>NW_012154285.1:6272299-6279388 GCF_000956105.1 Propithecus coquereli
GACCTGAATATTAATATTAATAGATAAAACTATAAAACTCTAAGGAGGTAACATGGAGGGGAAATCTTCATGACCTTGAATTTGACAATGACTTCTTAAAGAATACCAAAAACACAGACAACATAAGAAAGAAATAGATAAAAAGGACTTCATCAAATTTAAAACTTTTCTGCAAAGGACATTATCGAGAATGAAAAGATAATCCACAGAATAGAAGAAAATATTTGCATATCATATATCTAATAATTGTTTAATATCCAAAATATATAAATAACTCCTATCATTCAACAAAAAACAACCAATCAATCAAAAATGGGCAAAAATAGCCAGGTGGGATGGCATGCTCCTGTAGTCCCAGCTACTTAGGTAGGCTGAGGTGGGAGAATCACTTGAGCCCAGGAATTTAAGTCCAGCCTGGGCAACATATCAAAACCCCATCTCTTCAGGAAGAAGAAAAAGGAGGAGAGGGCCAGGCATCGTGGCTCACACCCGTAATCCCAACACTTTGGGAGGCTGAGGCAGGAAGGTTTGCTTGAGGCCAGGAGTTTGAGACCAGCCTGGGTAACATAGTGAGACCTCATATCTACAAAAAATACAAAAATTAGCCAGGTGTGGTGGTGGCATATGCATGTAGACCCAGTTACTCAGAAGGCTAAGGCAGGAATATCTCTTGACCCCATGAATTTGAGGTTACAGTAAGCTATGATCATGCCACTGAATTTCAGCCTGGGAAACAGAACAAGACCTTGTCTCTTGAAGAAAATGATGATGCCACTGCACCATAGCCCAAGCAACAAAGCAAAACTCTGTCTTAAAAAAAAAAAAATTAGCCAGGCATGGTGGTGTGCACCTGTAGTCCCAGCTACTTGGGAGGCTGAGGCAGGAGGATCGCTTGAGCCCAGGAGTTTGAGGTTGGCGTGAGCTATGACGACACCATTATACTCCAGCCCAGGTGACAGAGCAAGCCCTATCTCAAAAAAAAAGAGCAAAAAAATCCAGGCCAGGCACAGTGGCTCATGCCTATAATCCTAGCACTCTGGGAGGCTGAGACAGGAGGATTGCTTGAAGTCAGGAGTTCAAGACCAGCCTGAGCAAGAGCGAGACCCCATCTCTACCAAAAATAGAAAAAATCAGCCAGGAGTGGTGGCGCACGCCTATAGTCCCTGCTACTGGGGAGGCTGAGGTAGGAGGAAAAAAATTAACTTGAAATGGATCAAAGATCTAAATATAACAGCTAAAACTATAAAACTCTTAAGAAAAATAAACACAGAGGTAAATTTTAGCACCTTGAATTAATGGATTCTTAGATATGACACCAAAAGCACAAACAAAAGCAAAAAATAGATAAGTAAAACTTGATGAAAATTAAAAATTTTTTGCTGCTAAGGATGGACATCATCGATCTTAATAGCAGAAGAAACGAATGGCGGGCCTATGGAAAAATTATAAATGAGGTATCAGACATTCCCTAGTCCAGAAAATCAAGGGCACTAGTCCTCCAGAGTACAGTGCTTAAAAGCAGAGGGCATACTAATATGCAAAGTGCTACTCTACCACTTTTCAGACAATTCTGGTTCAAATCCTGGTTCAGCCACTTATTGTGATCCTGGGAAGGTTACTCGCTTAGTTTGCTTATCAGTTAAACAGAAATAATAGGAAACTTTACAGGGCTGTTATGAGAATCATATAAGATAATAAACAAAAGACATAGATATATTCAAATACATGCATATATTTGCTCAGTCAAAGCTTATTGAATCATACATTCTATTTGGTTTTTTGATTTTTTGAGACAGGGTCTCACAACTAAATACGAATTACTTAAGTATTAAACAGGGCAATATAACAGTGGTTGGGGAGCTACTTTTCATGGGGTGATCAGGGAAGGTCTCTCTGAAGAGTCAGCATTTCAGCTGATAACTCAGTAAAAGAAGGGGCCAGCCAGGTGAGTATGTGGAGGGAAAAGCATTCTTAAACTTTACTGGAAGGGAGTTGGAAGTCTGTAGTACTCCTACTGTGCCAAAGAAAATTAGTTACATCTGTATAAGTAGTCTGATTCCAGAAACTTGAATCAATGAAATCTTTTGATTGTATAAATCTGTTACTCAGGCCTGTTGAAATAATGTTAGAAACTAGTAAATGACATGTAGAGGTGCAGTGTTAAAAAACGATGGTAAGTGAACAGAATGGTGAAAAATGAAAAAATAGAAAGTTCTATACTTGCACAGTGTCAGTACCAGCAGAACCTGCATTTTCCCAGAATTTTGAAATAACAGTGGAAAGGAATTTTATTCTTAGATTATTTACTGTGTTTCAGTTATCAGGATGGCGTTGAATTGTTTGTGTGTGTATATATATTTACTTGTTAATTAAGTAACACGGAGAATGAGACAGACAAAATACACAATTTTAACTTTGTCTTCCTCATAACCTCTGAAGTGTAAGCTGCCTCCAGCTAAGGCTATGTTCATCTCACTTTTTCAATAAATGTTTGTTAAATGTAAAGTTTAAAACTACACTTCCTGTGTGCCCCACTCTTTATAACTTTCAGGAAGCATACATTATAATGGACTTATAATAAACTTCACATTTTAAAGTGAGCTGGGTGACTCTGAAATTCCCACTGAGGAAGAAAATAAACAAATAAACAAACAAACAAATAAATAAAATTAAGTGGGCTCACGCCTGTAATCCTAGCATTCTGGGAGGCTGAGAGGGGAGAACTGTTTGAGGTCAAGAGTTAGAGACTAGTCTGAACAAGAGCAAGATCCCGTCTTTACAAAAAAAAAACTAGAAAAATTAACTGGGTGTGGTGGCATGTGCCTATAGTCCCAGTTACTGGGGAGGCTGAGGCAGGAGGATTGCTACACAGGACCTAAGGACAGCCTAGCAAATAGTAAGTCTTGTAGACTGTTACATAAATTAAGTACATATTATAGTTTATATGAATTATGACAAGTATTGACTAATTCAACTTCTCTTTAAAGAAAAACTATAGCTGTCAAGAAAAAAGGCAATTAACTAAAAACCAAACAACTAATTCCTGCTCTATGGTTAACTCACTTATATGAGTCATTTTCTTCCCACTTCAGGATTTTTTTTAAAAAAATTATTATTATTCTTAGAAAGGGAAAGTCTATAACTAATACTTATTACATATTTACTCCCTAAAAAGATGAGTCAAACCAGGTGGCAGTAGGGAGCAGACCATGACAACCCAAACATAGTAAGGCTAAAGTTTTTTAGCAAATTGAGGTGAGCAGGGAACTCTAAATTCATGAGGAACAACTGCCAGATTAACCCAGTCATATAACCTACAATCACTGTTTCAAAACAACTACCATTCACACAAGCACTAATTTCAGTTCTCTGGCAAACTGATGACATTCAAATTCTGGCCCTATTGCTTCCAAGCTCCGTGAGGTTAACCCCATGACTTCAGCTTTCTGTGTTTCAATTTCCACATCTATAAAATGGAGATAAAAATAGTACCTTTCTCAAAAGAAAAATAGTATCTTCTCATAAGGTTGTGAAACTTTTTTTGAGACGTCATCTCACAATATCACCCAAGCTGGTCTGGAACTCCCAGCCTCAAGCAATCCTACCAAGTAACTGGGACTACAGGCCCACATATCACTGTTCCCAGCCTAAGGTTGTGAAAATTAAATATTTCATACATATAGCCTGGCTTAAAACAATGCCTGGCACATTATTAAGTGCTTAATAATTATTAGCTAATATAATTATTTTCCTCATCTTCCAGCACACAGTAGTATAGAAAAAAATCAAAACTTCCTCATGTTTAGTTTCACTTAGATAATGGATAAGAGGCTTAGTCATGACACCACGCACAATAAGATCTGACCTGGACACTCCAAAACTCCACACAACTCGGGCAGAAAGGGATCTCGGGGCTCTAGTTCCATCTTGCCCAACAGAAATCTCTGTAATGATGAAAGTGTCCTAGACATCCAAATTGGAAGTCAAATTACTGTTTGCTGATGATATGATCTTGTATCTAGAAAAACCTAAAAAGACTCCACCAAAAAACACTTAAGAGCTGATGGATGAATTCAGTAAAGTTACAGGATACAAAAATCAATGTATAAAAATCAGTAGCATTTCTGTACACCAATAATGATGTAGCTAAGAAAGAAATCAAGAAGGCAATCCCATTTACAATAGCTACAAAATAATGAAATAAAATACGCAGGAATAAATTTAACCAAGGAGGTGAAAGATCTCCACAAGAAAAACTGAAACACTGATGAAAGAACTTGTAGATGACACAAATGGAAAAAACATCCCATGCTCATGGAGATCAAAAGAATTATCGTTAAAATGACCACACTGCCCAAAGCAATCTAACAGATTCAATGCAATCTCCACCCAAATACCAACAGCATTTTTCACAGAACAAGAAAAAAAATCCTAAAATTCACAGGGAGCCAAAAAAAAAGAGCCCGAATAGCCAAAATAATCCTGAGCAAAAAGAACAAAGCTGGACACATCATATTACCTAACTTCAAATTATATTGCAAGGCTACAATAACCAAAACAGCATGGTACTGGTATAAAAACAAACACACAAATCAACGGAACAGAACAGAGAACCCGAAAATAAATTCACATGTTTACAGCCAACTCTTCTTTGACAAAGCCAACAAGAACATACGTTAGGGAAAGAACACCCTCTCTTCAATAACTGGTGCTGGAAAATTGGATTGCCACATGCTCAAGAATGAAACAGGACCCCTACCTCTCCATAAAAAAAAAAAAAAAAAATCAACTCAAGATCAATTATAAAACCTGAAACTATAAAAATATTTCCAAACTATACATCTGACAGGAGACTGATATCCAGAATTTACAAGGAATGACTGCACAAACAAAATGCAGTATACATACACAATGATATTATTGAGCCATAAAGAATGAAATCGTCTTTTGCAGTAACATGGATGGAACTGGAGATCGTTATCTTAAGTGAAACAAGCCAGATGCAGACAGACAGATATTGCATATTCTCATTCATAAGTGGGTGCTAAAAACTGTGTTCACATGAAAGTCACAGAGGACAGAACGATAGATAATGGAGACAGAAGGGTGAGGGGGTAGGAGGGAGGGAGGATGATGAGAAATTAGTTAATGGGTACAATGCACATTATTAGGTGGTGAAAGCTTTGACTTGACCACCGTGCGATCTATGCATGTAACAAAATTGCATGTGTACCCCATAAATTTATAAATTAAAAAAAAAAGTCCTTATATCATGTTGCCTAATATGGTAGCCACTAGGCACATATGGTGGCTGAGCACTTGAAAGGTGGCTAGTGTGGCTAAGGAACTGAAATTTTAAAATTGTAATTAACTTAATTTTAAAGTTGAATAGCCATATGTGGATAGCAGCCACCATACTGGATAGTGCCATTCCAGTCCTCTCTTCGAGCTTCTCCAGACAGGAAACTATCCACCTTCCAAGGCATTCTTCCACTCTGACCATGCACCAAGAAAACTTCCTTATAGTAAACTCAAGTCTCTCCCAATGGTTTACCCATTGCTTATAAGTTTATTCCTTCCCCACAGCCTCAAAACAATTTTAATCCCCTTCAAAAGACAACTGATAACGGAGGAGAGGGGAGTATAGATGAAACAAGGCTGGCCATTTATTGACAACTGCTAAATCTGAGTGACAGATACACAGGATTCATTAAACTATTATATTTTTAAATATATTGCAATTTCCCACTTAAAAAAAATCTTACTAGTATTTACTTCAAGTCCTTTTCCCTTTTTCTCCAAGAGCTTCCAAATCTGTTTCCCTACTTCCAGTTAGAACCCCTCCAATTCTCCTACACACTGTCAACTAAATTTTTCTACACATACCACGTTTATGACATCTCTGTTCTTTAGCACATACTTTTTCCTGCCTGAAACTTCCTCCTGTCTTGCACGGCCTCACTAAAAGCTGCTCATCATTCTTCAAGAACCATCTCAACCCTCACGATTGTGAAGCCCAAGGCAGTCTCATTCAATCCCTCATCAGTGGTACCAGGTTACGCTACTCGCATGCCTGCCTTCCCCACTACACTGGGTTAACTGGAAGGAGAAATGATGTTTCGTTGCTCTTTTTGACTGTCCCAGTCTGAAAGCTTCAAACTTTTACTGAATTAATGACAGTATACAAACTCATGCTCATACTGTACTACTCAATACCTACCAACACCACTTTTCAGCCTTAATTTGCTCATGTCGTTTTACTGGTTTCCAAACATTGTAGTAAGAACAGCTAGAAGTTACTGAGCATTTACTACATGCCAAGCATTGATTTAAGCACTTTACATGTGTAATTACTTTAATCCTCATCATCTCCATTTTGCAGAGGAAGAAACTCATTCGGGAGTGAAACAACTCGCCTTACATCACAAAGAAGGGGGGCCCTAAGATGCTAAATAAACACAGTTGTGTGACTCTGGACAAGTCATTTAAGTTTCTGCCCCTGTGTACAAGACTATGGGTCATGATGATCACAAATGCACACTTCCAATTCCAAAATTCAGATTTCGAGAAGAGGAATAGCATGCCAAATAAAAGGAACACTGACCTGTAAAAAGGAAAAAAAACTTTAGGAATTGTTTGAGAGAAATGTTAACCTTTTTATTCTTATAATTTATAGCAAGCTATCAGGTCATTAAATATAAAATGTCTAATTTTGAATCAAAAGTATAGTTTATTATTATACTATGGAAAACCTGAAACATGTTTTCAAAAAAGCTAACTCGAGCTGCATGCAGTAGCTCAAGGCTGTAATCCAGCACTTTGGGAGGCCGAGGCAAGAAGACTACCTGAGGCCAGGAGTTGGAGACCAGGCTGGGTAACATAGCAAAACCCCGTCTCCACCAAAAAAAAAAATTTAAAGATGAGCTGGACGTGGTGATGCACATCTGTATTCCTCAGGCTGAAGCAGAAGGATCACCTGAAACCAGGAGTTGAAGGTTATAGTGAGCTATGATCTCACTACTGCACTTCAGCCTGGGCAACAGAGCAAGACTCTGTCGAACGGAAAGGAAAGGAAAAAGGAAAGGAAAA
>NW_012154285.1:6281073-6283235 GCF_000956105.1 Propithecus coquereli
TAATTATTTTTTTCGCTGATTTTTATCAGCTTTTGTTTTGTCACAGCTCTGTATTAGAGGCAATAGAGCACAGTTTTTAAAAGCAAAAACTCTGAAGTTAGAGCTATAACACTACCTAGCCCTTTGACGTTAGGCAAGTTCCTTAACTTCTCTGAACCACCACTTTCTCCTCTGTAAAATGGATATGGTCCTACCAACCTGACAGGCCCGGCTGTTGTAAGAATTAAAGGATATATAAGTAAAACACACTTGGCACAATTCCTGAAACATAACAGGCACACAATAAATGGTAACTATCACTACATAAAGAGAAAGTTCTCTATAAACTGTTTTCACATCATGCACATTTAAACTTTTTTTTCTTCAGGAAAATGGCTACTATTACTACTATTTGGCTCATATTTTTTTCTAAAAGGTTCTGTATAGGAAAAGAAGTTGTTTGGCTAGCGCAGTAGTTCACATCTATACTCCCAGCACTTTGGGAGGCCAAGGTGGGAGGACTGCTTGATGCCAGGAGTTCCAGACCAACATGGGCAATATATAGACACCGCATCCCTACAGAAATTTTTAAAAATTAGTCAGGTGTGGTGGAACACCTGTAGTCCCAGCTGTTCAGGAGGCTGAGGTGGGAGATCACTTGAACCCAGGAGTTCAAGGTTACAGTGAGCTGTGATCAGACCACTGCACTCCAGTCTGGGTAATACAGTGAGACACTGTCATCCTTAAGGAAAAAAAGAAGTTTTATAATAAATATTTATTCCCTTTCCCTGACCTTTTAGTTTAGGTTAAAAAAATACACATACTTCCTATAACATTTACGGACTATGAATAACTAAATTCCCTATGGGTCACAAATGCAAAGTCCTCCTTTTCTTCACCACTTTTCATTCTATTGAAGAAGTACATTCCTTCACCCAGACAAGTTAGTGACTCAAGCTCCTGGTCAATAAAAACAAGAAACTAATCGTAGCATTCTTTAAAGCCCTCACCAGTTTTCTCCTGTTCTCACTTGCATGTACCTCTCCAGAGATCCTATGTACAATGATGACAAGTCACTCATTCCACCTCTGCCACTTCCTGAGTGAATTTGAACAGGTCATTTAACCTCTCGGAGCCATAGTTTCCTCATGGGTAAAATGGGGACAGGATAATGTATTATCTAATGGGGTTATGTGGTAATCACATGAGATTATGTATGTATGCCGTAGCAGAATAAGCTCTTGGTGGTGTCCACTCAATACTGTTTCCCTCCTTTTCAATATGACCCTAATCAGCTTTCACAAGCCTGGACAAGGAGGCTTCTCAAACATACTTATTTCTGTGACTAACCAGTGGCTGTTCCTAAAGCACAAAGCACTAAGATCCTTAGCAACATATCAGGCTGCTGGTATTAAGAGGACCTATCTCCTATTGTAAACAATAAGTTATTTTCCTCCGCATCTGAAAGAACTCCTTCCAAGACTTTGTGAGATAAAAGTATTAGCACCTCAAACACCTAACTATTATGAGGTGGCAGGGGCAGTTTGAACTTTCTGCCTTGTTTATATTAATACTAGCATGTAATAAAGCTCCAGGAAGATGAGACCTCATCTGGCTTATTAACTATTGTATCCCCAAGCCTCGCAAACAGGAGGTACTCAAACAAACAAATAAAAGAGGTAAGGGTTTAAACATGGTATGCCTATAAATAAATGCCATGCTCCTTTCTAGATGACAGTCTTTCCTTGGTAGGGTCAACTCATCTGCTTAATGATGAAACCAATGTCTAAGCATAGAAAGTTGTACAAGGCACTGGTTCCTGCCCTCAAAATGCTCTAAATCTACAACGAAGACAATGTGTGACAATCCAAACAAATTAGATCCCAAATACTGTCATGCATCACATAAGGATGTTTTGGTCGACGACAGATCACATATATGATAGTGATCATCCAGGAGGTTAAGGTTAATTCATTATTAAAGGGAAAAATTTTTTATAAGTTTAGTGTAGCCAAAGTGTACAGTATTTATGAAGTCTGCAGTCACGTAGAGCAATGTCCTAGGCCTTCACATTCAAGAACCACTCACTTGCTGACTCACCCAGAGCAACTTGCAACTTCCAGTTCTGAAAGGGCGATCATATTTTATCTTTTTTTTTTTTTTTTGAGACAGAGTCTCGCTTT
>NW_012154285.1:6284592-6285587 GCF_000956105.1 Propithecus coquereli
TTAAAGACTAACATACCACTTCTAACAGGGAACTGAAGCAATTAGAAATCTCATACATTACTGAGGGGAACACAAAATAATGCAGTCACTTTAGCAAAGTTTAGCATTTTATTTTTTTAGAGACAGGGTCTCACTCTGTCACCCAGGCTGGAGTGTGGTGGTGTGATCATAGCTCAGCGCAATCTCAAGCTCCTGGGCTCAAGTGATCCTCCTGTCTCCCAAAATGCTAGGATTACAAGCTTGAGCCACTGTGCCCTGCCAGCAATTACTTTTAAAATTAAATAAACACTTGCCACACAACTCAGCAATCTCATTTCTACGTATTCAATGAAGAGAAATGAAATCATATGTTCACACGAAACCTGTACGTAAACAATCATAGCTGCTTTATTTGTTATAGCCCAAAACTGCTAACTCAAAATTGCTAACAATTTAAATGTCCATCATTTCATGAACAAACTGGGACATGCATCCAATGGAACACTACTCAACAATAAAGGGGAAGATGTGTTACATGCAATAACACAGATGAATCTTAAAGCATCATGTTACATGAGAGGAAGCTAGTCACAAAAGGCTATATACTATATTACTGCATGATATTCTAGAAAAGACAAAACTGTAAGAATAGGAAATAAATCAGTGACTGCCCAAGGTTGGGGAAAGGGAACTGACTGAAAAGAGGCAGAAAAGGGTAATACTTTGTAGTGGTGGATACATGACTATGTATATTTGTTAAAACTCAAGAATTGTAGGCCGGGCGGGGTGGCTCACGCCTGTAATCCTAGCAATCTGAGAGGCCGAGGTGGGTGGATCGCTCAAGGTCAGGAGTTCTAGACCAGCCTGAGCAAGAGTGAGACCCCGTCTCTACTAAAAAATAGAAAGACATGATCTGGACAACTAAAAATATATATATATAGAAAAAATTAGCTGGGCATGGTGGCGCATGCCTGTAGTCCCAGCTACTCGGGAGGCTGAGGCAGAAGGATTGCCTG
>NW_012154285.1:6285637-6286627 GCF_000956105.1 Propithecus coquereli
GGGGAAAGGAAAGGAAAGGAACGGGGAAAGGAAAGGAAAGGGGAAAGGAAAGGAAAGGAAGAAAGGAGAAAAGAAAAGAAAAAGAAAGAAAAGAAAAAGCAAAGAAAAAAAATTTCTAAAAAAAATAAAGCTAACTTGAATGGGACAAATTAAGTTCTACAGAAGTAATAGAAAGAAAAATAAATGAATCAGACAGGCATAGTGGCCTGTGCCTGTAGACCCAGCTACTCAGGAGGCTGAGGCAGGAGGATCACTTGAGCCCATCAGTTTGAGGCTGCACTGAGCCATGGTGACACCGCTGCACCCTAGCTGGGAATGACAGAGCAAGACTTTGTCCCCCCCAACCCCTCAAAAAAGAAAAGAAAAATAAATGAGAATTAGCTTATGGAATATTTGGGCTAGATCTTAAAGGGTAAGTATGACGATCAGAAAAGGCAGAACCATTATGGAAGGGCAGGCAGAGACTGAGAGCACAGTACCTGTACAGGCAGTGAGAAAGGAGTCGATCTTGATTTAAAAGGAGGTCATATTTTGAAGAGTTAATGGGAACAGGACGAGAAAAGTAAAATGGGGTTCTATTAGGGGTCAGCAAATGCCCACGGGCCTGTGTGGTCTGTTTCTGTATGGCCCAAAGCTTAGAATGCTTTTTACATTTTTAAAGGGTTTTTTTTAAAAAAACACAAAGAAGTCTAGGGAAGGTGGCTCCCATCTGTAATCCCAGCACTTTGGGAGGCTGAGGTGGGAGGATTTCCTAAGGCCAAGAATTCAAGACCAGCCTGGGAAACACAGCCAGACCACCCTGTCTCTACAAAAAAATAAAATTAGTCAGGCAAAAACAAAAAAAATAGCTATGTTGCCTAGGCTGGTCTTGAACTACTGGCCTCACGCAGTCCTCCCACCTCAACCTCCCAAAGTGCTGGGATTACAGACGTGAGCCATGCATGGCAGGTCTGTTTCCAAATTTTAAAATAAAAAAATAAAGCCTGATCA
>NW_012154285.1:6297907-6300857 GCF_000956105.1 Propithecus coquereli
TCGCTTGAGCCCAGGAGTTTGAGGATGCAGTGAGCTATGATGAGGCCACTGCACTCTACCAGGGATGACAGAGTCTCGCTCTGTCTCAAATTAAAAAAATAAAATAAAATAAAAAGCAATGTATTCTAATACTTTCTATTGTTTCATTTTTCCAAAAATGCTTATCATGACCCACTAAAATGATTTCCCAATCTAAGGGGTCATGACCTGCAGTTAGAAAATATTTATTTGAGAGATATGAAAAATAATTTAACCTTATGAGTCACCATAATGAGCACATTATTTAACTACATTGTGCTATAAAACAGTAATGCCCCTAGGGCCTACTAAGGCATACAGCTATAAACTTACAGTCAAACTCCCAGGATGCCTTCGTGTAGTATAATGGTTAAGCAAAAAAAGAAAAAGAAGAAAAACTCCCAGGATGGTATATCTTTTGAGCTCTTGTGTCTGTTTTTTTATAGTTTTCCAGTCTCTGAACTTTCTATCACACAATTATTATTTCTCATTGCTGTCAATATATTTGCCTCTGAAAGTTTTACCTTTCTACTTGCTGGCAATCTGTATATCATAAAAGAAAGCTAAACAGAATCATGTGTAAAGTAAAAGTAAATAAGCTCTGAAAGAACCCCTGAAGAACTCCCTTCTATAATCTGCACAAGCTTCAGCACAAAGACCTTTAGTCTTCAATTCCTCATTTAGAAGTGTGTTTCAGGAATAAAAATAGTTAACTTCACAAAGTTCACAATAGATGTTTATGAGTCCCCAAAGAAAAATGCACTGTTTGGTTCAAAACCAGTCTTTTTTTCAATCTAAACTATAATCAAAATTAATCTTAACTTTTTACAGAAACTATTGCTCAGAATATTTTTAATGTATGATTTATAAAAGCAACATAAAACAAGGCGGCAATCAAAAATATCTGAGGCAGGGTGTAGTGGCTCAAGCCTGTAATCCTAGCACTTTGGAAGGCTGAGGCGGGAAGATGGCTTAAGCTAAGGAGTTCAAGACCAGGCTGAGCAACATAGCAAGACCCCATCTCTACAAGAAATAGAAACATTAGCCAGGCACAGTGGTGTGCACCTGTAGACTGAGCTACTTAGAAGGCTGAGGCAGGAGAATCACCTGAGCCTAGGAGTTCCAGGCTGCAGTGAACTATGATCATGGCACTGCACTCTAATCCGGGCCAAACAGTGAGACCCTGTCTCAAAAAACAAAAAAAAATTGACCATTGGCAGCACTGTTGGATCCAGTTTCTCATGGTAATACCTTCAAGAGGACAACATTCTAAAGTTCTGATATACTTAATAAAAATAAGCCACATAATTATATCATGAACAAGCTACATGTCATAATTGATAAGTTTTACAAAGCCTCCATTATAGAATGACATTTTATTCAATTCCCAAAATGTAGTCAGCTATTTATCATGGCATGAAATTGATATTTTATAGCCATCTGACTCAACTTCAAGGCCTAAATTATAAGCAATCTACACAAGAAATATTTAAAAATCAAAAAGAATCTCAAATTTTCACATGAATACAACTGCAAATAATTATCAGCAATTAAAAGTTCAGGTTAACAGTTGTGGCAAGTTTTCATAATCAACCCAGATCAGTAACAATACTAAACTATTAAAAATAATAAAACCAAGGATTTAACACTTAAGTGGATTTCATACCACAAATGTACAGAATTGCATATATTAAAAACAAAGATAAGGAACCAGCCCTCCTATTTTAGCAAGCCAAACTCAAGGCTACAAAAAGATATCCTGAAGGGCAAGGACCGTCTGTGGCTGTATTCCTTAAATACACAGCATGATCTTGTTTGTGTGTATGTCTGGGCTTATATGAAGGGAGGACTGTAATAAAGTTCTGCAAATGTTGCTTTGGGCAAGTCCCCTAATCTCTAAAAATTTAGGGTTTTTGCCTTCTATTTCATAAGATTTTCTGTTATTTCTTCATGCTCTAAAATTCCACAGTGTTAAGAAAAAAATAAGTATTTTAAAAGATGATACACACTATTGAATTCAAAACCATACCATCTCATTTTGTTCAATGCATCCATATGTTTAGAAAGACTCTGAAAACACGTACACCAAATTTCTAAAAGTTGATTTTCTCAAAAGAAAGATTATGGTTGATTTTAATTTTTAGGGGGTGTTTTGCTTCTCTGCACTACCTCACTTTCCTAAAATGAGTACTTAAAACCTTCTTATTGTTTTTCAAATTATAAGAGAAAGAACTTTCAAATATAAATGATTTATTAATTTCAAGAATAAATCTGTTCTGTATACTAGTTCAAGTAGATTTCTCACCTCTATTATACTACAAGCAGCTTAAGATCAGGGACCATATTTCCACACATCTGTATGCCAAGGCACTAACCTTCATACATACATACGTACATACATACATACATACACACACACACACACACACACACACACACACACACTCACTTATCCCTCAGTATCCACGGGGGATTACTTTCAGGACCCTCCCGTACCAATATCCACCAATGCTCAAGTCCCTTATATAAAATGTCACAGTAAGTGCATATAACCTACGCATATCCTCTAGATTACTTACAACACCTAATACAATGCCTACACATCACTTCGTTTGTATAGAGTCAACGTAGTACTAGGCATGCAGCAAATTCAAGCTTTCCTTTTTGCTTTTTGAAATTTCGTGAAATTGTTTTTTCCTGAGTATTTTCAATCCACAATTGGTTGAATCCACAAATGCAGAACCCACAGATACAGAGGGCCAATCAAATATATAGTGACAAATCTCTTCAATTAATTGGTGTTTTCAATAACGAAAGTGGCTTACAGCCCAACCGCCTACAAAGTTTCAAACCCTCTTTTTTAGAAAAGCACCTTAATTCTATGTAGAATATTTATATTCAAAAGCAGAAATTATTACTATTTTTTTTTTTT
>NW_012154285.1:6301207-6308624 GCF_000956105.1 Propithecus coquereli
AAATATACTTTAAGAACATCAAAAAACACATTAAGATACAGCTCAACCTATTTCCAATCGTAAGTAATGCTAGTAAACCTTATGGATTCAGAAGTGCTAGATTTCAAATTCTAGATTTAAATGCTACAATCTATCAAAGGCTTGATACCAGCTTCATATTCATTGATGAATAAATTTTCTGAGAATAACATCTCGACTTTCAAAATCTGTCTAACATCTTCTAAGGAGGCAAAAAGACCTCAAGAAAAAAATAAGATTCTACTTTTATTTAACACTTTTGCCAAAGAGACAACTACAGCAACCTCTTAAAACCTCACTTGGCACTTCAAGAGGCAGAGGATCACTTGAGGGCAGGAGTTCGAGACCAGCCTAAGCAACACAGTAAAACCCAGACTCTACAAAAAATTTAAAACTCAGCCAGGCATGGTGGCACATGCCTGAGTCCCAGCTACTCTGGGAGGCTGAAGCAGAAGGATCATCTGAGCCCAGGAGTTGAGGCTGCAGTGAGCTGTGATCAGGCCACTGCACTCTAGTCTGGGCGACAGAGTGAGACCCTGCCCCTAAAAAAAACAAAAACAAAAAAAAAAACCTTAGTAGGGCAACAGTCACAGATGACCCAGGTATTCTTTTTTTTTTTTAAAGTAGTTTCACTTAAAAAGATACAGTAGTGGGTAAGCTTGTTAATAAACTCCCTCTGTACATCTCCAATGAAGTTGTCGCAATCATTTGAAATAGCTACAAAAATAGGGTTTTGCTGACACTCAACTCTTTATACAATATTAGAATACTATCTAGCCAAAATAGAAAATCACAATTCTAGGAAAAACATCTTCTAAAACCTTAAAATTCCTTTCAAGGTATAAAACAAAAAAAACACTTTGCTATGGTCAAAGAAAGTTCTAACACAGCTGTAGCTATTTAAGACAAAAAAAAATCAGATCCTCCCTTAAGTTGAAACATACGGCTATTAAATAGCTATATGAGTGAACATCCCCTGTGTAAAATTATAGCTGTCTCTAATTAGAGAAACATAGAAAGTACAAGTTTACATTTACATAAAAAAGGAACACTAGCTTCTCACTTGCTGTTGGGTAAAAAAAAAAAAAAAGAAGGAAAAAAAAAGGAACACCATGACTGATCCCATAAATGTTTTCACTATGTTTCAGAACGCAAAATCTTTAAGCAACTACAGGTTTACTTTTTTCTCCGACACACAGATAAGCAATGTGATACAGTTTTTGCCCAATCTTAACAAGTACATTTTCTCCAGATACTTGGAATGAAAACTAAACTAATTAGGTAAAACAGGCCCCAAACAAAAACATGCCTCTTTTGCTATTAACAGCCATCTACAGTTTACCTTTAATGATCTAAATGTCAATTAACTGTTTTGGTCTAACTTCAGTTTTGGTTAGTATCAATACCCACATAGAAGAATGCAGTAACAAAGGACGGTACAGTTTAAACCTTATAAATTACAAATGAAGCCGTATGACTAATTAATCTAGAAAAAGCAAATGACTAAATACCTGACCTCCTTCAAATCTTTGCTCAAATGTTACCTCTTCAATGAAGCCTCCCTTAATCCATTTAAAATGGTAACCCAGTCCCCCTCCCCATGCTCCCTATACGCTTAATCTGCTTTCCTCTAATCCCATAGCTCTTATCTACTATTACATATAGGTTGCTAATTTAATGTCTCATTAATTGTATGCCTAGTCACGTTAGAATGTTAAATTCCAGGAGGACAACTATCTTTGTTTTATTCACTGATATATCCCCAGGACCTACACCTCCCTTGTACACAGATGGTTCGATAACTTTGTGTCACATGTAGATGTTTTAGGCCCTTCTAGAAGATACTTAAAGAGATGAACAGTCTCACTGATATTTAAATGGAAGCAGGATGAACAATTCCACTAAACTGCAGCACAGTTTCTAAGTTGCAATGCCTCAAATGAAAGCAGCAGCAAAAGTACTAAGCTGAAAAATCACTACAAGAAAAAGTTTTATTCACAGAGTCCTCTATCCAAAGCAATTCTAATGTTATATTATTAAGGGTTGGGAATAGGGTAATAGGATTGTAAATCCATTATTGTAAAAAAATGAGGAAGAAAATGTAGACGGAGAAGAAATATGGGTTAACCAGTGACAATTCCCAATAGTGCCATGAAATTACATAAAAGTTACCAAAAATAACTTGATCATAGGCTAACAGCTAATGAAAAACACATATAGATGAAAAGAAAGGTTAACAACAAAAAAACACCAAAAAACTTTAGAACAATTCCTCAGGAATTTCGGTCCTCTACTCTGTACAACTGTCAACAAAACGATAAACCCAGTATCCTCACTAACAGTTACAGGCGTCAAAGCATCTTCACCTATGTTACCTCATTAAATCCACAGAAGAAATTCAAACTCCAATATAAATAATCAGGTGAGTAACAAAAGCACTTAATGTATACACTAGACAATAAATACTTTTCCCTTGAAACTTCCCCACAATATCTCACAAACTGCAACGAAACCATTCCATAGAAGCAGCACCTTCTTAGCACTGGAAGCTAACACAAGCCTTCTGAAGAATACTATGGCACAGCCGGCCAGAGCCATAAAAGTCTTAAAGCCCTTTGACCTTAAACCACTCCTGGGAACTTTCTCTAAGGAAATAATTACACTGAAACAAAAAGCTATTGGTATAAAGATGTTCTCTGTGCCACTATCTCTAATAAAAAAAGTGGAATCCCAAAACCCAACAAGAGAATGGATTTAAAAAAAAATGTGATAAGGGGAAAAAAGCTGACCGAAAAATAACATATGCAGTCACTACCACTCCATAAAAATGAAAAGGTAAAAAGAATTGCATTGAGATAAAATTATGTTCAAATTTTAATATTGTGATTACGGTCTTCTTTCCTAATAGATAATAACCACCTTCAAAGATATATGATAATTAAAGACAGAATCAATCACTTTTGAAAGTCTTGAAAAATCTATTCATACATTCACACATAAAACATCAAATTATGGAATGTTACTTAAAGCAGACATGTGAATTTCTAGGCTTTCAACTGCAATCTCAAAACACATCACACCCAATGCTGCATTTTCTTTGAATCTTCACACTCGCTCCCAGAGACTTATTTGCTGATACACACAAACATAAGTGAAGAGATTCTAGAGGTTGTAATTTATTTACAAAAAAATCCAGTAAAGTGATTCAAAACTGAAAGTAATTCTACAAGTACATTAACTAAACATCTGTACAAGAATAAAATTTCAAACTGTATGAATCCAGTACATTAAACAAAACTTTGCATATTTATCAAAAAGAATAAGGGCTACAATTTATGCCTCAAGTAAAAGAACTTAAAGAAAAACCTAAATTAACCTTAAATTTTTGTGAAGCCTCAAGGAACAGAAAAAGATCTGTGGTACTAAAACATTCCAAATATCTTCGATCACTCAAGCTACTTTAGAGCAAATTCTGTTATAATCTAATTTTTAAGCCTAAGACAAGCCAATGTAACTTAAAAACCTTAGTTTTAATTTTTAACTATTTGAACAAGTCAAATATATCTGCCAGATTTTTCTGATACCTAAGAAGGAAAACACAGAATGCATCCTTTTCTATAAAAATTATATTTCAAGTTTTTTTCATTTTTCACTAGATGCCACTCAAAGACGAAAACTGAAGTTGCCCTAAGTGGACTGAACTGAATAAATGATCATTTGAACCAGTTTGGCAAACTAGAGTCCAGAATGCCTCAGAGAAGGGGAAAGCAGGGAGATTTAAAAGTCAAAAACCACTATTCTGCCATCCCCTTCCCCCACTTAAGGCAGAATTCCATAAAAACCAGCTCTGACTCATCTTGATGGGTAACTTCTGCTGTAAATGAAAATTTTTTGGAAATGGACTGCTGAAAATGTGTTTCCAAAAAGAAAACTCGGGGCATGAAAGATTCCCTTATCCCACCTTTGAAAGCCCAAGATGTCTACTTGAGGAGGAGGCTGGTCACTGGCCGTAGAGAGCCGGCCTAGGCCTAAGGGAGGCATGGCAGTGCCTGCAACACGGATGGACTTGGGGCACAGGGGAAATGGACTTGCGTGCCCTTGGTAAGCTCTGGCTGCACTCCCGAAGTTAAGGCACCGGCCACAATGGAATGGAGTCTACTGACATTTGCGTCTCCGTTAGAACACTAAGCATTTTCTTAGTTCGTGAAATCAGAACTGACAACCACCCCCTACCCCCAACAGGCTTTCCTGCACAAACACACCCTCCAGAGTCAAACCCTATTAGCTGGGACGACACTGAGACCCCAGCCTCTACACAACCCTGGGTTTGTGGGTTATGAGGGGGAAAGGACGCAAGTGAACACACGCGTCTCTGCCTTCAGGAACCCCACCACGTCCCTGCTGCAATCTCTCTCCCCTAGAAATTTCAGACATTGGGGCGGGGGTTGGGAAAAATGCGCAGCAAGCCCGCTCCCTGCCGCCGCCGCCACCACCCGCCCCCCCAATCTCCCGAGTCCGGCCTGGGTTTCTGGCACACGCCCGGGACCGGCCCTCGCCCACCGCTGTTCAAAGGCGCCTTCTCCTCCGCGGCCTCGGAACAGCAATGCGGATCGGCCACCACCCGCGCGCCCAGAGGCCTTGCGGGGGAAGGCGGGAGGCCAGGAGGGGACCAGGCACTCCCCACCCCTTCCTCAGATGGGGGAGGGAGGAACGCTGCGGGAGACTGCACAGAGCCGATTCGAGTTCTGGAGCCCCCACCACTGTCTTGGACTTAGATGGGGAGGGCTGCGGGGGGCCTCTGCACACCCACCTCAACCCCGTCCTTCGATCTTTCCCAGGGCAGTGCGGGGGACGCTTGAGGATACTGGGTAGACTCTAATGATTCCAGATGAGCCTGGTGGCTACTCCTTTGACGAGCACGGGGGACGATACCCTAACTTCTCCCCTTCCATGATACTCCCCAACATGGGGAGGAGGCATGTTTCGGAAGACGAAACCAAAACCTTGAGACCCCCTCCAATGTTAGTACCTACACTGGGGGAACGGGCGCTGCCCAAGCATCCCCCACTAGGGGCGGGGGAGGCTCAAAGAAGGTGGAACAGGGGCTGACAATTGCTGAGACCTGTGAACCCCTCCCAAACACTTAAATGGGCAGGGGGCGGTTGCCCGGTCCCTCCATCTTGACCGTTTGGAGGAGGGGGCGGGGATGTTGCAGAAGGCTGGACACGACCTGACAATCCCAGAGGAATCCCGCGGCGCCCCCCGCACCCAACCCCCGGGACTCTGGACTCGAGCGGGGCCCCCACCCCCGCTGCAGGCCCCCGGTCCACCCCTTCAAGCCTGGCCGGTCACGGGGCGGGGACGGCGGTGCGGGCCGCGGGGGAGGGGACGCCAGGCCCGGGTTCGTCCAGGCCCGGAGCCGAGGGGGCTGGGGCGCCGACACCCACCTGCCCAGTCCGGGCCTCCCGCCGCCTGCGCTCGCCGCGGCCGCCGAGGAGGAAGCCGCGGCCGAGGACGACGAGACTGAGGACGAGGACGCCGACGGCGCGGCAGCAGGCGACGTGAGAAGGCCGCCGCCGCCGCTGGGCTTGCGGACATTGGCTGCCGCGGGCGGCTGCTGCTGCTGCTGCTGCTGCTGGGGCTTCAGCGACATGGTGAGAGGCCCATACACCGGCTCGCACGCCGGGCGGGGACAGCCAAAAGCTGGGCGCGCCGAGGAGACGCCGGAGCGCGGCGGGGACGCGCGGGCGCCGAGCGGGGAGGCGCGGGTTGGCGCGGCCGGGGGGGCACCCGGGCTGGCGAAGGGGAGAAGGAGGACGACGAAGGGGCGGGGAGGCCCGCCGATACCGAGGAGCCGCCGGGAGCCGGGCCGGGACACGCCGCCGCCGTTGCCGTTGCTACCAAAACAGTCTGAGGCGGAGGGAGGCGAGCGCTGCCGGGAGGGAGGGGGGCCAGGGCCAGGCGGGGGAGGGGCGGCGGAGGGATACGGGCCCAGCGCCGCGCCGCCGCCGCCCCGCCGCTCCGGCCGCGGGAGCGAGCGCCGCCCGGGCCACCTGGCCGCGGAGAAGCGGCGAGGCTCGATGGCCACCACGGAACTCCGAGGAGCTGCGGCCGCCGAGCGCATCGGGGGCCAGGCACTCCGAGGCACCGACTGGCGGTGCCGGGTGGGCGCGGAGGTCCTGTACGGGGACTCTTTACCGGAAGTCGGAAGGGTCAGGCGGAAGCAGAACGTGAGGCGGCTCCGGGGCCGGGAGGGACACGTGAGGAGCGGGCGCCGGGCTGGGCCGCGTTCGCGGGGGTCGGGTGAGGGCCCGGCGGCTGGTCCTGCCGGGATCCGCCCTCCTCAAGGCGGGTCTGCCCTTCGGAGAGGGCGTGTCAGTCTTCGCCTGCGGGGCCTGCCTAGTGCAGTGGACGGGAGGGAAGCGTTTCTTCCCCCACCGTATTCTTCAATGTCCTCAGACTCACGAGGACCTTGTTTGCCCCCCACCTGATGCAACCTAGAAAATGGACTGCGAGTCTTTCGGGGAGGAGTCTATGTCTTGCTATGTGTAAAGCACCTACAACACTGCCAGACTTAAGGAACGCAAGCATCCATGGTTTTCTTGGTATCCCCAGCGCCTGGCATACAGTATGCTCTCAAGTGGCACTGGGTGTCTCAAAGGCAGTGCGAGATTTCTTTGCCTGCCAAGATTGGAACAGAGCAACCTCCAGGGGCCACCCACATCTGGTTACCTTCCCTCCCCTGTTTCATCCCAGCAACACAGTAACCAGAAGACTCCTTCGGGTATCTGACCTTGATTTGAACCTACTTTCCCTTCTTGAACTTCTTTTTCCCCATTCATGAGACTCAAAAAGAAATATACGTGATTGGTAGAGCTATGGATAATGGGATCAGTAGAGACTGAACAGACCTCACAGGAATGTGCGAACTTTAGACCTTGGCCCTTTTAGAAGTTTTACTTTAACTTAGGGAATCAGCCAGAACAGTAGTCCGTTTGTTAAAATGTGTTGCAATTAAACTGGAAGCAAGTAGATACCTTTTTTTTTTTTTGACCAATGAATCTAGTTTTTAAAAAAGTGAAATTACTTCAGGAAATGATAGAGGAAGAAACACCAAAATTCCCCTCAATCTCCTAGAATTGTCCAGATAAAGGTAAAGACCTAGAAAAACTTGGAGAATGATTAAACCAGGAGTCTGCAGTAGCCCAGTTGAAATGAAATTAACCTGCTACGTAGTCCTGGCAAAAATGATTGTTATATGTCCACCAACATTTGAAAAGTAGGAAATCAGCTTTATTTCCACCTAAGATAAAAAGGAGATCGAGGGGGAAAATGTAGTATTCCTTTATACTGATAGTTACAAAACCCTTTAAAAATTGACCCAAAGGAGGCCGGGCGC
>NW_012154285.1:6308869-6326618 GCF_000956105.1 Propithecus coquereli
AAAAAAAAAAAAAAAAAAAAACCCAAAGGAAATTGGAACTAAGAAACCAGATGAGAAAATAACAACAAAAATAGGCCATAGTAGAAATGCAATCACCTTTCTCTGATGTAATGATTTGACAGCTAGATCTGGAACAAACATCCCAGAATTCAATCTTAGGACCAAATTTCAGGTAGATGAAAAGAAAAATGGAAGTTGAGTAAGGCCTGAAGCTGACATACTTGAACTAGATGTAATTTAGGTTGAGAAAGCTAGTTTTAATCTACTGTCATTGAATAAAAATTTTATCTTATTGAGGTATAATTTACATACTATGAAACTCACCTATTTCGTGTGACAATTTAGTGATTCTCAATAAATTTACAGAGTTGTGCAACCATTGTCACCAATTTCAGAACATTTCCACCCCAAAAAGATCCTTCATGCCCGTTTGCAGTTACTCCTGGTTCCCATCCTCAGCCCCAGGCAACCACTAATCTACTTTCTCTATGGATTTGCCTATTCTGGACATTTAATATAAATGGAATCTTACAATATACCACCTTTTGTGTCTGCCTTCTTTCACTTAGCATAATGTTTTTTGAGGTTTATCTGTTGTAGAATGTATCAGTATTTTATTCCTTATTATTGCTGAGTATTTCATTGTATAGACGGACCATATTTTGTGTATCTGTTTGACAGTTGGTGGATGTTTAGATTGTTTCCAGTTTTTGGCTATTGTAAATAATGTTGCTGTGAACATATGTCTTCATGTGAACGTACGTTTTCATTTCTCACGGGTAAGTTCCTACTAATGGAATTGTTGGGTGGTATGGTAAATTTATATAATATTTAACTTTTTAAACACACTGTCAAACTCTTTTCCAAGGTGACTGCCATTTTACATTCCCACCTGGAATGTCTGAGTGTTTATCATAAAATATGATTTCTGCCTTTTATTAAAATGGAAACCAATAGAACCTTTATTTCACCTCTATTTTACACACCCCTCTTTTTTTGTGTGTGTGGAGAAAGGATCACTACCCAAAGCCAATAAATACCTTTTCTTGCAAACCTTTTACAGTAATTCAGTTTTCTCTGAAAACATGGTTATTTAGCAGCAACTATGATGTCAGAAGGCTTTAGCTTTACATGAAAATGTCAGGGTAATGTACCTTTTAAAACAAATGGCATGGCAGGCAGCCTCTATGATGAACTCAAGTAATCCTTGCCTCGTGGTGTTCAGATCCTGTGAAATCCTCCCCACTTGAATTGAAGCCGTACCTAGTGACTCCCTTCTAACAAAAGGTGAGGAAAAATTATGGGTTTTCACTTCCAAGATTAGGGTACAAAAAAAAACTGTGGCTTCTGTTTTGGACTGCTCTCTCTGGCTCACTTGCTTTGGAGAAAGCTGGCAGCCATATTGCGAGCTGCTCTGTGGAGAGGCCCACGTGGCAAAGACCTGTTGTCTCCTACCAACTAGCAAGGACCCCAGGGCTGCCAACAGCCCTGTGAGTTTGGAAGTAGATCATCCCCCATCAAGCCTTATATGATTACAGCCTTGGCCTACATCTTATTCAGCTTTGTTACAGACCCTGAGTTAGAGACACGTAGCTCAACTGTGCCCAATTCCTAACCTATTTTTGTAGTTTTAAGGTGTTAAGTTTTGGCATAATTTGTTATGCAGCAATAGATAACTAGTATGGATGACCAAAAAAGTGCATTTCTGGCAGGTGCGGTGGTTTCTGCCTATAATCCTACCACTTTGAGAGATGGGAGGATCACTTGAGCTCAGGAGTTCGAGACCAGCCTGAGCAAGAGCGAGACCCCATCTCTACTGAAAATACAAAACATTAGCTGGGCATGGTTGTGTGCACCTGCAGTGCCAGCTACTCAGGAGGCTGAGGCAGGAGGATCACTTGAGCCCAGGAGTTTGAGGTTGCTGCGAGCTACAACTGACACCATGGCACTCTAACCCGGGCAACAGCAAGACTGTCTCAAAAAAAAAAAAAAAAGCATTTCCTGTGATTTCCATGTACCTTCAGAATTCTTTAAAGATAAATGATGCAATCAGAGACTAATATTACATCCTGTAGAAGTTAACATTTTGAATGCTCCCACCTTCTCAAATGATTTTCAGGCAGCCATTTAAACAAACCCAACAAGCATTTTTGGAGAGTTGTCTTTAAAGGCAATGAAGAATATTGTCCTGATAGAGTCCTGATATTGAGATGTATTGCCAAAATTAAAATTTCAGAAAGAACTATTGCCATTTCAGCCACTGTTTCAAAAATAAGTCTCAAGTGAGAAAGCATACCAAGAAAGACTTTCAGACTTGGAAGTCTAGTCCTGTGGCTTATATACTTGCTTTCTGATTTTCAATGACCCTTCAGCAAGCCACATGGCCCTTTTTACTAGCCTGTTAATTTTCATGACATCAATGACTAATCAAGTCTCGAGACTTGGGGATGACAAACTGATGGAGCCCTGTAAGGCAGAACTGGGAAGCGTGATTTGCTACCACTCACTACAGCGGCGCACATCACATGACCCAATATTCCTGGCAATTCATTTTTCTGCAATCATTTCTTTTCAGCTCTCTTCGTTTGATCATGTTTAATGTGTGATGATACATTATTCACTCAATACTCTTGATTTCATTTTCAAAAGCATGAAAATTAATTCAAATCAAAACTTAACATGCATCCCCAAAAATCCAACCTCTTCAAGTTTTTGTATAGACCAATCCGCATTTTAAAAAAGGCAAAAAAAAAAAAAAAAAGAGCAGATGTAATTTCAAAAATAGGACTGTGCCTAATTAAACCTATGTTTTTTTTTTCTAACCACGGTTACTCAGAATTCTTAGAGGCTAATCTATTTGTAGACACTCCAGGAATCCCAAAAGACTAAATGCAATAATAACAATTTGTTAAAAAAGGAAAAGTGTATGGGGGCGGGGACTTCCAGGAAAGCATTATTTATATACCTTGTGTGCAAAGTAACAACTTTCCCATAGCTTTGAAAAACTGAGGGGGGTGGGTGGCAAAATAGTGGGGAACACAGCAAAGTTATTTGAAAAGCTTTTAAATGAGCCATTCCCTCCAAACAAGCACACTTCTTGTTAGTTGCTTGTTTTGTTTTACCTTGTGGGACAGAATAATGATGCAGTGACATTATTCACAAGGCAGAAGCTGGATGCCAGCTGAAATAGACACAGAAGAAAGAATTCTTTATTTTTCATTGGAAATGCTTGCTCTCTGCAGAACCAGAAATTTAAAGAAACTCAGCCTTTTGTTTTTCCTCCTCCTCCCTTCTTTGTTTTTATTCACTCCCTTTTTGGGGGTGAATTTTGTGGGCAGCCTGTTGCTTCAGGGCCCCAGATTTACGGAGAGCTGAGGATTTGAAGTATGTACCATTTGGAGAATGCAGGAGGGCGTTTAAAGTGGAGGTGTGTAGATCGGTGACAGCTGAACTGGCCATTGGCATGGATCGTGTTAGTTTGCAGCAAGGTACTGAGAGCCCTATGGTGGAACCCCAGAGGGGTCAGACTACAGTTAGTACTGACACTGCTGACCTGTGATCATAGAATAGGAACTTGGGTTCTTGTTCTCTTGTGGAATCAGATATGGGCTTAACAATACGGTCTTATGTAAGCATCCATATTATCAAAAATATTTATTTTCCATGAGGTAAGCCAGAGCTAGAGAATAACAACTGCAGACCCTTATATAGCATTCGCTATGTGCCGGGCATGTTCTAAGTGCTCTCTGCACAAAAACTTGCTTATTTAATGCTCTCAACAACCTGTTGATTTTCAATGGGAGAAGGGAGGTTTGCCCCACTCTTACCCGCAAGGACACATTTGCCAATGTGTAGAGGCATTTTTGGTTTTCACAATAGGGGGGAATGCAACTTGGCATCTAGTGGGCAGACACCAGATAACTGTAAAATATGTATCTAGTCTTTGTTCTGGTTTCCTGGCATACAACTGCTAAAATCCTTGGAATCTTCAAAGTGATGGATGGCCTCAGGTTGAGGGCTAGTCACAGGATTAGAGGGTTGGGACTTTTCAGCCCCAACCCCCAGCCTCCAGGGAGGGGAGAGGGACTGAAAGTTAAGCCGATCATCAATGGCCGATGATTTAATCAATCGTGCCTATAGAATGAGGCTCCCATGAAAATCCAAAAGGACTGGGTTCTGAGAGCTTTCAGGTAGCTAAAGAGGTGGAAGTTCCTAGCGTGTGGCTCATCCCTTCCCATGTGCCTTGAGCTGTGCACCTCTTCCCTCCGGCTGTGTCCTTTGTAATGACCCAAGTGTTTCCCTGAGTTCTGTGAGTCCCTCTAGCAAATTAATTGAACTGGAGGAGGATATTGTGGGAACCTGGATTTGTAGCCAGTAGGTCAGAAGGACAGGCCACAACCTGTGCTCGCAACTGGCATCTAAAGTGGGGGTCAGTCTTGTGGGACTAAGTCCTCAATCTATGGGATCTGATACCGTCTCCAGGGAGATAGTGTCAGTGCCCAAATTGAATTGAATTGGAGATGTCCACTGCAGAATGCTTGCTTGGTGTGGGGGGGGGAGAAACCCCCTCATATCTGGTGTCAGCATTCTATGTTCTGTGAGTATAGGAGAAACTGATTATGTGTTTCCTGTATCCTTACTCTGCTAAATACCCTGCAATGCACAAGACAACAGCCCACCACAAAGAATTATCCAGCCTAGGCCGGGCGTGGTGGCTCCCGCCTGTACTCCTAACACTCTGGGAGGCCGAGGCGGGAGAATAGCTTGAGCTCAGGAGTTCGAGACCAGCCTTAACAAGAGCAAGGCCCTGTCTCTACCAAAAATAGAAAAATTAGCCAGGCGCCATGGCAAGCACCTATAGTCCCAGCTACTCGGGAGGCTAAGGCAGGAGGATCGCTGGAGCCCAGGAGTTTGAGGTTGCAGTGAGCTATGATGACACCATTACACTCTAACCAGGGCAACAGAGAGAGACTGTCTCAAAAAAAAAAAAAAATGTGTTGTTAAGCCAAAAAGCAGAAAATTTTCATTAAAAAAATAAGTATGTAGAATACTTTGTATGGTATATATTTTAAATTATGATTTCTAGATAGGACACAAAAAACTGTTACTAGAGGACATAGGAGGAAGAAAACTTATTTACCATATATCCTTTAGACTGTTTGAAAATTTATTTTACTTTCTGCACATACTACCTTTTCCAAAAAAAATGATGTTAGTGTATCAGTAGGAATTACCATTTGTATAGGACTTGCTGGTTTACAAAGCACTTTTATTTGCATTATTTCCTTTGGCCTTGACCCATTTTAGAGATGGCAACACCAGAGCCAAGAAGCAACTAGAGCTCCTCACCCAAGGTCACACGGGCCTCAGCAGCAGGTGGGAGCCCGGCCCCAGTGTGACTCAGCTGCCCACGCGCTGCCTCTCCTCATTTCCCTGTGTCAGATCTCTTACTGTCGAAACCGCTTTAATTTTGTTTTATTCAAACAGAAACTGCCATTTTCAAACTCTAGGCAATAAATCCTAAGTCACACAGAAATACAAAAGAAAGGCCAGTTACAGAAGTTTCCTCCTGCATACTTCTCTGCCACACTTGGTTTGTTTTCTGCTGAAATGCCATATTGGCCAAATGTAGGAGCGGCAGAGGCAGATGGAGCCTTCTTCTCCTCCCACCACCTGTACAGAGTCCGTCTATGCGTACTGGGCACTTAATAATTGGACCTGACAGAGGCTCATTCTCAGTGTATGCGTGTTTGCTTACTGGGGCTGGGAATGCCACATGCTTCAGTCATGCTGACGGCCACCAGCCATGGGCCTGAGTGATGGGGCCAACATCCAAGGCCACCCCCAGTGACCCAAGCAATTCTAGACAGTAAGAGGACCACGGGACAACTAGCCACCTTTATGCACGTGTTTCTATCATATGTGGTTTGGGCAGAGTTTTCACTCACCCGGCGGGTAAAGTGTATTTCTCTTGCAGTCGATAGCTGTGATGTGGCCTCGCAGGCCTTCAGAAAAGCGTCCCTCTAGTTCATAAGGCAGCACTAGAGCCAAGAAACCACAAGAGGCCTTCTGCAGGCTTCAAAGAAGTTAGAGCTGTGGCCCTGTGAGAGTTGGTTTCCCTCAACTTTGATCAGGGTTCTTGTCTCTTCCACTGCACATGTGACTCATTTCTGTCCTCAGAGGGTCAACATAGGACACGTCTCCATGCGGCAATAAGCAATTGATAGGCTTCCGGTATCTTGAAAACGACTCAGGAAATCCTGTTATCGTGATTTCTAATGATCTTGACGTGCAATTCTTTTTCCAGTTATGTAAACATTTTTAAGAACTTCCTGAATATTTGTGTATCAATTAGCTTTAGCTGTGTAACAACACCCCCCTGCAACATAGTGGCTTAAAACAATAAGCTTTTTTTATGTCTTAAAGTTCTGAAAGTTGGCTGGACAATTCTACTGTTCTGGGCTATCTCGACTGGGGTGGGTTGGTCTAGGATGGCCTCACTGACATGTCTGGCAGTTGGCTCTGTGTCAGCTGGGGATGACAGGAACAACTTGGCCACATGTCTCTAGCCCTCGAGCAGGCTGGCCTGGGCATACTCACATAGTGGTGGGCACCAGGTTCCCAAGAGCAGCAAGAGAAGGCAGGTTCCCCTGCACTGGCACTTTTCAGGTTCTGTCTTGTGTCATGTTTTCTAATGTCACATTAACCAAAGCAAAACATGTGGCAAAGCCCAGATTGGAGGGGTGGGGAAACAGACTCCATCTCTTGGCAAGATAATCTGCCAAATCACTTTGCAAAAGACAGGAATGCAGGAAGGAGAGAATTGGCGGCTCTTTTCTGTAATCATTGCAATTAGCGATGAGGTATTTGAAAACTAATAAAAAAAAAAAGTTTTTGTGAGACAGAGTCTCCCTTTGTCACTGGGGCTACAGTACCATGGCATCAGCCTAGCTCACAGCAACCTCAAACTCCTGGGCTCAAGCGATCCTCCTGCCTCAGCCTCCCGGGTAGCTGGGACTACAGGTGTGCACCACCATGCCTGGCTAACTTTTTCTATTTTTAGTAGAGACGGGGTCTCGCTCTTGCTGAGGCTGGTCTTGAACTCCTGAGCTCAAGTGATCGTCTCACCTCGGCCTCCCAGAGTGCTAGGATTACAGGCGTGGGTCCCCGCTCCTGGCCCAGAAACTTTTTTTAAAAAAAACAAGATGGCTGCCAGATACAGAAAAAATCTGAGAAGCCTACTTTCAACCACCTAATAGCCTCCAAACTTCTAGATTCTTGGTCATCTCACCCAGGACTGCTAGAACTATCCTGACAAAAATACCACCAGGTGTAGTTTCTGCAAAATTGGTTGTCTAGAAATGCAAGCGCATGAACTTGGGAAAGTCATCCTCATTATCCTACATCAACGACAAGGGGCTATACTGGACATTCTTAAGTTGCAAGGGACTTTTCATAGGTCATGCTGCAGGAAAATGAAAGAAGGGGCCACATGCTGAATGGCTCCAGCCGTGCCTGGAGAGATGAGACAGCCAGGCGGGAGGCTGAAATTGTCCGCTTTCATCCAGATTTCGGCATGGTCTGTGTGCCTGTGATTTTGAACTTTTCCTTCTCATAGGCTTGATTAAACCTTTGATCTCATTTTATTGAGCAATGGTATTACACCACTTTACAATGCACCGTTTATTCCAGGCTGACCTTAAACTTCTTTCCTTTCCCTGATGGCTTGAAGGGTGCTCACAGTTACACAGTTAGCAGGACCCTCAACAATTCTAGATTTTAGAAGGGAGAGAGTCATATGGTAGATACTTGAAAATGTTCAGATAAATGAAGGCCAGGAAGGGAGGAAGGAGACACAATGAAAGAAATGAAGGAAGAGAACCCATTTACCTAGGATATTTCCTAAGCATGTCTAACTTGCCATTTTTTTTTGTTTTGGAGACAGTCTTGCTCTGTTGCCAGCCTAAAGTGTAGTAGTGTCATCATAGCTCACTGTAACCTCAAACTCCTGGGCTCAAGTAATTCTCCCACCTCAGCCTCCTCACTAGCTGGGACTATAGTTATGTACCAACCACACCCAGCTAATTTTTGTTTTTCATTTTTTATAGAGGGGTCTTGCTATGTTGCCCAGGCTGGTCTTGAATTCCTGGCCTCAAGTGATCGTCCCGCCTTGGCCTCCCAGACCACTGGGATTACAAGCATGAGCCACTGCACCCAGCCCCTCAAATTCTTAAAAAGTTAAAGCCTGGCTGGGCACGGTGGCTGTAATCCTAGCACTCTGGGAGGCTGAGGTGAGAGGATTGCTTGAACTCAGGAGTTGGAGACCAGCCTGAGCAAGAGTGAGACCCACTTCTACGAAAAGTAAAAAAATTAGCAGGGCATGGTCGTGCATGCATGTAATCCCAGCTATTTGAGTGGGAGGCTGAGACGGGAGGATTGCTTGATCCCAGGAGTTTGAGGCTGCAGTGGGCTATGATGACACCACTGCACTCCAGCCTGGGCAACAGAGAGAGACCCTGTCTTAAAAAAAAAAAAAGAGGAAGGCAGGAACCAGTAGAAGGGGATGGGACAATGGAATTAGAGGGCGAAAAAGTGATGTGACGTGGGACACAAGCCAAGGACTGCGGGTGGCCTCTGGAGGCTGGAAAAGGTAAGGAACAGATTCCCCACTAGAGCCTCCAGAAGAAACCAGGCAGGCTGCCACCTTGACTTTAGCCTTGTAAAACTCACTGTGGACTTCTGACCTCCATCACCGTTACGATACCACCTGACTGTCCCTGACCAATCTCTTGCATAGGGCAATAGAATTGATGTGATTGGCTTCAGCCAACCACGATTCAGCTCTTTCCTAAGAAAGCAGCACAATTGTCCAAATGCTCGCCCTCTGGGAGCTTCTGGGGTGGGGAGGCCCATCTGCAATCTTGGGAGAGGAATCCCGATTGTCCTCAGGGGGCACGGGGGAAGCCTGGGTGCTTGTGGGCCAGGTCTCCGGTGAGGCTGTTGAGCCGCTCACCTGAGCGATCTGGAAACTGACCTGCCTCCACTGTTGCTTCGTGAGATAACAAATCCCCTTATCACGCAAGGCATTTTGAGTTGGGGTTTCTGTTCCTTGCAGCTGAAGACATCCTCACAGATGCACTCCTTAATGGGGGCAGAATGTGGCCGAGGCAGCACTCTCCACACTTGCCTCAGGGCTCCAAAGACAGAGGCCGTTGGCAGCCCAGCCCATTCTGTCCTTCCGTCCTTCCCACGTCCTTCCCACGCCCCGCTCGTCTGCCCTCTGCCGGCCCCCAGCCCAGCATGTTGTGTGTTCTCATTCTGCAGGTGTTCAGCAAAGCATCGCACAGTCCAGGTTACATAATAAGTGCTAGCCTTGCTCAGGTGAAAAGACCCAGTTCCTGCCTTCAGTGGTGCAATGTCTGCTTGGTTGTACTCTGCCTGGCCTTTGTTCACTCATTCCTTCATGTGTTCCAAACAGTCCTGTGTTGAGGGGCTTCTCTGAGTGAGGCCTTATGCAGATGAAGGAAAATGGTCCCCACTTCCAAAATGCACAGGTCTAGTAAGGGGAGAGTGGTAGAGGCAAACACAGGGACCATCAGAGAGCTGACACAGCCCAAAGGTGGGAGGGCCCTAACACTGAGGCCACCAACAGTGCTCACTGAGCAGAGCTAAGCACTAACTCTTTTATTTTTTTTTTGAGACAGAGTCTCACTGTGTTGCCCGGGCTAGAGTGAGTGCTGTGGCGTCAGCCTAGCTCACAGCAACTTCACACTCCTGGCCTCAAGCGATCCTACTGCCTCAGCCTCCCGAGTAGCTGGGACTACAGGCATGCGCCACCATGCCCGGCTAATTTTTTCTATATATTTTTAGTTGTCTGATTAATTTCTTTCTATTTTTAGTAGAGACGGGGTCTCGCTCTTGCTCAGGCTGGTCTCGAAGTCCTGAGCTCAAACAATCCGCCCGCCTCGGCCTCCCAAAGTGCTAGGATTACAGGCGTGAGCCACCGCTCCCGGCCAGCACTAACTCATTTAATCCTTTCCACAGTCTAATGAGGAGCAGATACTATTATTATCCCCATTTTATAGGGAATGAAATCACAGCTTAGAGATGTCAAGTAACTTTCCCTAGATCACACCGCCAGGCACTTGTGGAGCTGGGATTTTTTTTTTTTTTTTTTTTTTTAAGACCTGGGATCTTGGACAGGCATGGTGGCTCATGCCTGTAATCCTATCACTCTGGGAGGCCAAGGCAGGAGGATCGCTCCAGGTCAGGATTTCAAGACTAGCCTGAGCAAGAGCGAGACCCCATCTCTACTAAAAATAGAAAGAAATGATCTGGACAACTAAAAATATATATAGACAAAATTAGCCAGGCATGGTGGTGCATGCCTGTCGTCCCAGCTACTCGGGAGGCTGAAGCAGAAGAATTGCTTGAGCCCAGGAGTTTGAGGTTGCTGTGAGCTAGGCTGACGCCACAGCACTCTAGCCAGGCAACAGAGCGAGACTCTGTCTCAAAAAAACAAAAAAAAACAAAAAAAGGAGCTGGGATCTTGCTCTGTCACCCAGGCTGAAGCACAGTGGTGCAATCATAGCATTTCTTCTGTCATTTGGTCCACAAACACTGGGGATGCAGAGACATAAACCCTGGCTTCAAGGAGTTTACAGTTAGAGGAAAGAGACAGGAAAAAATATATGTGGACAAATAAAACCATTGCAATGAAGGAAACAAAGTATTGAGGCAAAGAGTAACAGGGAATGTCTGGGCGGGAGTGGCGCAGGGAACACTCATTATTTAGTGGGGGGAGGGGTTGGGGAAAGCCTCTCTTAGGAGGGGACATATAGGCTAAGACCTAAAGGAAAGGAAGACCCCAGTCAAAGAGGTCAGGAGGGCATGCCAGTGAGAATAGCATATGCAAAGGTCCTGAGGTAGGAAAGAGCTTATCAAGTCAAAACCATGTGTTATGGGTTGAATTTTGTTCCCCCCAAATTCATATGCTGAAGTCCTAGCCCACAGTGCCTCCAAATGTGACATTACTTGAAGATAGGGTTCTCGACAGAAGTAATCAAGTTAAAATGAGGTCATTAGGATGAGTCCTAACCCAATATGACTGAGGTCCTTATAAAAAGGGGAAGCAGACACACGGGGAGAGTGCCAGGGGAACATCAAGGCAGAGATCAGTTTGCTGCATCTGAAAGCTGAGGAACATCAGAGATTGCTGGCAAACCAGCAGAAGACAAGAAATACGTGGAACAGATTCTTCCTCCTGGCCCTCAGAAGGAACCGACCCTACAAACCTTGATCCCTGACTTCAAGCCTCCGGAACTATAAGACAATACATTTCTGTTGTTTAAGCCATTCAGTGTGTGGTACTTGGTTACAGCGGCCTCAGCAAACTAATACACCATGTAAGTCGCAAGGTATCTGGGAAGTACGGGTGGTCCTCGATTTTTTTGAGATAGGGTCTTAACAAACAAACAAAAAGAAAAAAAGAAAAAGTTTGCCAACCCCTGCTTTAAAAGGCTAAGTAAATTATGGTATGTCCATATGGAGAATGTATTATGCAACCTACAGAAAAAATGCTTACAAGTAATTTTTAATGCCGTGGGAAACTATTTGTGACATAATACAAAGTTAAAAAAAAACAGGAAACAATTTGATCTATGGATTGATACTTAACTTCTCAGGGCCTTTTGTCCTCGCTCTCCTTCTGACTGAAACATTCTTCTCCCTGATCTTCATGTGGCTCACTTCTTCACATCGTTTAGTGCCCTCTGCGCAAATGTCCCTGCCATAGAGAAACTGTTTCAGTTAGCTTTTGCAGTGTAACAAATCAGCCCCAAACTTTGTGGCTTAAAACCGAAACCATTTGTTTAGCTCACCATTCTGCAGCTTGGCAATTTGGGCTGAACTTAGCTGGGTCTTTCTTCTAGCCTTGGCTGGGTTTCCTCACGCCTCTGCGGTCTGCTGAGGGGCAGGGGGCAGCTTTGCTGGTCTTCGCTCGGCACGTTTCAGGACCTCAGCTGGGATAATCAGGCTGGCTTGGCTCGAATCCACGTGGTCTCTCATCCCCCAGCAGGCTCACCTGGGCTTGTTTTCTTAGTGGCTGGGCAGGGTTTTGAGACAGAGTAGAATCTTGAAATGCCTCTTGAGAATCAGAACTATCACAGTGTCACTTATGCCACATTCTGTTGTCTAAAGCAAGTCACAAGACCAGCCCAGATTCAAGGAGGTGAAGAAGCTGCAAAGCCACATTGCAAGAGGAATAATGGGCCATTTTTTGCACACAATCTACCATGGGGGCCTTCCCTGACTATCCTACCTCAAAAAATAGAAAACATACAAACACTATACTTTTGTACTTGCTATTATCTTATAGCATTTAGAATATATCCTTGTAAATAGGAGAAATGGAAATAAATGGAAATGTTAGTCATCACATAACACAAAAATAGCTGTTAAATTATATCATAAATTGGCCGGGCGTGGTGGCTCACGCCTGTAATCCTAGCTCTCTGGGAGGCCGAGGCGGGCGGATTGTTTGAGCTCAGGAGTTCAAAACCAGCCTGAGCAAGAGCGAGACCCCGTCTCTACTAAAATTAGAAAGAAATTAACTGGACAACTAAAAATATATAGAAAAAATTAGCCGGGCATGGTGGCGTATGCCTGTAGTCCCAGCTACTCGAGAGGCTGAGGCAGGAGGATCGCTTGAGCCCAGTAGTTTGAGGTTACTGTGAGCTAGGATGATGCCACGGCACTCTACCCTGGGCAACACAGTGAGACTCTGTCTCAAAAAAAAAAAAAAAAAGATTATATCATAAATTAAATTTGACTTATTAAAAAAAATGAAAAAGAAAAAGCTACTGGGCACAGTGGCTCACACCTGTAATCCCAGCACTTTGGGAGGCTGAGGCAGGAGGATCGCTTGAGCCCAGGAGTTCAAGACCAGCCTGGGCAACACAGCAAGACCCCATCTCTACAAAAAAAATTTTTTAATCAGCGAGGTGTGGTGGTGCACACCTGTAGTTCCTAGATACTTGGGAGGCTGAGGTGAGTGGATCGCTTGAGCCCAGAAATTTGAGGTTACAGTGAGCTATGATGATGCCAGTGTACTCCAGCCTGGGAGACGGAGCAAGACCCAGTCTTTGAAAAAAAAAAAGAAAGAAAAAGCTCTTGGAACACATATGCACACAGCCACACACAGCACCAATGTACATCTGCCAAATTCATACTGCTTTATAATATCCCCCAGCAGTTTACAAGAATTTTGTCCTAGGCTTTCTCTCTCCCCTATTTAGTCTGTAATCAATTGAATCTGCAAATTAAGTTGATCCCTCCAGAATCTATGTTTTCCAGTGAGCCCTTTTGACTGTGCCTCTGGGGGCAGTAACTGAGTCTACACTCTCAAAGGGAGAACTCCTTAGAGTCTGGGTAGTTTTGTTCTAGAAGCAATTTTTCCAGCTGAGGAGGAGCCTCGGCTTCCACGAAGCCCTAGGTAAAAGAACTGAGATGTCAGCTTAAACAGCTGCTGTGGCCTGGGCCCCACGCCTCCCAGGGAGAAGGGGCCAGGACAGGCCATTGAAATGAAGTTTATTCCCGAAACCAGCCTGCGGCTTTGGTGGGAGAAGGCACTGTGGTGGTTTCCTTCTTCCTTCCTCTTTATCAGCGCTGGCTCAGGCCCTGTGAAGTGGGGGAGAAAAGAGGGAGAAGCTGGAAAGCTCCATGGGAGGAAGGGAAGGCTTGCAGGCAGGTGTGTAGGGCCTCCGGACTCACACAGGAGTGGCTTTCGCTCAGTCCTCTCCTCCTTTTCCAGAGTGACAAGAATTGGGGCTGGGCACGGTGGCTCATGCCTGTAATCCCAGCACTTGGGAGGCTGAGATGGGAGGATGACTTGAGCCCAGGAGTTCAAGGTTGCAGTGAACTGCGACCATGCCACTGCACTCCAGCCTGGGTGACAGAGTGAGACCCCGTCCCCTGCCCCCTAAAAAAATTAGAAACTGGGAGCTGTGTCCTTTACATTCCCAAGTCTCAAAGTTAGAGGAGGCAGCACGGCCAAGCGGTACTAAGCCCAGAGTTTGGGGTCAGATGACGCCAAGATTGAAAATCACCTTCATCACTTATCAGCTACGTCACCACAGTCCGTGCTGGCCAAGTCCCATCCCGTCTCTACTGAGCCTCAGCTTCCTGATGGTGTAAGATGTGTCGAGGATTGAATGAAATAATACAAGGAGAGCGCTCAGCACAGTGACTGTGGTTTTGGAAGGAGGAATTCAGCAAACGTGAGCTGGCCGGGAATCAAACATGTCAGAACGGCAGGACAGGACTTGCTTCCACTCCTCATTCTCGGCAAGCGCGAGGGGCCTCTGTCCGCTCTGGGCCTGGATTGCCTAATTGGGGTGACCAGTTCTCTTCTAGGATTTTCTTAGTCCACTTGGGTTCACGCGAGCTAATCCAATCACGGTTCTTTACCGTCGATTACCTCCCTCCCCACAAGAATATTAACTCAGAAGGTGAAAAGGAAACTGTTTTTTAAGAGTTCACCGAAAAGGCAGCCCTCTCCTGTGGGCCATTAAAGAGCTAAGCAAGAACAGGGGAGGGGGTTGGTGTGGGGATTGTTCTGTTTCTAAAAGCAGTGGAACATTCTGGTTGACAACTCTGAGGGGCAGAGGGGCCTGGGGGAGAGGAGAACCCAGCACACAGAGGAGGAAAGGGACAGGAGGAAGCCCTAGCGTTACTCTGGCCAAACAGAGCCAGGAATCTCGCCAACGAGAAAGTGCAGGGTTGGCAGCAACCGAAGGATCCTGGACGGACTTTTAGGAAGGGATTCTGGGCCACAGCACGGGCCAGGAGAATTCTGGCAGCGCCCCCGGCCCAAGTGTGTTCCCACATAATCGAAGTCGAATGTGCTCTGGGGAGAGGCCTCGGCCTTCTTCCCGGCTGCAGGGCCCTTCGTGTTCTGCACTTGGCCCTGTTTGGGATCAAAGCCAGTTAGCGTTGATTTTCCACAGCAGGGACACAAATGCAATGAAGCTGTTTTCCTGAGGCATGCGTTTTGAAAAGAGGATTTTCATTTTTTTCCCCCCAAGGACAGGTGGGGCGGGGCGGTGGGGGAGTATGATGTGGCTCTTCTATTACTGTCCTTTTTGCAAACAGCTGCGCTCAGAGCTTCCGTGTGAGCATGAACTAATCAGTTAGAATATGAGTGGGTACAGCTACAGCTAAGGCTGCATCTTTCACACAAGATAATTCCTTAAAAAATGCTGCTGGAAGCCCCTCTGGCCATGCGTGATAAGTCACAACTGGGTTGTTCTCTTTTGGAGTGTTTCCAGGAAAGCAACTCTCCTCATTCCTTCTAAAATTTTCCATTTACTCTTCTTCACTTCTAGATCTTTCTCTGTGATCTGTTCTTCTACCTCAGAAATTAGTCTGTGCCCCTTCTTTTTAGTTAGCACCGAAGACTTTTGGTGCTAAGCGTTATGCTAATGATGTAAAGTGATACAGCCAAGTTTCTTAAGTTATGGAAACACCTCATTCTTTTACATGGGACTTGATCTCTCCCAGTTCTCTAGGGAAAGTCTGAACTTTTGCCTACTGGGCTGTAACCAGGGGACAGAGAATTTAGAATCAGGAATCGATATAGCTGGGGGTGTCAGTGGGTTCTTCCTTTTTAAATGAGGAAACCAATGTACAAGATTTGGTCTAGGACTCACTGCTCCTTCTGGGCAAAAGATGGCAGAAGACATCTCCATGGAGGTATTTCGTGTTTGGCATTTATGCTCAGTGCTATAGGTTTCCTATTATCTTTTGAAAAGAATTATATCTGTCGCATTATACAGGGGTAGATTTATCTGGGGTATTGCAAACCTTCACATCCCAGGACCTCGCGTGGTGCGTGACTTCACTCTCTGCCTTCCCCTCTTGGACAAATCTCCCTGCATTTATTTTGAGGCAACCTCGAGCTGGATCTGAAAGGAGTCTCGGGTCAGGGGATTTAGAACAAGGTCTGAAAAGAAACAAAGCTGCTTTAGTTCACTTAGTGAGCTCGGTAATTAGCCTTGGAGTAACAAATGTTATCTGCACCAGCACAGCTCTGTGCCAAGTACAAAAACCACATTTTCCAGATGATTCCAGTGAGAAGTTTTTGACCCAAAGCAATTCAACATTAGGCCCCAAATACTGCAATCATCTTGTATAAACAGCTTGTTCATCTCTTCCTTTAATGCAGCAAGAATGCAAAATCCAGATTAAGGACCAACTGCAGAACCCCTTTCATGTCCCACTAAGCTTCCAGAATTACAGTGAGAAACGACTCTGTTCATGGAAAGTATACTAGCTGCAATGATTCTGAAATAGTTTTGGCTTCTGGAAATACAGGTTTCAAAATTAATGTCTGCGGCCGGGTGTGGTGGCTCACACCTGTAATCCTGGCACTCTGGGAGGCCGAGACAGGAGGATCGATTGAGGTCAAGAGTTCCAGATGAGCCTGAGCAAGAGGGAGATCCTGCCTCTACTAAAAATAGAAAAAAACTAGCTGGGCATGGTAGCACATGCCTGTAGTCCCAGCTACTCGGGAGGCTGAGGCAGGAGGACTGCTTGAGTCCAAGAGTTTGAGGTTGCTGTGAGCTAGGCTGACGCCACGGCACTCTAGCTCCAGTGACAAAGCAAGACTTCTGAAAAAAAAATGTGTGATAGAACTTATGGTCATAAGTGTCTGGGAGCATTCCAGAGAGAGCATGTGCTTTCAGGGATACAAGGTGAAGTAGGGTTGGTTATCATTAAAAAATGAAAAGAAGGTGTAAAGGAGTTGATTATGACATTAATCAGGATAGAGAGGCCACCACCACCCCCCAGTAAAAAAATAAAAGCCGACTTATATAACTTCCTTGAAGTCCCTTAGTGCACAAGTGCAAAGAATGTTTTTCATTTGCTCCAGGCAGACCACAGGACAGCGTTCAGGGGGTGAGAATCAACTTCACCTGGCAGAGGGGAACTGGACACTCGGCCTCTAGCAGTTCCTGAAGGTTCCTGAAAGGAAAAGCTTTTCTCCCTATTCTTGCTTTACTCTTTACTGTCATTAAAAATTTTTAACTTTTAAAGGATGATGTAGATATTCTAGGACTCCCGTTTCAAGATTTTCACAGGCAAGAATGAAAAGGACCAGCCAGCAGCAGGGCCTGCCACAGAATACTCAGGGGCTTCCTAAACTTGACAGCCAGGTCTTTGGGTAGTTTAGATGTCCCCTGACACCTTTAAGGAGCAGGAACTGGTTCTTAGGAGACTCTATGATTTTCCTTCTGCTGCCCACAGAGAAGTAATGCAGCAGAATCACCATGCAGCAGTTCATTCAGCTTTATCCTGGAGAACACAACATAGTTACGAGTGACTTTTTCCTTTTTTAGATAAGCCCCTGGACTACATCGCACAAGCCGAAGTATGCCACCAGCCCAGGCAACGTGGCATTGTGTACAGCAGCCAAATCTTATGGATAGTATTTGCAGCTTGTGTATCCCGACTGCACTAAGGAGAGGGGTTTCCAAATGATGACAGAAGGCTGTTCATTTGTGATTTGCCAACTTCTCCATACTCTACTGGCTGGCTGCTGAAAACAGTTTCTCAGCCCCCTTTTTTTTTTTTTTTTTTTTTTGAGACAGAATCTCACTCTGTTGCCCTGGTTAGAGTGAGTGCCATGCATCAGCCTAGCTCATAGCAACCTCAAACTCCTGGACTCAGCGATCCTCCTGCCTCAGCCTCC
>NW_012154285.1:6327031-6331753 GCF_000956105.1 Propithecus coquereli
CCTCAGGTGTAAAAATTGATTGCTTTTCCTTTGCTAAAGAGTCGTGTGCCTGAGTCTTCCCCTATCACCCCCCCATTCAGATAATTTTCCCCAGTCTATATCTGGTTCAGCTTTTCATCAGTTTGGGAGTTGGAGGAAAAGGGCTGAAAGATGAATAATCTAGCTGCAAACTACATTGTGCGGGGGTCACTTTTTTAAATTTTATTATTTTAGAGATGGGGCCTCACTCTGTTGCCCAGGCTATAGAGCAAATGATGTGATCATAGCTCCCTGTAGCCTCGAACTCCTGTGTGCAAGCGATCCTCCTGTCTCAGCCTCCTGAGTAGCTTGGATTATAGGCATGAGCCACCACGTCCGGCTGAGGGGCTGATTTTTACGTGGCTTTCTAAATCCAGGCCATTGACATTTTCTTAGATTATTAGATACATGCTCCCAGGCAAATGGCAATCAGAGACACAAATTTCACACGGGGCAGAATAATTTCAAAGTTTGGCTATTTTAATTTCATTGTTCAAGGTAGTATGGTATAGTAAGTGGTTCATTTCCATCCTGAAGAAAACACTAACAGCTTCTAGCTTATGTAATTTTGTCAAATTCAAACATGACTCTTTGACCGGTTTTTAAAAAAATTTTCTTTACATATTTTGATAAGATTTTTTTTTTTTTCCTGGAACATATCTCTTAAACCTTCAAGTAGTTTGGAAACATTTGACTCTTTGCTCATTCCTCTGGGCACAGCCTTTCAGAGCATTTATCCCACCTGTGCTGAAAAAAATCTCTGTTCTCCCAGCTGGCGGGAGGGCTCCTTGGTGGAGGCGATCAGAGAGAAACGAGGAGCGAGTGAGCATTGTAAACTGCTTGTAATTCTCTTCATTAGTATGCTGCGATCCACCCCAGCTTCTGCAAGGTCAGACATGCAAGACAGTTACTTGGCCGAAACAGCAGGATTCTAACTAGTGTAAAAATAGATTTTAAATAAAATAGAATCTCTATAGGAAAGAGAATTAGGTTATGCTTTACATTCCCACTCTTGCTTTAAGATATCTGTATACATAAGTCCAAGGAGAACTTAGAGAGTTGGTCTGGCCTAAGTAAAAATGAAGAATGTTTGAGTACATTCATTTTGCAAAGTTACAGGTAAGGTGTTTTGGGAAATGCTGCAGCACATCCCACAAAAATGGATGGTGATACAGTTGGTATGTTAACACAGGTAACATGTAAGACTTTTAGGGCAAAGGGGATGAGGCCTAACCACAGGCTAAAAAACAATTCCAAAATGCGGTAATTTGAAACCTTTGGCTAATTATAAAGCAAGAAATAAACCCCATAATTTAACAGTATATCTTATTAGCCTATCTACCTCTTCTGGAAGCTAAATTTCAACAGGGGTCTCACTTTTAAGTTTGCTCAATTACTGCATGTTATGAATTATGTGATGTTTATGGTTCTAGAGAAAGTACACAGCCCCTCTGTTGGCCCACAACAAGCATTACAAGACTGTTTTAAAGGGGGCTCTGTTGAAATTCTAATTTTAGGATTTAGAAACAGCCTTTGGTTATATCTTGAAAGCATAATTGAAAATCTGCCCAAGCTCCCTCTAGCTGCAACCTGAACATGCAGCCCAATCTTTTGTAAACATTTAGAAAATACTGAACGCAGCAAAATACACAATTAGCTAGTCAGAGGGCTCACTCTACATTTTCACATGGATGATGAATCTCCCTGCTTACTCCTGCTAGATGCTAGGAAATCCACTCTGAGATTTGAGTCTTGGAGCAGCCATTAAGCCTCCTTCTTATTTGAGGTTCATAATGATGTACAGAGTCACCAAAAATAAACAGTGGAACTGCCACCATTTTTCCTACACTGGGGCTACTCAATATGCCCCGGCTTGTTTTTCCTGGCTAGCCCCACAGCAAGAAGAGATGACTGCTGGTGACAAGCCAGTGCCTGGTTTACAACCCAGCCTCTTTTCATACAACATTAAAACAATTCTCCAAGTCCCCAGAGGAAGGGAGGGACCACAATGATATGAGACTAATTCTAGGGAATTTTCCTAACTCCTCAGTAGCCAATGGGAACCTCTCTTTAAAGCAGCTCCTACGACCTCAGGGAGGTTTGGTGCTTTAGTGCTAGGTAACGTTACCTTCGAGATAACAAAAAAACCTTAATGTCTTAAACCTACCCCAGAACTGAATGTCAAATACACCAACTCCATAAATATAATGGAAAAATGCACAGCAGAGTTGGGGCATCTACCAAGCAGGAAGGCAAAATGGTCATTAGAATGTCTGCGGTCGGTGACCTATTACCACCTTTGCAAACACTGCCCCTTCCCTCCGCTCTCCCAGTCGGCACCCTCTACATTCACTACACCACACACCAGCAAATGAAAAAGCCAAAGACTGCGGCTTGATCCTCACTTGGAGTTATTAGGGCCACCCTCACATTAGCTGAAGGTCCCAGCACACCTGCGCTGTGCCAGGGGGAACAGTCTCGGGGATGTCTGTTTCTCTGAAGGTCACTTGCCCCTCTTGCTGCGGCCCTTCCTGGAGGGCAGCTTGCCACTGCCCCCTGAAGAAGGGGGGCTCGGGGCTGAGGCCATGGCGATGTTGATCTGTCCCTCCTGGATCTCCTGCCGAGTCTCGGCAGGCAGGTGGTTGATCTTTTGCTGTGTCTCCAGGTAGAACATGACGTCTCGCAGCTGTTCCTGGATCTCGGTGATCTGCAAATCTTTTTGGTCGCAGGTCTCCTTCAACAGCCTCTCCTCCTCCTTCAGCTTGTTCTGTAGGAGGACTTGGTTGGCTCGCAAACACTTGTTCATTTCCTGCTCCTCTTTGAGCTCAGTTGTGAGTTTGGCCACTTTCGTGTTTAGCTGAGTGCACCTTTTGCAAAACAAAGGAAGACAAAAGCACATTTTTCATTTGCTGACACAGTCCCCTTTCTGCTCTGGGATTGAACGAGAAGCCATGACCTCAGAATCCATTTAGGGGCCGGGCGCGGTGGCTCACGCCTGTAATCCTAGCACTCTGGGAGGCCGAGGCAGGCGGATTGTTTGAGCTCAGGAGTTCGAGACCAGCCTGAGCAAGAGTGAGACCCCATCTCTACTAAAAAAAATAGAAAGAAATTATCTGGACAACTAAAAATATATAGAAAAAAAGAAATTAGCCAGGCATGGTGGCACATGCCTGTAGTCCCAGCTACTCGGGAGGCTGAGGCAGGAGGATCGCTTGAGCCCAGGAGTTTGAGGTTGCTGTGAGCTAGGCTAACGCCACGGCACTCACTCTAGCCAGGGCAACAGAGTGAGACTCTCTCAAAAAAAAAAAAAAAAAAAAGCATTTTAGGACAGGACCCCTTTCTCCAGTGGTGACGGAGACTGATTGGTTTGCTGCCAATGCAATTAGCTATGCAAAGCAACAATTTTGCTCTAGTTAACACGAGTTATACCTTCAAGACACTGTTTTTTGAGCATCGTAAATTTTTCAACAGCAGAAACTATTCTGTGACTCATGGTAAACTTCAACTGCTTCTCTGTTTTGCAGTCACTGGTTAAATAGGTGTCTTTGAGATGACAGCTATGATAAGGAAGTTATGAGGAAAAGTGACATTCCTGGAGAGTCAAGTTCTCTGACCTCACTACATTTGCTGAAGAAGGAAAAAAGGTGCTTATTCTAACGAAAGGATTTTAAGAATTGGGAGTGCCCTATTCTTGATGCTCAATCTTACTCATAAGTAAGGAATTGGAAATTAAAACAACATTTGAGGTACCAGTTTTATGTATCAGAATACCAGAGATCTCAGACACGGGAGGCACTCCTGTACATTGGCACTGGAGCATGAACTGGTACAAACTCTTTGGATGTCAACTTGGCAATATCTATAAAAATAAAACATTTGTGCAGCCTTTGCCACAGCTATTTTAATTCTAGGAATTTATCCTATAGAATAAACATACTCAGACTGTGCCAAAAGACACACGGAAGATGCTCATTACAACAATGCCTGCGGAAGGGTAAGACTTGAGACAAATGTCTATCAGTAGGGAACTGGTACATGCACACAATGGAACATCATGCAGCTATTCTAAGGATCAGCATAGATCTAGATGTGCCAGCATGAAAAAAATCTCCAAAACAGAATATTTTACCAGGGAGAATACCTACTATTCTATTTTTGCAGAAAAAGATTATATATCTGAGATATTTATGCAGACAGAGCTAAAGATCTGGAAGAATAATTAATGTTCACTGGTATAGTTTATAACGGTTACCTCCAGATAGCATGATTTAGGGGATGAGAAAGAACTTCTAGTTTTTATTTTGTAATTCTTTAACACAGTTCAATTTGTAAGAGTGCTGAAAGTGTAGGAGAATTTTTGATTTTTATTTTTATTAATGTTGTTTTTACAATAGTTAAACTTTTGGTAACTAAGTTCTTTTTAGGGTGATAAAAAATTTCGAGAACAGATAGTGGTGATTATTACACAACATCGTAAATGTACTTAATGCCACTAAATTGTACATTTAAAAATGGTTAAAACAGCAAATCTTACGTTCTTTCTCTCTATATATAAAAACTACAATTTAAAAAACTTTTAGCAATGGGGGAAAATGGGTAAAGGGCATATGAAAATTCTTTGCACTATCTGTGCAACTTTTCTGTACATCTAAATTTATTCCAAAATGAAAGATTTATTTAAAAAACACAAAACTGGCCGGGCGC
>NW_012154285.1:6332293-6333818 GCF_000956105.1 Propithecus coquereli
TAAGGCCAGAGCATATAAAAGCTCCAGGTTAGATGCAGTCTCCTTCCTAACTGCCAGTTCTTAGCCATCACATCTCAGAGAAGCTGAAGGCTCTGGATGCAAAGAAATTTTTTGCTTTCTACAGGCAAAAATGGAAGACATTTGTATACACCGAAAGCATACAGATATCAAGAGAGAGTGCTATGTTCCACATGGCATCCATCTGGCATAAAACATGGCAATTTTTTTTTTTTTTTTTTTTGAGACAGGATCTCACTCTGCTACCCAGGCCTCACTGTAACCTCAAACTCCTGGGGCTCAAGCAGTCCTGCTGCCTCAGCCTCCCAAGTAGCTGGGACTACAGGTACGCACCACCACGCCCAGCTAATTTTTTAATTTTTTTGTAGAGATGAGGTCTCACTATGTTGCCCAGGCTGCTCTTGAACTCCTGGCCAAAAGCCCAACCTTGGCCTCCCAAAGGGCTGGGATTACAGGAGTGAGCCACTGTACCCAGTTGGCCCACATTTTTTAATAAATAAGAAGTCACAGAAAGTTTGCTCTACCTCTAGAGGGACCCCTGAAAACCTGGTGATACATACACTTGAAAATGAGAGTGTTTCCATAGGAATGAAAGAAATTATCTGTTTATAGAGCCTGTTACAATAAAATGGCTAACTTAAAGAACAGACCGATTATACCTACTTTCTTTCCACAGACTGCTTTTCTTTTAGGAGATCATTTAACCTGTGCTCCAGATTATCACACTTCTCAATTGTTTCTTTAAATTTGGTCTTCATGTTGTTAATCTGAAAGAACAAACAGAAATCAGATTCATTTCACAAAGGCAAAACTGTATGGTCTTTGGGGCTAACATCATAATTTCCCCCTCAATTATCTACATATAACTTGACAAACCAAATTTAGAAAAGGTAAGACAATCACTTGAAAGAATTTCTGTAATAGGAATAAAAGTGTTGAGAAATCCTTTTTTTCTCACTGTTTTTCTATATCAGGATGAACAAGGGATCCAGAGCCTCTGAATATCAAGCAGAATTGCCTGCTCTACTGCGAGCAGAATCTCATTTATTCCTTTTTTTTTTTTAAAACCAGGGTCTCGCTCTGTTGCGCAGGCTGGAGTACAGTGGTGCGATCACAGCTCACTGCAGCCTCAAATGCTTGGGCTCAAGTGATCCTCCCACCTCAGCCTCTTGGGGAGCTGGGGCTACAGGCTCCTGTCACCATGCTGACCACTTCTTTAAAAAATTTTTTGTAGACACAGGGTCTCACTCTATTGTCCAGGCTGGTCTTGAACTCCTAGGCTCAAGTGATCCTCCCAAAGTGCTGGGATTATAGGCATGAGTCACCATGCCTGACCTCATTTATTCCTTTTAACAAGCCTGTGCCTTAGGTAAGTCAACTTTTGACAGAAACTGAAGCTTAGAGAAAGGGGAGTCAGTATGTCCAAGGTCATCCAGCTAGAATGTGGTGGATCCGGCACTGGACCCAAAGTCTGGGTCCAAAGCCAACTTTTTTTTTTTTTTTTTTT
>NW_012154285.1:6335738-6337454 GCF_000956105.1 Propithecus coquereli
AATAAATAAATACATAAATACATACATACATACATAAATAAATAAATACATAAATATATATATATTAAAAACAATGTTAAAGAGCAGAGAGAATCCTTAGCTCAGCTCTCAAGGGTCTGCACAAAGCACTGTAGGTGGTCACACTGGTATGTCCCACAGAAAAACTCATGAGTGAGGCCGCAGGGGATATGCCAGTGCACCTCCCTGAGTCCATAACTTGACACCAGGTAGCAGCCACCTGTGCTTTGCCTCCACTGAGTGCCGTCGGGAGGTTCGTCCTTCCCTGCACTCCAATCAAGCCCTGTTCAGGACTTGTTAGTAAGTCAAGTGACCTCAAGCACCTCTGGAAAGGCAGTTCCATTGCTTGGAAGATTCTTATAAGACTTTCATCAATAACTTTTAACTAGAAATCATTTTAAAGCTGGTGTTAGCATTAATTTTTTTAAAAACCTCATGTCTTCCATTTATAGGCATACCCAGAAGCAGAGGTTCATGGCTCTGCCCACTAAGCTGCAGGATAATCCTAGCACCCCAGGGTGGGCCCCAACCTGGCACTGCAGCCTCCATCTGAAGGCCCAAGTATCAGTGGTGATTCACAAAGTTACTCAAGTAATCATTTAGAAATTTTAAAAGCCTTCATTTGATATTAAGGGAATCACTGAACTACAGACACTGTCCCTAGGTCCAGAGAATGGTTCCTAGAACCCTAATTATACACAAACCCTCAGGTGTTCACTGGATAAACAGGTGTTCACCTTCTTTCTCAGTATTCCTTGTCCATGCCGGAGACAGGAAAACCAAGCAGGCAGAGCACTGGGCCTTCTATCTGGGTTTCTACCAAAATCACACCACTTTTTCTCTTTCATTATGTAGAAATAGGAAATGGCATCTTCTTTATCTATTTATTTATTTTTTAGCCAGTCAAATTTAGCAGTGGGGGGTTGAATGGCATCTTCTTTAAAGGACTAGTTAGTTAAAATTTGAAAGCTGCTGCCCTAGACCTTCAGGGTGAACATTAAAGCTCTAAGATCTCTGCCCAATTTTATTTCCTTCAATTTAGAAGTGCTCAGACCATATCGCAGCCTCAGAAGTCCACAGTCTGCTCCCAAAAATAACTGTTCCCGAGTTGACAAACTTGAATTACAAACTCACATGTACGTACTTGTATTTTTTTTTAATGGAATTGCACAAGGCATTAGAAAACCCGCTTGAGGTTAAAAAAACAAAACCCCTTATGACCGCAAAATACCAAACACACAAACCTTTAAAGCCAAAGTTTCTTTTTAGAGGCAAAACTATTCTCTACCTGTTATCAGACTGAGAAGGGAAGATTCTACGATTCCTTTTCCCCTATACTTTGCATTCCCCCCACCCCACCAGCAGAATGCCCTGCAACATGGCATTTTAGCAGTCACCAAACCAGAAACTTACTTCCTCTGCTGTGTCCTTCTCTATACGAACTATCTTGTTTTCCCAGTAGATTCGCTGAGATTCCAGCTGGCTTGTTAGTAAATATGAATACTAGAAACAGACAGAATAAACACCAAAATGTCGCTGTTGTCAGTCTTTGAAATCCAATTAAAATCTGACCTTTAATGATTTACAGAAGCCTAAAAGTAACCATCAAAATGTATATAACACCTTGATTCCACTCTACTCAACAAGCCCTGGAGCTGGGGGACACAGAAATGACAATTACACTTCTGTCCTCTTGGG
>NW_012154285.1:6337504-6338505 GCF_000956105.1 Propithecus coquereli
GAGCCCAGGAGTTTGAGGTTGCTGTGAGCTAGGATGATGCCACGGCACTCTAGCCCGGGCAACACAGTGAGACTCTGTCTCAAAAAAAAAAGAAATCAATAGGAACCAAGCTCTGTATGTTTTGGTCAATAAAAATACTGAGAAGTATCATTAGGGGAATTCACCGGTACTGACTGCCTACTATATGTTTTTCATACATGGCCCCAAGAAAACCAAAAGCATTCAAGTGGCTATGAGCTTCATTTTCTAGAACAGACTCCATTCACATGCTATAATAACTGTATATACTTAAGCCACTGGGGGAAAGCAATAGTATTTATAAATGAAGTCCCCATGAATTTCAACCTTGATCTATTCCCCTCCCCACATTAGTTTTTTATGAGGCCATGAACGAGCTACCCAGGGTCTGGATTCCTGTTTCTCCCTGCACATGCTCTGCGGCTGGGCGCGCTAACGGACAGGAGAGGGACAAGAGGATTGCATCATCTGTTAACTTATGGATAAACAACATTTGTTATTAGAAAACAAAAGCATCCTTTCAAGCCCTTCAGAGCTTTCTATTTAGAGCTGCTCTTGTCTCTTCTATCTTACCCCTACCTAAAAGCAAGCACGAGTTTCGCAGTTTTTTGTTTCCCTGCCCCTTAACTTGTTTTTCACTGGCGTGTCTTAGGGAATGCAATTAATCCTGAAGAATCTTAAGGGGCAGCCCAGGTACAGTGGCTCTCGCCTGTTATCCCAGAACTTTGGGAGGCTGAGGTGGGAGGATTGCTTGAGCCCAGGAGTTGGAGACCAGCTGGGTGACATAGTGAGACCTCATCTCTAAAAAATAAATAAATACATAAATACATACATACATACATACATAGTGAGACCTCATCTCTAAAAAATAAATAAATACATAAATACATACATACATACATACATAAATAAATAAATACATAAATATATATATATTAAAAACAATGTTAAAGAGCAGAGAGAATCCTTAGCTCAGCTCTCAA
>NW_012154285.1:6340755-6361453 GCF_000956105.1 Propithecus coquereli
TTATATGCAGGGCAAATGGCAAAATTAAAAGCCCAAACACCCTTTGAAGTTAGAACAGTACACAGCAATAGAAATAGGTGGTGAGTGAGAACTCATAGGGCATCTTACCTCTAACTGTAAGGCATCTATTTTCTCTTCCTGGCAAGTATCGCCCTCACATTCATACTGTACTATTTTTCCATCTGTTTTACTTGCAACCAGTCGATGGACATAATTATCTAAAGAAAAGAATGAGTCAATGAAAGCGTGTTTCTTCAGAAGGAAAAGGGTCTCCATATGCTTTTAACTCTGACAAAATTTTTGTTTTTACAGATCTAAATTAAATGCCTTGCAATATTGCTTTAAAAGTGGGTCAAATCATTCAACTTTTAAAGGGGAAGGAGAGGATAAGAGTGGATTAACCATTTCTTTATAAAATGTGCGATTCAGGCCATTCCTAGGAAATGGTGCCCTCGGGCACCGTGAGACTCTGCGTTTGTGACCGCTGTCAGGAAGATGACATTTCAAGCGGTGAGGGAAAGTGGAGAGGTTCCAAAGGAAAAGTTGCCACACGGAATGAATCCAAATTAGAAAATGAGAGCAGTGTTCACCTCCAGCATAGTCCCAGACCCGATGGTTGGTGAGCTGCATGGCATAGGTGTGCTGCGTTTCCTCAAAGTGCTTATAAGCATGTCGACTTACGTATCGTCCACAGCCTATGTGGCCGCATATTAAACAAATCCAAAGGTTCTGTCAGAAGGAGGTAAGATCTTAATTAGTTAAATAGAAATACATGACTTGGCCCTCTAAGGGTGGAAAGAGGCCTGCACAGAATGAGACCTACATTTTTTTTTTTACAGGAGTTTTGAATAAATATACATTTAAAACCCAAAAATTGTCTGGGTGTGGTGGCTTATGCCTATAATTCTAGCACTTTGGGAGGCCAAGGTGGGAGGATCACTTGAGCCCAGGAGTCCAAGGCTGAAATGAGCTATGATTGCGCCACTACACTCCAGCCTGGGTGAGAGAGTGAGACCAAGTCTCAAAAATTAAAAAAAAAAAATAATAAAACCCAATAACCAAGGATGTTTCTATGGGTCAATCATTTTCTTGTTCTGACTTCTAAACAGCTCTATGTAAATACAAAGAAAAAGACTCACAATTTATTAGTAAAAATCTAAGCTTTTTAAAACAACAAAGAATAAAAGCATAAAGCATTTTGCTTAGGAGTAACAAAATTTGTGTATTCATATGTCTTGCCTGACCCTAGACAAGGGAAAAAAAAAAAAATCAGTCTCAAAAAGAATTTAAGCAGAAGAAAACCCCAGACAATTAACGCTATGTTCATTATTCTTTTCCACCACCCATTACTTACTTCCTGAACACCACACTCAAAACACTTATTTTCTTCTACTGGCTCTGGTGTTTGACAGTACCGGCAAACAGGACACCTATAATCAGACACCAAAAGACAATGGCACAGGTTAAATATAAAAGACAACTGTCTTTTATATTTGGGTTCTTTATAGAACCCAAAAGTCAAAACAGGATTTTATATTCTCCCTCTCTTAAGTGCTATTTTTAAGTTTATCATAACTAAAGATATCACTTAAAAGACAAACATTTTGGGGCTATTCTCAAACAAAATGAAAATACACAAAATCTTAATAAAGCAGAAGAAGTGGGAGAAATTGTGATCTGCCCCATATCCTTTTCCACTCTTCTGTCTAAAGCTCAGATGATCTTTGCCATCCTAAACATGTTTCAAAAAAAAAGAAAAAAACTTAAATATTTGCAGGTTAGAATTACGACTTGATTTCATGACTCGTTACCTATATTTTATTCCAAACAATCCACACTTTCTCCATTTCCCAAAGATTTAGATCATTGAAAATGTACCCTGTCCTCTCCAGGTTGCTCCTCAGAGTTGGATCTAAAATCTGTAGTAAATTTTACCAAATTAACAACAAAAAAAAGATGTTACTGTGCTTCCTGCAACGCACATGACATTTCACCATACAATGAACATAATGCAGAAGATACCAAAGCTCTACTGAGTACTCAAGTTTCGATTTACAAATAGCCAATAAAAATGACATTGAAAAAAATCCATTAACCCTTTTACTATACTCCAAAGTAATGCTAAGTCAGTCATGAATATTTTTGTCAGATGGGCAAATATGACACAAAGTAGGTTATAGTTGAGGCTGACTGAATTGGCACCAAGAAGAATGAATGCTCAAGATATAATTAGTATCAGTCTGTTACCCAACTGAGTAAATGAAACCGAGAAAAGGAAATAAGCAGGAAGGACACTAAGTTCTTGTCACAGGTGAGGAGGCTCTATTTCTGTTTCCTAAGAGAAAGCTAAAGGATCCAATCTGCCTCTTTCTTTAGCATCAAAGAAGACAAGCTGGGGGCGGTGGCTCACGCTTGTAATCCTAAGTACTCCGGGAGGCTGAAGCTGAAAGATCGCTTGAGCTCAGGAGTTCGAGACCAGCCTGAGCAAGAGTCAGACCCCGTCTCTACTAAAAATAGAAAAAATTAACCAGGCCTGGTGGCACGCGACTATAGTCCCAACTACTCGGGAGGCTGAAGCAGGAGGATTGCTTGAGCCAAGGAGTTTGAGGTTGCTGTGAGCTAGGCCTGACGCCACAGCACTCCAGCCCGGGCGACAGAGTAAGACCCTGCCTCAAAAAAAAAGAAAGAAAAAGACAGAAGATAAACTTGAAGAAATAACAGAAATGATCTAGTAAGTGGGAAGCAGTCTTGTCAGAGGCAGAAACTAGCTTTGTGTCATCCCTTCTGTTTGTGTGGTGGCTATGGCAGCAGGTCGGTAAGAAAACAACAAACTAATCCTGCAATCTAATTCTCTACCTTGTGCCAGAATGATCTTTCTGAAATGTAAATCTGATCCTGAGAATAAAAAAGGGAAAAAGAATATAAAAATAAACTTATATGTACTATATACAATTAGCACTCATCTCATCTGTCTATTAAAAATAATTAGTAGTTTATTAAATTCTTCCCCCAACATTTTGAGTTTTGATCTTATTTTCCTGATGAGATCTTTGGAAAACCTTCTCAGAATGGCGTTCCCTGACATCTCCACATGTCAGAAAACCTGGTCCCAATGCTGCCTCCTGCAGCAGCCCTTCCTGAGCACCTCCGTTGGGGACCCCAGCCGTCTCTCTCACCTGCAGTCTCTACTGTGCATCACAGGGATTTAAACACTCCTGTAAACTCCCGCAGATCGAACTTCCATGGAGAGGACCTGGGTTTGCTTGCTCTCCTTCAGTACCTTGCACTGCACCGTGCACATACCGAGGCTCCAGACCCACTTGCTAAATGAACTGCATGCTTTTGAGGGCACGCGCCGTGCCTTACACTCCATGTGACAGGTTGAATTCTAGTCCTAGTCTCACATTCTCTGGCCATGACACTCCGAGCATGCTAATTCTCACCTCTGGGCCTCAGTTTCCTTGTCCATAAAATAAGGTTGGACAAGATGGTCTCTGAGGAAATTTCCAACTTTAAAATGTTATGGTTCTATGACAGTTAACCTATACTGCAAGTAAAATTGGAGTGATGGGGAATAAAGAAGTATCCAGAACTTAAACAGTATAGCAGATGGACCCAAGATACAGATGAACTTAATGGAGTACACCAACCTCAGTGTGGCTTAATTCAAGGTAACTGGACAATTCTTTGAAAAATTCTGAAATGATACCCCAGAAGTGACTAAGGACTCCATGGAATTGCAGCAAGATTCTTATCTTGCTAAAATAAGCCATGGAAACTCAGTTTATCTGCTCACCAACATTTACTGAGCTCCTACTATGCACTAGGTATCCCGCTAGGTGTAAGGGGCACAGCAGTGAGCTGGCCAGGCGAGGTCCCTGCTCTGTGAAAGCTGCCGTTCTTCTTCTAGCCACCAGGCCACGGTCGGGGGAGAACAGATTCCTGCGGACTTTCACCCCTCCTAACCTCTGGGCCTTGGAATGTGATCTTCCCCTTCCTATGCACATACCTCCCGCCCCCCATCACCTCCCGCGTGGCTTGGTTCTTGGTTCTGCCCTTTATCGAGCTACCTCCTGCTTATCCTCCCTGAGATGCCACCTCTCAGGTGGGCCTGGCTGTGCTACAACACTGCACGCTGCTCCTTTGTAACACTAGTTATAACTATACTCTACTTATTTGTGTGATTATCTGATTCTCTGTCTTCCTCTCTGTATTGGGAAACCCATGAATCCAGCACATAATATACCTTTCTAGCTAAGTCCCACAGTGTGGTTTGCAAAGGAAGCAACCACTCCTGATTTAGGGGAAAAAAAATAAAAGGTATAGACTCCACTTCAGTTCTTTGTAGCAATGTCACCTACAACTAAAGCCTCTGATGCACTGGGAATCAGGAGACTGCAGGGCAGGCCTCATACTTAGTGACTGCTATTACTGCTGGCCACCAAGCCATCCACGGCCTAACAAAGCTAAACCATTAGGTTGCTGCAGCCCTGTTGATAAGAAAGCCAAAGTGAATGGCAGACACCAAGTGCAGGTGACAGCTGAGATTCCAGACCTAGATTTCATTTTAGCATAAGAGCCTCAAACTAAGCTTTGCTTTTGCTTTTTCCTTTTCCAGCTCTTGAAAGGAAAAAACAACTCATGCTGCTTTGGGGAATTCCATAAGGATTCAGAATCAGCATACTAAAAAGGTCTAAGAATGCCAATTCCCACGTGAACCAAGGAAAGGGAAGGAGAAAAATGGAAGGCCCTTCCAGGTGACCTCTTACTATCATGGTGCCAGGTTTATAAAGTCAAATATTTGGAGTGGTTCATTTTTGGTGGTGGCCATTTTTAATTCTGGAATGGGTCAGAACGGACTCTGATACAGTGGAGGACGGCCTCGGCACTCACGTTGTGTCGTCCCAGCGCTGTAGACACTGGCTGTGGAAGCTGTGGTTGCATAAGGTGGTGAGAATGCCATTCACGGACTCATCCATGCGCTCCAGACAAACCGTGCACTTGGGGAGCTCGGTCAGGTCCATCACTGGGAGGCTGGCGCCCTACAAAAACACCTTGCATAAGCCTCACTCTTCATCCACCAGCAATAATTTTTTTTTTCTTTTAACAATAGTTTTCCTGTTGCTTTTTGACTCTTGGCCAAGAGGTTCTCAATATTATCGCTCTACGCAAATAATTTAAATTGGTAAGATTTTCATTTATTTATTCATTTATTCCACAAATACTGATTGAGCACATCCCATATCCCCCGCACTGTGGTAGGCACTGGGAATACAGTGGTGAACAAAACAAAGATCCCTGCCCTCATGGAGCTGACATTCTACAAAGAGAGACTGCTGCCAAAATCTTAACATTTAAATCCTAAATGTTACCAGACTCCTAGCTCTAGCTCTAAATGGCTATGACTATATTAGAACACGTAGGAATAAAAGAAGCTGAATAGCAATGGATCTGAAGGATTTTTCCATAGTGTAAATGATAACTTAACACTTTCTACTTAGTGATAATAATATTGACAACGCCAATTTTTATTTATTCTTTCACTTAACAGATACTTATTGAGTCCCTGCCATGTGCACCAGATATTGTTCCAGGTATGGAACAATGATGAGCAAAAACTAATTCAGCAAGTCCAAAAACGGGAGGATGGCTTGAGCCCAGGAGTTCGAGACCAGCCTAGGCACCATAGTGAGACCCTGTGTCTACAAAAAATTAAAAAATTAGCTGGGCATGGTGGCACGCACCTGTAGTCCCAGCTACTCAGGAGGCTGAGCCAGGAGGAGCACTTCAGCCTGGGAGTTTAAGGCTACAGTGAGCTGTGATCACGCCACTACACTCTAGCCCAGGCAACAGAGTGAGAAATCTGTCTCAAAAAAAGGGAAAAAAACAGGAAAAAACCAAAAACCAGTATAGGAAGCTATAACAGGGTGTGAAACAGGGGGAATGACAGTCTAGGTGGTTAGGGAAGGCACCCTTAAGACAGCAATGTCTGACTTCAGCCCTTCCAGATGGAAGATGAGCAGGAATTACTTAGGTGAAGCTGGGGAAGCACACACATAAGGACAAACAGAGAAAAAGCACATTAATCTACAGTCCATGAAAAGTAGACGATCACAGGAAATCTCTCCAGAAGCCATGTTCATTTAGAGTTTTCTCTAAATCTAAATCTCTAAAACTGAGGCCTCATGCAGCACCTGGCACCAAGGGAAGCCCAATTTTATCACCTATCAAGTTTGATTTCACCTAATCTAATGATAGAAAAATCTATTCAGAACTCATTTCCATCAAGCTGATCTCTACGTAAAAAGATCTTTAGGTTTACTCTTAAAAAAAGGAAATCTTAAAAAATATCACAGAGTTGGGTGTGGTTGCTCAAGCCTACATTCCTAGCACTTTGGGAGTCTGAGGCAGGAGGATCGCTTGAGCCCAGGAGTTCAAGGCTGCAGTGTTGCTGCAGCCCGAGCAACAGAGCGAGACTCTGTCTCAAAAAAAAAAAAATCACAGAGCTGAATCTGCTATTTTATGCAATGATTCAAGTGAGCACATGTAGGAAAGGTTCCCATAGAGTGCAGCAGATTGGAGCAATTAGAGGTTGCTATCGAAACAGAATCAAGAATTAGGAAGATGATTAAGAATAATATTTAAAACAAAAACTTTTCTTTTTGGCTCCAGGCAATGCTTCATTGATCTTAAATAGAGGAACACTCAATTTCAACAATGCAGATAATATATATATTTTTAAAAACATTTTTTGCAATTTAAAAAATGATATAAAATTCACACAATACAAAATTCTCCATTTTAAAGTATACAATTCAGTGGCTTTTAGTATATTGATAAGATTGTACAACCATTACCACTATCTAATTCTAGAACATTTCTATCACCTCCAAAAGAAACCCTGTTCCTGTTAGCAGTCTTTCATCTCTTCCCCCAGCCCCTGACAACCATTAATCCACTTTCTGTCTCTATGGACTTGCCTATCCTGGGCATTTCCACAGATTATCTTAGCATGCAATTTTATACCAATCTGATATATTTGCAATCAAATATAAGAATTGTTCATACTTACATCTTCAGATTTCAGCACTTCAGCCCTTTCCACATAGACCAGCTGGCAAACATCATCTTCTATCGAGTTGAACTGGCGGCCATTGCATGCTATATAAAAACTATCTGCGTCAGCCTGTGTACACCAATGGGGAAAGGAAAAAATTGAGACAGATATCCTGACGATTTGCTTTATATTCAAGATGTATGGTTTCATTTATTCTCCTCATCAGCTTTTAAAATTTATACTTAGGAGAGAAAGCAACTGCCAAAAAAGTAACATCTACCTAAGCAAGCTGGTCAGCTAATTGCACTCTGTGGGTCAATATCCTACATCTCTACAGTGTTTCCTGGGCCACAGGAGAGATTTTACTTGAATTGGCAGAAGGTACCAGAGTACAATAAGCTGAAAGCTAGTAGAATTTTAATATTCAACCAGCAACGGTCAACATTGCCCTTAATAGCAGTTTTTTTCCTCTAGTCATTACTTGAACAGCAGCTGAAAGTAAACACTCATTTCTGGAACCAAATCACAATGGATAAGTGTTATGAAAGAATTCTTTTGAAAAAATGTCAGCATCATTTATACTAGAAAAAAATACAAGACCAGTAAAACTGGTATGGGATGAAAAACCAACTCCTCTTCAATAAACCAAATAATAATAATACATGATAGATAAGGATCCCATGAGGAGGTGTGAAACCCCCATCTAGTGTCCAGTACTTAGTCAAGGTCAAGAGGTCCCAGATGAACCAGCTGTTAAATGACTAATAGTCTCGTTCCCTTGCAGTGGAAAATGGATGGAGAAAGCCCTTGAGGGAAACAGCGCCCTTGAGGCAAAGCTGCAAAAGCACAAGTGCATTTGTGAACATGGACACAGGTAGATCAGAACTTCTAGTCTAGCCTCGATAGAAAGCAACATAGAGATGATTCCAGTTTTTAAACTCAGCCAATTTTCTGAGGCAGTGGGAAGGCCAAGGCTTGTCTGGCTTTCGTTCTCCCGTGGGCATTAGCCCAAACACAGGCAGTTGTGTGCTTTGGCCCTACCAACTTTGATAAGCTGCTTCTGGGGAGGATTCTGCAAAAGGAAATGCTGCACTGTCAACCTCCAGGAAGAGATGATTCAAAGCTGTACCAGGCAAAAATAGTCCTGCCTGTCTACCCTCGTGGGGTTCTGAAGCTCACTGCCACCATAAGCTTCTCATCAGCTTTTAATTCCCCTCCAATGATGTAATTCCACTGTAGATTCTTGCTTATTTATGCTTTCTTAATAAGACCAACTGAGCTAAGCAGCCGAGGAAGGACGATCAATTCCGAATGTAGTTTTATTTTGGTGGTGGGGGGAGAAGGCTGGCAAGGGAAGGGCTTTCCTCAGGAGACAACAGTGTATTTTAACTTCAAAATGTTTAAAGCCAGTTGCTGGCTAATAAGTCTGTCTCGTACTAAGAAGAGGCACCTTAAAATGGCTTCCCCCCTTCTTCAGGAGCAATGGCTTTTCCTTGAAATGCTTCTGGCTGAGTAAGCAGCACAGTGAGCGCAGGGATTCCCACACCGAGGGAGCCGACTGCCTGCAAGTCAGGGCCTCGGCTCAGCTCCTCCCGGCCTCAAGCACCCCAGGAGCTGGATCCACAGCTCTGTACATGCTAAATGACCAGGCCTCCTGAGAGAAAGGGACAGATGTGTGACCAAACCCATGGAACACCAGACAAATTATTCCTTTCTTGGGGGAGTAATTTATCTATACCAAAGAAGTGTACTTTTTTGAAATGAGAACATCTATAAATAGTTGAGATTTCCCAATTTGAACACATTGGTCTCTTCTTTAAAATCTCAGTACTAGAAATGTAGCTTCACTTGTGTGAATATTTACTGAGCACCTAGTATACATCAGGCACTATGCTATGCACTAGAAAGACAGTAGGGAACAAAAGTCACATGGTTCCTACTCCAACTCACCATCGAAACACACAAAACAAAAGCCTGAAGCTAACTGCAAAGAATATAGAAAAAGCAACTCTTTAATATTTAAAGTGTTTGCATTGTATGGAACCAAAACTTTAAAGAAACCCAGCTTTTTTTTCCTAGTCCTTTGTTTTTATTGTTCTCTTCTGAGGATGAACTCAGAAAAAGATAAATCTATTATGACCGAGGTTACTTCACTGTCATAGTGATCAACTATAGTGCCGAGTACGTATTTTTACTTCTCAAAAGAGGGGTCTCCTAGGCTGTCCTAACTAAGCACCCAAGTGAAAATAAGCCAACATACTCCATTGAGAGGTCGTCTGTCCTTTTCTGTCCTCAAGATTAACAAAACAAAACCCTTTCCCGTTTTCCTGTGTCCTGAAGAACTATAAATCCTTTACCCAAAGACAAAGTTTCCTAAGGTTCACACTACATGTCTGTAAGCACCTCTCTTTTTATTTATTTATTTTTTTGAGACAGAGCCTCACTCTCTTGCCTGGGGCGAGTGCCGTGTCATCAGCCTAGCTCACAGCAACCTCAAACTCCTGGGCTCAAGCCATCCTCCTGCCTCAGCCTCCCAGGTAGCTGGGATTACAGGCACGCGCCACCATGCCCGGCTAATTTTTTTTTTTTATATATTTTTAGTTGTTTGGCCAATTTCTTTCTATTTTTAGTAGAGACGGGGTCTCGCTCTTGCTCAGGCTGGTCTCAAACTCCTGAGCTCAGAATGATCCGCCCGCCTTGGCCTCCCAGAGTGCTAGGATTACAGGCATGAGCCACCGCGCCCGGCTAGCACCTCTCTTTTTAAGACCTCCAACATAAAGTTAAGGCCAATAGAAATTCAAGAGAGTATAAGACACAGAGAAGGCTTACAAGTTCCTGCTTAAAAATCTCTGGTGAGAAAAAGAAAGGAATAAGACTGTAGTTAGCTGCTCTGGCTATGGAGTCAGGCTGCCAAGGTTTGAATCCTAACTCTGACATGTATTAGCTGTCTTAACTTTGGGCAAGTGACATATCTGTGCCTGGTTCCTCAACTGTAAAATACAGAAGCAACACCACCTACCTCATGGCATTGTTGAGAGGATTCAAGGAGATAGCGCATGAAAAGCACTTGGCACGGGGTCTGGTCTCTAGTAAGTGCTCAACAGCTGGTAGCTATCAAGTCTATTATTCTTGTTAGAGTCTACACTAATTTACCAACTTCGAGTCTTACATAAAGAGAGTGTTATTAGGTCTTAGAAAATCCTTGATAGGATGATCAGGATCAGACCTCAAGATCCGGAGTTAGCAATAAACAACACAACTCATGACAGTGAAGTCAAGGGTTCTGTCCCCACAGGGAAGAACATGCAGCAAGCGGTCTCATAGTCTCAGAAAACCCCTGTCAACTTGAGCAACCTGCACTTGGTGAAAAGACAGAAGTGGAAAGGACAGTGAGGATCTTCAATGAAAATCCACTAACAGTAACAGAAAATATCCACAGTAGTGTCTGTACATTATGAAGGGTGGCACTTGTTCCAGGGAAGTTTGTGGGTTTATTGGACAGGTTAGTGTTGTGGGTTTATTAGACTTTAACTCAATATGTTCTCAAATATTTTTTCCCAATCTATTTCTGCAACTGTTCCTTTGAGTTACTTATCACCCTTAATTAAGTAGAAACTATAACTAAAATACTGTTGTTACAGAATGTCTTGCAAACAATGACTGTTTCCCTTCCCCATGGTTTCATCCTGTTCCTCCTAGAAGGGGAGCATGTCCTAGGGATGATTACAAGTGAGGGCACAACCCTGCCTTGGTCATTTGTTTATAGCTGTGTAACCCTGGGCAAATTATTCATCTCTCTCTGCAGTCAGTTTCCTCATCTGTAAAACAGGGTAAGAGCAGTATCTGTCTACATCAAAGGGCCGTAGTGAGGACTAAATGAGATAAAGCATGTTGAGCACTCAGCACAGTGAGGGGTATAGAAGAAGCCACCAATAAAGGTTACACATTATTGTCATCACCCTTATTATCACATGTGCTACCAGATTTAAATGCTTAAAGGCATGATTTTCCCATGGTTTGCAAAGCTCCTCATTGACCTTGGAAGGCTTATTGACAGTCAGTGAAAGGAGTTGCGTAAGTGCTTTTCTGTTCTTGATGTCAGCTTGTAAAGTCTAAGTCTACAGGATAATTGAAACCCATGTTTTATACATCTCCCTCAGTGGTGGGGTACTTTGTAAAGGTTAAAGATAACTGTGTACCTTCTTGTACACAGAACTCCACACAAAAGGTTCTCTTTCTGGGGCCCATGGAACAGGTACACATATAATTCAACTCTCATCTCTCTTTATTTCCTCCACAGGGCCACTGAGTGGCTGCCACTGCCATCACCTTTGGATTTCTGTACCAGGAAGGGGGAGATGGCAAGTGGACTTTGTGTTATGGGCTCTGTTTCATCCACAAATCTTGGTGACCAGAGAGGTAATATTAGGCACATGATTCTCCAGGCACGCACATTTCTTTCACAAACAGCGAGTTAGAACTGTTTATCTGCGGCAAGTTCAAGAAGGCTATCGATGAGGTAGAGAAAGTGAACTTTTGACCAAGCTGCATTTCAAAACCTAACACAATTTCAATGGATAAACACAACAGGCTATTGAAAAAAAAAAAAACTTGAATGAAATGTAAGCATAGGGTAGCTTTTTAATAATCTGGATAATACCTAAAGCTTACCTTATTTTTCTATTCATATAAAACATGCATACTTCCTAAGAGTATGAATGGTGTTGCATACTACTGAGTATGCAAAACCAAAGAAACTTTCCAATATCTTTAGAACTGAAGTGCATGGAAAGTGCTGCTCCGTGCAATTTAAGTGAAATGGAGTGGATAGCAAAATCTTCCTACATCGAAAAATATCTGTTATAATGCACAAGCACTTTTAAAAACTATCACCATTCTCTTAGTGTTTCTCTCTCTCTAATGCAGTAATTTCCGAAAAGAACTCTAAAGCATCTTTAATAATACTTCAAGGAATGTCACAAAATTCTTCATCACCAAAATTTTTAAAAAACATAATGGCTTTTAGGCTGGGCGCGGTGGCTCACGCCTGTAATCCTAGCTCTCTGGGAGGCCGAGGCGGGCGGACTGTTTGAGCTCAGGAGTTCGAAACCGGCCTGAGCAAGAGCGAGACCCCGTCTCTACTAAAAATAGAAAGAAATTAATTAGACAACTAAAAATATATAGAAAAAAAAAATTAGCCGGGCATGGTGGCGCATGCCTGTAGTCCCAGCTACTCGGGAGGCTGAGGCAGAAGGATCGCTTGAGCCCAGGAGTTTGAGGTTGCTATGAGCTAGGCTGACGCCACGGCACTCTAGCCCGGGCAACATAGTGAGACTCTGTCTCAAAAAAAAAAAAAAGAGAGTGAAAGTCGGGATAATGGCAAATAATAAGATGGTGTCAACTTCAAACTGCTTTTCTGGAACAGTTACTACTGGATAAAGAAACAAACAGAACCCTAGATTTCATACCCAATCTGATCTAGAAAAAATCATGGGCATGAATTAATAATTTCATTTCTGGTAATGAATTTAGAAATACATCTAGAATTACAATACCCTAGAAGAGATATAAAAACGTTGTAAATCACACACAGCTAATGTCATACAGTTTCAAAAACAGTTTCTGTGGCAAAGAGATTTTTAATATCTTAACTTTTACCTGTGCACTAAACTTTATCAGCACCATATATTGATTTGGAGTAGAGTCTCTGATGATTTTCATTTGTTCAATTACTTCATTAAATGGGGCGACAAACTTCATAAGGTCATGACTGGTCATTGTAGCAGGGACTGTGAGAATACACAGCATGGCACTGCGCCTCACATCTTCTTTTAAGGAGGTCATCTTACTAATAAGACAATAATTAGACTGTCTTGAATAGATGAGGTATGGTTAGTTCAAACAACACTAATTAGACAACTTTTATGTCCAAGAAAATAGGAAAAATTAAAACTTGTACTATTCCACAAATCAATTTAAACAATGCAGAAGCTCTTAAATTATCTCTGCAGTGGAGTTTAAGGCAAGCTTGAAAATGTTCCACATTACACCCTCCACCAAAATTTTAATCTTCAGTTAAAAATAAACCCTTTTGTTAGGGTTATAAATCTGCATTAGGCAGACTTGCAGTTTGTGTTTTATTCTCATTAGCGTTTGAATAACGATCTGTCACTGGGTAATTTAGAAGCACAACTGTAGCTATAGACTTTTTTCAAAGGGTCTGGCGAAAAAAAAGAGCTCTAAATATAAGAGAGAATTCTAAACCGTGAGGATACGACTGAAGATTACAGAAAAGTGTTGGTGGGTTGGAACAGCTGGAATAGAGGGGAAAGAAAAACCTCCCACAATGCAATTTGCTTTTGAAATGCTGTAAACTTGCTTGACAGCTATGATCCAAAATGGCTACCTATTTGTTGTTTTCCCAGTAGGGACCTGGCAGACTGAGTCAGGACAAGGACAGCCTTTAAGATATCAACTACAAATCATCCAAGGAGCTAATGGTGCAGCTTGTGGATGATCAAATGCTTCTTTTCCTTGGGCCTCTAGCAAGCTGTTCTGACCACAGAAAAGGGTAAAAAGAAGTGATAAAATTGTAATTACTTAACTGACTTTTTATCAGCTTCTTTAATAAAGATTTGATGGACACATGAAACTACAATGATGGTGTGGATCATTTTCTTTTCTTTTTTTTACCATCCCTTCTTTCAATTTCCCAGTAACCTTCCCTACCTACCAGCTAAGGGAATATCTTCCCAGGTATTTTCTTAAGTGTATCTACACAAGTTTCTTTTATAAGGAAAAACTTTGACCCACACCATAAGATTAACCAAATGTAAAACATCTAATAATTCTCTAACACACAATACACGAAAGTACTATGTGTTTGAAGTTGAAAACATCCACTTCCCTTCAGGGCAAGAGAGTTTACTCTAAGGCAAAAAATAGATCAACCCAAAAGGAAAAAGGTTTTTCTTACTTTGTCTTGTACAGATGCATAATACCATGAACTATTTCAACTGATGGATTTCCACTGAAGAATGAAATCTGGTCTGGAAGCTGTTTGGATGGAGAATCGGGAGCAGCATTTATGCGTTCTTTACTTTGATCTCTACTTCTCTGTGCAGTGGGGGATGCTTCTAAAGATTTCCTTTCTTCCACTGCAGCTTTTGGTTCATCTTTCACAAATCGAAAATCAGCAGATTATAAATGGATAGGAAATATGCCAAAAGAGTCTAAACTAGATTAAAACTTCAAGTCAGAAGAATAAACTTTGACAGAGAAATTGCAATGTGTTGTATTAAGAACTGTATTTGTAGAACAACTTATTTACAGGAGCACCTCAACTTTAAAGCTCTCTTTGCCCCATAAAAATCTCATTATCGAAAAAAAGGAAAAAAAAATCTCATTATTGCCCTCAGAAACTCAAGGATGACTCTTACGTTGGGTAGTACTATAATACAAGCTGGTGTCTTCCATCATGCAAGCCTAAGTGGGACAAACATTCAGGACTGTTTTTTTTTTTTTGAGACAGAGTCTCGCTCTGTTGCTGGGCTAGAGTGCCGTGGCATCAACCTAGCTCAGAGCAACCTCAAACTCCTGGGCTCAAGTGATCCTCCTGCCTCAGCCTCCCAAGTAGCTGGGACTACAGGCACATGCCATCACACCCAGCTACTTTTTTCTATTTTTAGTTGCCCAGCTAATTGTTTTTCTCTTTTTTATTAGAGATGGGGTCTTGCTCTTGCTCAGGCTGGTCTTGAACTCCTGACCTCAAGCAATCTTCCTGCTTGGGCCTTCCAGAGTGCTAGGATTACAGGCATGAGTCAACTCACCCAGCCCATTCAGGACTATAAAGTGTGAAAACCAAACCTACCAGTTCTGACTATCTCCATGCTGGAGATGTAGCACTTACCACTTCCTCAGGTAAAATGAGCTGAGAGAAGCAGGAGACAGCACATGTTTATCTGAACACACTCGGATTTGCCACTGAATTAGCTGGTAAGAAGCCCTCCTTCACCAAATAGAGTTGTCAACCCAGTTTGTTAGGATTGATTTGGAAAAAATATTTGGAGGCACTGAAACGTGCCTTAACAACCTCATGTACAACACACAAGCAGTGAAAGAGAAAAGTACGCTAGAGGTCAAAATCATAGGCTCCTCAAACAATACGCATAAAACAAACAGCCAGGAGCTCACATTACAAAAGAGCCCATGATTTTAGAAAGCATACCTGGGTTGGACTTCATGGTCTCAATGATCACATCTGTCATTTCTCGACGGCCAAGATGCTGATGGATAATTGCTGCTTTCTCCCCTGGTGACTTCCCTTCTAAACAGGCAACCGCTGAAGCTAGTGTCTTCCTTTTGATCTCCTCATCAGACATTTCCCCGGCTAAAGAACACATGAATGATTAATACCTGATGATAAAACAAACTCTTCTCCATTTTCAATGTATCCATCGATAGGTTTCCCTTTTTCTCTCTGCTGCCTTCCCGCAAGATGATAAGAAACCTTTGCAGTATCCATCTCACTCACCTCTGGGACGCCTACAGTATCCAGTAAACAGTCAATAAGCAGCCAGTACAATAAAATCAGAAATGCAGGGCTGTTCTGGTGGAATCATGCACTTTATTTTTTTTTTTTTTTGAGACAGAGTTTCACTCTTTTGCCCGGGCTAGAGTGAGTGCCGTGGCGTCAGCCTAGCTCACAGCAACCTCAAACTCCTGGGCTCAAGTGATCCTTCTGCCTCAGCCTCTCGAGTAGCTGGGACTATAGGCATGCGCCACCGTATCCGGCTAATTTTTTCTATATGTTTTTAGTGGGCCAGTTAATTTCTTTCTAATTTTAGTAGAGGCGGGGTCTCGCTCTTGCTCAGTCTTGAACACCTGAGCTCAAACAATCGGCCCACCTCGGCCTCCCAGAGTGCTAGGATTACAGGCGTGAGCCACCGCGCCGGGCTGGAATCGTGCACTTTAAAGCGAATCAACAAGAGTAATAGCCTTAGAGAAAGTTCGACTGTGATTATGCCCAGATGAACTAACATTTTATTAACATCTGATAAAGTGTAACTGTGTTGAGCCCAAAATGAAGGTATCAAGTCCATTAATAAACAAAATTTCAAAAAACCTTCAGGGGTAGTCTTAAACATTCGGGGTTACTCTCAAGCCATGAAAATTTGTGATTAGTGTCCTAAATCAATGAAACACATAAAAAGGGAAAAAGAATTTGGAGACTTGACTGAAATATCCTTAACATAAATTCTGTCAGGGAAGGAACCACACCTGTTTTGTCCGTCACTTATTCCCAGCAGTAATATCACAGTGCCTAACACCCAGAAGGAAGCTCTCTATATACGTATTAATGAATAAATGGACTCAGTGAGTAACCCATGTAGATCTATATGTGGCTAATGTCAATCTGACTTTCAAAACTCAGAAGTCACTTTTAGCTTTTGAAAGGTGCTCATAACCCATTAAAACATATTCAGTCTTTAATGTGCAGCTCCAAAGTTCATGTACTCAGGGAAATTTCCAGTGACACTATCCCTACCTGCCTTGGTCCTGCTCTTCGAACCAACAGATCTTCTTGTCATAGTTTTTCAACCTGCTCCTCCTTTCCTTCACAGCACTTATCGCAGTTGTAATTCTGTTTATTCTGCACTTAATTTATGTCTCCCTCACTGAACTGCTGGTGCTATTAAAGCAGACACCACAACTGATTCCACATATAACAAAAACTCCAGCAGATAGAGAACATTAAATAAATATTTCTTGAATGAATGTTGTTATTCGGTAACTATTTGAGGACCAAGGAACAGAGTTATAGCTGTGTTCCTCACTGAGGAGCTGCGTGAAGAGCTCACACTCAAGTCCAGCTCCCTAAGTCAGAATCCCAGTTTTACCAATTACAGATAACCTTGAGTAAATCATTTAATCACTAACCCTGTTTCGCAATTTGTAAAAGGTGCGCAACACCCATCTATCTCACAGGATAGTTGCAAACATAGTTAAAGAAGGCACGAGGTGTTTAGTACAGTGCTGGGCTATAGCAAGTGTCCAAATTTTAGTTATTACTACTGTTACGGGGCGCCTAAAGGGACAGCCTTCCAAAGAGGAACAATTTCATTAAACCAGGGACTGTCAGCGTCGCTGGGGACCCAGTGCTTGCCTTCACGGAGTCTAGAGGAAATCAAGCGAGATACACACACAGCTCGACTCAAGCAGGGCGGAGAGCGACACGCGCCAGGTAGAAACAACGCCTGCGGGAAGGCACAGGGAGGGAGGGACGGGGAAGGGCTTCCGAGAGATGACATCTGGGAAGGCCTCTCAAGAACGGACGGGGAGAGAGGGATCCCAACCACCTCTCGGCTTCTTCCTAAGGCAAAAGCCCTCGCCGCGGCCTCTCCCTGGACCCGTACTTCGGGAGGGCGAGCCCCCCCAGGCCCAGACCCGACTGTGGGGAAGGCGGCGAGGCCGCGGGACTCACCGGCGGCGCTGAAGCCGAAGCCGGCGGGGATGGGCGAGTGTTCCGCGAGCTCCAGTCGGATGACAACCAGTGACACACTCATAGGGCAAGCGCTGGCCGGCGCGGGCTCCGGCGGGCTCAGGCGAGGCTGGGAGGCGAGCCGAGAGGCCGAGCGGCCCGGAGCTGGCAGCGCCGCCACCGCCTCAGCGCCGCCGCCGCCTCAGCAGCAGCAGCAGCCGCACCTCGCGCAGCCCTCACAGCCACAACAACCTCTGCTTCCGCCTCCCGGCCGCCGTCGCTGACCCGCGGGGTCACGCATGCGCGCGCGAGCGCGCTCCGATTGGGCGGCGCGGCGCGGAGGAGATCCTGCGGTCTTCCGGGTGGGATCTCGAAGAGGTCAGGAAGCAAAGACATCGTTGAGGTTGCTGGTGCTGGGCGCCCCCCTCCTTAGGCCGTGCGGTGGGTTTTCGCCCAGGCCCGAGTTAACATCTGCCTCCCGGAGAGGCCCCGTCTTTAGGCCATCTCGGCTGCTGGCGTGGGGTCCCTGTCTCCGCGAGGTCTCCGAATTGCCCGAGGAACCTGTGATGTGTGGAGCTTTTGCCTCTTTCATAGCGTTTAACCCCTCGCTCTAACCTTAAGAAGGGTTGATTTATTTCAGCCCCACTTTACAAATAGATAGGCTGAGGCTCAGCTTGGTGAACTTGCTTCTCAGGGCCCATGGGGATTGCAGACTCCATTGCAGCGTTTCTGACTCTATTAAGGCAGCGATGGGCTGGTTAAGAGCACAGTGCTGCAGATAGATAGATCTGGGTCAAGCTCCCCACCCATCACTTCACAGATGTTTACTGAGGCCTTGTTGGGATGCTTGAGATACACTGGTGATTAACATAAACACAGTTCCTGTCCATATTGCGGAGTGGACCTTCATCACCAGTTGTGCGATCTTGAGCTAGTCATTGCATAAAGTTGGGATAATATAATACCCTCATAGGATTGTAAGGATGAAATGAAATGATGAATATTGAGAGAACATTAGCTTTTCTGGGGTTCAGCATTCTTCCCAGTATATCAGACTGACTTTAGCATATGGGTATTGACAGCCACAATCAGTGCATATATCGAATATACGTGACAGGTTGCTATTCTAGGTGTATGTTATAATGATACATGTGTAAGTACACATACGTAAGCATGTGGTACATCCTGGATATGTGTGGGTATATTGACTATATATGTATAACATGACCACATGATATATGGGTATATAGAGCTTGTGACTATACCCTATAACATACGTTTCAGTATATCTTGCACTATTGACATTTTGGGTCCTGTTAATTCTTTGGAGGGGACAGCATCCTCAGCATTGTAGAATGTTTGGAAGCATCCCTGGCCTGACCCACTAGACCTTAGTAGCTCCTCTTCCCCAGTGGTGACAACCAAAAATGTCTCCAGCCTTCCAAATGCCCCCTTGAGGTCGAAGTCACTCCCTGTTGAGAATCACTGGTTTATGTGAAAGTGCATAAGCCCACACACATATATGTGTAAAGCATATGATACCTTGTATGAACTTTTTTAGTATATTACAATAGTAATAACATTTAATGGTGTGCCAGATACTGATTTGAGTGTTTTACATACTTTATCTCATGCAGTGGTAACAAGAACTTTATGAGACAGGTACTATGATTGTCCCTATTTTATACAGGAGGAACCTAAGGCTATGAGGGAGTAACTCACTCAGGATCTCACAGTTAAGTGACAGAGGTAGAATTTGCATCCCCACAATCTGATCCCACAGACAACACTCTTAATCTCTTTACTAAATAAATTGTCTTGTTAGTGTATGACAACACACAGTGTGTACGCATATTTATGAAAGCATAATTTAGGTAGCAAATCTACATTATCATACTAATCTCATTATTCTTAGGGAGAAGACATTCTTTACAGTAGATGCTAATTCCAGAGAACTGGAATTGTTGCCCAGAGAAGGGAAAGTTGGGAATGTTACAGTTCTTTTTGGCTGCCAACCACTAAACCTGTCCCTCGCTTTTCCCTATTTTCTGCTATATCCAGTTTATGCATCCTTCCAACTCATATTTATGAGCACCTGCTGTGTGTCTAGAAACTGTACTGCGCCCTAGGGGATGGTTGTATACAATGATGGATAAGATAGTCCTTTCCTTAAGGAGCGTACAATTGTAGGAGCAGAGAGACATGAAAATAGTTACTGTGTGGTGGGATAAGTACTCTACTGAAGGTATGGAGAAGGGGCAGTGGGAGTGAACAAAAAGTCCTGCAGTCTGCCTGGAAAAAGAAAGAAAAGCCTCTACAGAGGTGGTAAAGCTGAGGCTATGATGTAAAAATGAATGGAAATTCACCAGGCAATTAAAGAAGAGAAAGGTGTTCCAGTCAATGAGCACAGCAGGTACCAAGCACTAGAGGTATGAGAAGTGACAGCATTTTCCCCGCTCTGAAGAGAGTGTTGGAAAGTGGCTAGAACAGAGCAGTCATCTATAGTTGAAGGAGTAAGCAGGCTGCCTGTGGGAGCATTGCCCACATATCCATTAACAGGAGCAGGAGGAGGTTGGTGTCCTCAATAAGGATTAAAGTTCACCCTCCAGGCCCGAAAGGCACTTTTTATCTCTGTTAAGCCCTCACACTAAGTGTGTTGATGCTTTTACGAGCCTATAAATAAGTTTCTCTTCCTATCATAAACTTTGGCCTTGGCATAGGAACATAAGTAAAACAAAATGCAAATCAACCTTGAAATTTTTAGTTTCAAAATTTACTCCTAAAGTCAGCACGTTTCCTCCCTCAGCATCCTCAGGGAATTGGTTCCAGGACCCCCTGGATACTAAAATCTGAGGATGCTCAGGTCCCTTATGTAAAGTGGCACAGTATTTGCAATATAACCCACACACTCCTCCTGTATACTTTAAACCATCAGTTCACTTATGTTTCGTGTCTACCTTATACACATAGCCTCAAGGTAATTTTGTACAATATTTTTATTTTTATTTTTTATTTTTTTTGAGACAGTCCCACTCTCTTGCCCAGGCCAGAGTGCCATGGCATCAGCCTAGCTCATAGCAACCTCCTACTCCTGGGCTCAAGCGATCCTCCTGCCTCAGCCTCCCGAGTAGCTGGGACTACAGGCATGCGCCACCATGCCC
>NW_012154285.1:6361938-6377344 GCF_000956105.1 Propithecus coquereli
CCACCATGCCCGGCTAATTTTTTCTATGTATTTTTAGTTGTCCAATTAATTTCTTTCTATTTTTAGTAGAGACGGGGTCTCGCTCTTGCTCAGTCTGGTTTCGAACTGCTGAGCTCAAACAATCCGCCCGCCTCAGCCTCCCAGAGTGTTAGGATTACAGGCGTGAGCCACTGCGCCCGGCCCTAGCCTGTTTTAATCTTACCTGATTTTTATAATAGTAAGTTTTTTAACTATAGAAGTGACATAAAAAGTAGGTCGGGTGTGGTGGCTCACGCCTGTAATCCTAACATTTTGGAAGGCCAAGGCAGGAAGATTGCTTGAGCCCAGGAGTTTGAGGTTGCAGTGAGCTATGATGATGCCACTACACTCTAGCCCAGACAACAGAGCTGGGTACAAAGTACAATGATCTCTCATATACCTTTCATCTAGATTGACTATTAATATTTGGCCATATTTGGTTTATCTCTATGCATGTGTATGTAGATATATATCTATATGCACTTGCATTTGTTTGTTGTGTGTATATGTTTTTTTTAAACCTGATCATTTTGAAAATAAGTTTAGAAAAGAGGCAGTGGGGAACAGTCAGTAGGCTATCACAGTGATCAGTAAGTGATCAGTAAGAGAGATAATGGTGTTTTGATGTTGTGATGGTGGTATCTTAAGTGCTAGGAGGAGATGAGTACAGGACATCTTGGGAGTATACAGACTCCTACTCTGTCATTTCTGATAGCCAGAAGAGGTTTCACAAAGACAGTGACAGGTAAACTACAACCCAAAGGACCCTTTAGAATTAACCAGGTAACAGGTGAAAGAGAGCATTCCAGGCCAAGGGAACAGAATATGCAAAGGCTTGGTAGCATGGGGAGAACTTCACGTGTTTGAGGAAACTGCATGTAGATTTCCATGTCCAGATTATCCAGGTTGAGGTGAAAAAACGGGGAATTGCTGCAGAAAGAGGGAAGCGGATCTTAGAGGGCCTTTTAAACTAGGTTAAGGAACTGAGAGTTAATCTAGAGGGCAGTGGGCACCATTGAAGATTTTAAATGGGGTTAGAATATGATTAGACTTCCAGTTTTGAAAGATTCATCTGACTAAAGAGTGAAGAAAGGATTGGAGGGAGGTTTGAGAAGAGGCAAGGGGACCAGTTAGGATCCATGGGCAAGATGGTGGCAGTAGGAATGGAAAGAGGTAGATGGAGATTTTCAGGAGGAAGAATTGACAGCACAGAACAACACCTGAGGTGAGATTGTGGGAACTCAGGGTGAGTCCCAGTTTTCTAGCATGGGCAGGAGGATGGATGATGGAGCCCTTTACTCAGTTGTCAGGGAGGGCGGAGACACAGTGAGGTCACTTGTGGATGTGGTTTGAGGTGTTTGTTGGTGATCAGTTGGAGATGTCTGGCTGGCACCCCTGAGCCCCAGGGTGGAGGCCTGAATTTGAGGCAGCGAAGGTGAGCTCTGCCCTCTGCCTTCTCGCACAGCCCCAGCCTCAACATGTGCATAAGAAGGCTTTTGCAGTCCGCCCCTCTCCAGTGGGCTTGGAGGGCAGCCTTCCTGAAACACTTCCAGTCCAGGCACCAGGGAACCCACCGGTGGACACATTTTGGAGGCAGCACCTACAGAGCCGTAATTTTTGACATGGGCGGAGTTCTCATTCCTTCTCCAGGGAAAGTGGCTGCAGGTGAGCTCTTCATTCTGTTCTGTTTCACTTTGGGGGACTGGGGTGTGGGGGAGAATGGAGGGGGTGGAGGAGGCAGAGTGTATCCCAGCGGGCAGTGCTCTGGCTCTTGAATCAAATTCCAAGCACCACTTAGTGGCTGAGTGTCTTGGGCAAATTATTCAACTTGTCTTATTTTCCTCCTCATTAAATTAGGACTAATAAAAGTACCTGCCTCCTTGGGATTTGGGGGAGAGTTGAATGAAGCAATCCACGAAAAGCACTTGCCTAGCGTGGTGAGTGCTCAGCTCCTCCTAGATTCTCAATCAGCGATGAGCTGCCATGATTGTCGTTGTTGTGATCAGAATTTAACTACCTTTCCCTGGGAACTGTGCTGCTTCTGAAATCTTGAATGCTGAATGCAATTGCCCCTTTGATTACATTTCTCTCTTCTGCCTCGCTCCCTCTAAACCTGCTTCTGGGCCTACAAGGTGAACCCTCCAGTCTCCTTGGCCCTCTCTTTATCAGCCTCTCCCTGGTTTTACTTCTTTTCCCTACTCAGTTCAACCTACGTTAGTTAGATTCATTTTGGCTTCAAGTGGTAGCAAACTTAACAAGCGACTTGTCATCATTTCAAATTTCACCTCGTGGTCTGTCATGGCTGCCCCACCTCCTGCTGTATGTTCTCATTTGAGCCAGCAGGAAGGAGAAAAGGACAATTTGCTGTCCCTCTCCTTTTGACTTTCAGAGGTGGCTGGCTGGCCAGTTCTCCATCCTAAATCAACCCAAGTGCAGGTTTTCTACACCCATGCGTCTGGGCTCTCTAACACTGCTGGAAACAATTACCCAACTGTGCAAACTGGCTGCGTGGGCTAGTTTTTTTTTTTTTTTTTTTTTTTTGAGACAGAGTCTCACTCTTTTGCCTGGGCTAGAGTGAGTGCCCTGGCGTCAGCCTAGCTCACAGCAACCTCAAACTCCTGGGCTCAAGCAATCCTTCTGCCTCAGCCTCCCGAGTAGCTGGGACTACAGGCATGCGCCACCATGCCCGGCTAATTTTGTCTATACATTTTTAGTTGTCCAATTAATTTCTTTCTATTTTTAGTAGAGACGGGGTCTCGCTCTGGCTCAGGCTGGTCTCGAACTCCTGAGCTCAAACAATCCGCCCGCCTCGGCCTCCCAGAGTGCTAGGATTACAGGCGTGAGCCACCGCGTCCGGCCGGGCTAGTTTTTGAGCTCCAACCTCAGCTGGGCCCTTGGTGCTAAGCCAAAGCCTCCCTATTCTTCTCGTATTTCTCTCACGGTTACCTCAGGGGCTGTTCCAAACTGTCAGCTCCCCCAGGCTCCTCACCATCCCCAAATATTCATACTCGACAGCTTAATGTCCCCTTTACAGAAATCATAAAGGTCACTGGACAGGAAGTTTCTCAACTTTCTCCAGAATCTCTTGAGAACCTCCATTCCCACTGCCTCTCCCTGTGTGTAGATCCCTGTCTTTTCTAACCCAAATGATGGCATCACCCTCCTCACTCCTCTCCCTGCCTCTAGCTCCAGAGTTACCTTTCTAGAACATAGATCTTGTTCCTTCCCTCCCCTGCTTCAAAGCCTTGAATGCCTGCATGTAGTCCCTTAGCTTAAGTCTGGAAGCTTTCGCCAGGTATTCAGGGCCTCTCACAGTTCTAGCTTTCCTGTCCCTGTGTCATACCATTTTCACTGTGTGACCGCACCCAGCCAGGACCTGATACTTAATGGCAGTGTGCACTCTGTCATACAAATTAGTGTCACTCTTCCTTTGGAGGTCTGAGGTTGAGATTTTGCATTTCATGAATTTCTCTGACGTCCTACTAGCATCCCCCTGGCACCATGATGATGCCGTAGGAACTGGTGTGGTAATTCCCTGAGTCCCTCAAACCCCAGCCGTTTGTCAATGTATTATATTTTACTTTTGCATATTTTGCTTCCTATAGAATGGGAGGTACGGAATCATATCCCTTCTGGAACTATAATGAAGGCCTTGATGGAAGGTGGTGAAAATGGGCCTTGGATGAGATTTATGAGAGGAGAGATAAAAGTGCAGGATTTCTTACAAGAATTTGGGAGACTTTGCTCTGAAATGGTGAGTGATAAACATACCTGCATTTCCGTATTATTCTTTCTGCATTGAGTAGTGGTTGCAACATTCATCCATAAGTTGATTAAACTGAAAATAAAGCAAAACGTAGGCCTGCCGCCATGGCTCTTGCCTGTAATCCTAGCACTTTGGGAGGTTGAAGCAGGAAGATCACTTGAGGTCAGGAGTTCGAGACCACCCTGAGCAAGAGTGAGACCCCATCTGTACAAAAAATAGAAACATTAGCTGGGTGTGGTGGTACACACCTGTAGTCCCAGCTACTCGGGAGGCTGAGGCAGGAAGATCACTTCAGCCCAGGAGTTCAAAGTTGCATTGTACTCCAGCCTGGGTGACAGAGCAAGACCCTGTCTCAAAAAAAAAGTGAAACCTAATGTTTCAGTTCATTTTGCACTGCTACAAAAAAATGCCTGAGGCTGGGTAATTTATAAAGAAAAGTGGTTTATTCGGCTCACAGTTCTGCAGATTGTTCAGGAAGCATCGCACCAGCATCTGCTTCTGCTGAAGGCTTCAGGGAGCTTCCCATCAAGGTGAAAGGTGAAGAAGAAGCAGGCGTGTCACATGGCGAGAGAAGGAGCAAAGATGGTGGGAGTGGTGCCAGGCTCCTTCAGACAATCAGCTCTTAACTAATACAGAGAGAACTTACCCATTATGGAGGGGAAGGCACCACGCGATTTATGAGGGATCCACCCCATGACCCAAACACCTCCCACCGGGTCCACATTCAACACTGGGGATCAAATTTCAACATGAAATTTGGAGGAGCCCAACATCCAAACCATATCGTCTAATAACCCATTATGTGTTTTTAAGCTATTTCTTCTATCCCTAGGTACTCAACTTTAAATTCACGTATGCATAAGTAGAAATATTCTTTAGTAAGCCCCTCCAGCAGATTTTTTTTAATGTTTACTTGTTTATTATAAAGGATATTATGAAGGATACAGATGAACAGTCACCTGACAAGATGCACAGGGGGAAGGGGTGCAGAGCTTCCATGCCCTTCCTGGGCCTGCCACCCTCCAGCACCTCCGTGTGTTCAGCAACCCAAAAACTCCCCGCACCCCACAGATAGTGAAACAGGACCTGTCTGCATAAAGGCTTTGATCAAAAATATTATTTAAAGCAGTAATATTAGCATTTTCTCTGTATTGTGTATTACTCTAAGCTCTTTATATTAACTCATGTAACCCTCACAATAGCTCTACTAAAATATAATTTAGAAATATAATAGTAAGAAAAGTTCTGTAGGTGGATGGTGATGATAGTTGTATAACAATGTGACTGTACTTAACACCACTACATTGTACACTTAAAAATAGTTAAAATGAGCCAGGCGCAGTGGCTCACACCTGTAATCCTGGCACTTTGGAAGGCTGAGGTGGGAAGATCACTTGAGGCCAGGTGTTCGAGACTAGCCTGGGCAACATATCAAGACCCCATCTCAAAAAAAAATTTTTTTTAATTACCTGAGACTGGTGGTGAGCCTCTATCATCCTAATTACTCAAGAGGCTGAGGCAGGAGGATCATGTGAGCCCAGGAGTTCGAGACTGCAGTGAGCTGTGATCTCAGCACTGCACTCCAACCTAGATGACAGAGTGAGACCCTGTTTCAAAACATAAAAAAAGTTAAAATGGTAAATTTTATGTTTCATATATTTTCTGTAATTAAAAAATATGTATATATAAAATAGTAAACCTTGAAAACGTTATGCTAAGTGAAAGAAGCAGCCAGTCAAAAAAGACCACATATCGTACGGTTCCATTTACATGAAATGTCCAGAATAGGCAAATCTATAGAGACAGAAAGTAGATTAGTGGTTTTCCAGGCCTGGGGCTGTTGGGGGAAATGAGGAGTGACTGCTAATGGGTATGGGTTTCCCTTTAGGGTAATGAAAATGTTCTAAAATTGATTGTGGTGATGGTTGCACAACTTTATGAATATATTAAAAACCATTGAATTGTATACTTTAGGTGAATTATACAGTATGTGAATTATATTTCAATAAGGCTATTATAAAATATCTGTGTGTATATATGTATATATAAAACAGCAGACTTTGCTTTTGCAGATTTTGAAACTTGATAATAATAAGAGTTTTAGAAAACTCACATAGATTGAATTTAAAAACAAAAAAATTGATGAGAAACTAAAGTTCATAATGGTGATGCTGAGGCAATACAAAATCATTAAGTGCCTTCTGGATCATTAAAAATTAAATTACATCTGCTTAATACACTTTTAGACTTTAATGTATCCTCTTATGACGTTCTGGTATTTTTTCAATTAGCCATCCACGAGTGGAATAAAGAAGTCATTTAATTGCATTATTGATATAAATAGCTCCATTCCCTCATCATTGTAACTCCAATTCTAAGTTACTTTTTTAAAAAACCTTAGATGAAGAGTTCAGCACAGGGTTGGAGGGAGACAGCAAGCCGAGAGTCCGGACACTTACAACCAGAGAGCAGTAGGAAGCCAGGAATAAGTCTTTTCCGTTTGTCGGGACTGGTTCTCACTCTTAACGATTCTGGTTCTCCTCCGCCCTCCCTGTTCTTAGTCAAAGACCTCTGTGCCTGTGGACTCATTTTTCTCTCTGCTGACCGGTGAGCAAGTGGCAAAGCAGTTCCCAGTGATGACTGAGGCCATCGCTCAAATTCGGGCAAAAGGCCTTCGGACTGCAGTCTTGAGCAATAATTTTTACTTTCCTGATGGGAGAAGCTTTTTGCCCCTGGACCGGAAACAGTTTGATGTGGTAAGCTCACAGTGATTCAAACAATCAAAACAGGATCTGTGCAGGATGCAACATTAAATGCTGCCTTTTAGCAGGTCTTGAGGGAATGGTTATTTATTTAGAAACTTGACTAAGTTAGGTTTAGATGCAGTGGGTTGAAAACAGGGTTTTTAGAATATGACTGTGCTCTTAGCAAGGTCACCATTTGTGGGATTTGAAAACTGATTGTAACCTCAGCTTTAGAGACTCCCTTACATTCTGAATTCAAGCCTTTGTCTTCATATAACAAGAGCATCTCCATCAGCCTGCACATCTTAATGGGCCTTTTGACCTTTTCTCTTCTCAAACCAACTATGTTGCCCTCTATGCTGTGATGTTAATTCCCAGACCAGCACTGTCCAGTAAAACTTGACTGCCTCCCTGGCCTGATTTAGTCCCCTGCTGAATTGATACGATATGCTCCATGTGTATATGCCGACCTTGAATGCTTATGATACAGTTTTGACGTGCTTGGCTGTATTTGGGTACTTTTTAAATGTTTGTGTCTTATAACCAACAGCAGTGATAATTCTCTTTAGACACTCCAAAGCCCAGATTGGCATAGAGCTTCCAGGGCCTTACAGAGTTGGGATGGATCAGGAGGAACCTTCCCTGTGGCCCACTCCTCCAGGGATAGTCCGGGTCGGTGCAAATGGGAAACATCTGGCTAAATACAGTGAGTCACGGTGGCCTCTGGAACACATTAGGAGAAACTTCTCTGATAACTTGAGCATTGCACATTTTATTAATAGAACCCCTTTCTGTTTCTTTCCATCCTTGGAAGAGGTACTTTGGTTTGACTCCAGAAAGTAGCATGTTCCCTGCCCCTTAGTCCTAAATCTGCCTGTTGTGTGTGTTTGTGCCCTTAATTGGACCAGTGAGATTAATGTATAGGTTTTCAACTCTGCCTGCACATCAGCATGACCTGGGAGTTTGTAAAGGTACCAGGTACCTTTCCCTGGAAGTTCTCATTGAGTGTGTCTGGGCAGGACCTGGACATGCATATTTATGAAAAACACCATAGGTGATTCTGCCGTGCAGTTGGGGTGAGAACCCCTGAGATGCAGTGGGTTCTGTCCACAGTTCTCTCCTGTCACACGGCCCCCAGCATGCCCACCTTGAGAAGGAGGCTTCCCTTCTACCTTCCTGTGACAGATCCTTGACAAACTAAAACCATTTTTATTTCATCTATATTTGGACAAACACTGGCCATGTTCCCACAGTTCCTCGTTTGCCGAGGAGGTAATAGAAACCTTGAACAGGTTCATGCCATCTGTGCAAAAGGGAAGGGAAAGAGAAGGCCAGAGATCTATCAAACAAATCTTCAGGATTTTTCACCTCACCCAAATGCAGCTGACCTGGTGAGAAGAGCTGTCTGCTCGTCAGAACTTGGACCCATCCCCGTGAGTCCCCTCTGCTCTCTCACGTCTTGTCTCAGCTGGCACAACTATGAAGCACAACAGCGAGAAGCTGCTTCCTTCTAGCATAATGTATCGATTGGTGTGTGACATGTCCTGCTTCTCTGCTACCCACGATTAACATTTTCTTTAGGGGGAGCTTCTTAGTATTCTTTTAACTCACTCAGGTCCTTAGGAGACAAGGAAAAGTGAGTAGAAAGGTCCAGTTTATTCAGGACATTTATTTACCTGAAAGAACAGTTTCACCCACCTAGAATACAAGTGGAGGGAGGGTCCCTTGCTTTTGTCCTTGACCTTAGAGAACGTGGGTCATTCCAAACAGTGAGTCAGACATTTAGTTCTATTCTTAGGGAGGACCAGAGGGTGTTGGTTATAGGCCTATATGGCCCTGCTGGGCCCACTTTATAGAAGATTAAGCCCTGGAGACAGTGTAAGAGCACTTCCAGGGGGTCACTGGATCAGAGATAGCCTGACGCTGAGATAGCTTTTTCAGGGTTCTCCTGAACCCTCACCAGCCCCCCAGTTCCAGATGATGTACATGGCTGAAGCAAGGCTGTCAGGGTAGAGGGGCCTCCTAGCATGAAAGGAACAGTGTCTTTGCCACTGTGGTATCTTTGGTATCAGTCCTCCTGTGGGATTTCTGTCTAAATTGAGTATGGATGGGTTATTTTTTTTAACCTCTGAAGTAAACATTAAGGTCATGTTTATTTTGTAGCAGTAAACAGTCCCCTCTTTCTGGAAAAATGGTAAAATATTTTCCATAAAGCTGACATGTACAGCTTATCTTCTGTTCTGTGTAGCCCCAATATATGGCATTAGCAAAATGCCATCCACTGTGACCTTGCTGTTTGTATAAGGTCGTAGCATCTGAACCAGAACTTTGGTTTCGTGAGTTTGCCCCCAGGTTGTAACCTAGTATTGTCAAATCACTCAACGTAAGAAGGCAACATCATTTTATATCATAACACTCTTAAGTTACTTACTGAAATAAATCTCAACTGTCCTCCTCATGTTCTTCCTTTCAAAAAGTTTACCAGCATGCGTGTGGGAGCGCCACCTTTAGGGACATTCATCTCTCATTCCTGTCCCTCCCTCAGGTCGTGGAGTCCTGCCTGGAAGGTATCTGTAAGCCAGACCCTAGGATCTACCAGCTGTGCTTAGAGCGGCTCGGCCTGCAGCCCTCTGAGTCCATCTTTCTTGACGATCTTGGACCAAATCTAAAAGCAGCTGCCAGCCTTGGTATTCGCACCATTAAGGTAATAGTCACTATGTTTTGAACCCTACTATGCACCAGGCACTATGTTTCTACCCAGTCTTTTTACATTTGTAGCTGTAGCTTTCCTTAGTGGTTTCCCCCATGTTTCCATAGTCATCTTATTTTTGTTTTTATTAATTTGGACATCTATGTGACTAGCTGCTTGTATTTTCAATGGGAAGCAAGACAAACACATACTAAGAAGGCATTTTGAGAAAATGCCTTGTATACAAGGAGGTGAATGGCAGGCTAAAGACAGCGCGTGGCATTCAGACTGTCCTAGTGATCTAGTGATGCTGTTCTAGGTGGGGAGCACTCGGGCTACCCAGGCCATGAAGGCTATGAAGTGCAAGAAGCCATGTGAGAGCTCTCGGCCAGCCTTCTTCTACATTTGAGTTTTCATTACTAAGCTAATGGGCCTGTAGAGACAGAGCAAATGCAGCAGCACAATCTTCCTTCTGCCTTCTTGTCCCAAGAGAGTATATTTTTTAAGACGGAGTCTCACTATGTTGCCCAGGCTGGCCTTACACTCCTGAGCTCAAGTGATCCTCCTGCCTTGGCCTCCAGTAGCTGGATTGTAGGCAGCAGCCATCACACTCTGCTGTGTTGTGAACTCTTAACCGATGCTCTTCCCTGCAGATAGAAAGTTCAATGTGGGTAGGAGTTATTAATAAATGGGAAGAGGAAACTCATTCTGCTGCTTCCTCATTAGCTGAGTATCCTGTCTGCAAAGGCCTTCCTCAGAGAACTGACTTCTTCAATAACTTCCTCTAAAGAACTACCCTTGCAGAGAACAGACAGGAAGGGAGGTCAGGACCAGCTGGTGGTTCAATATTTTCTCTGAAACCAGGTTCATGACCCAGAGACTGCAGTAAAGGAATTAGAAGCTCTTTTGGGTTTTACATTGAGAGCGAGTATTCCAAACACACGTCCTGTGAGAAAGACAATGGAAATTCCAAAAGAGTCCTTGGAGAAATACCTCAAAGACTTACTAGGGATCCAAACCACAGGTATGTGAATTTTGGTATTTTGGTAACTCTCCTCAAGGCTGTGCTTTCAGTCTGGTTCTCACTTTCAAATCCTGATGGAATGTGCTAGAGACAAAGAGGCAGTGTGATGGGAAAGCAGCCATTGGGCCTGGTGGATCTGAGTGCTGTTTTCAGTTTTGCTTGGGAAAAAGCATTGACTTCCTTTTTCATGGGTCCCCCAAAGTGTACCTGTGCCTCTCCTCTACGTGAGAGCGTGGTAGAGCAGCAGTCACCTGCAGACGGCTTTCAGGGAGGAGAGGAACTTGGGGACTGCAGTGTGTGCTCAGGGGGGTTTGAGAGCTTCTAATTTTTTAAGAGGACAGCCTGCTTTGTGAAGGTGACTTGAAAGCTGCATGATTTTAAAATGTGACAAGATGTCTCCATCTCTCGGAGAGAAGTTCCTTCTCTCATTCTCCGCATTCCACCCTCAGAAAAACAAGTGCCTTGTGAGCTTTTGAAGAGATTCTTACCAGATGATCAAGTTTTGCCTTACCCTCTTGGTCCTTGAAAAAGGCTTTTATTGATAGAGTTTCATGTTACGATATTTTCCAGTGATTGGATTCTTGGTAGTGTCTCTGCGAAGCTGAGGGGCCCCTTCTGACCAGGCTGACAGACTCAGGCAGTCCCTTTGCTCTCCTGCTCTTCCGACCGAGTGAAGTGAATCTACGTCCAGAGTTCAGTCCGATGAAGCCGAGGGTTAGTGAGGTTCACCTCCTCAAGGAGCCTACAAGGGAGCCACAGAATTCAGCCTGGTGGAATGGGAAATTGCATCCCACGGAAGCTTTAGCTAAAGCCGAAGGCCTCTGCATAGCTCCTTTTAGCTGTCACGTCAGTGTCAGGCTGAGGGACACACAAGGGCACTTTTCATCCTCAGGCTTAAAGCATTCCATTTGGCAAGATGAGTTGCCATGACTGTGCTTATGGTTGATAAACAGAATAAAAATGTTTTTGGTCATGGAGCAGGAGTTGGCAAGAAGGGTAAAATTGGACACCGGTACAAAGTGAGAAAATTATCATAGTGTAAAGCCAGTGGCCTTTGCCAAATTGTAGTGGCATGTGATTCTGGACCTGAGCTGGCAGGTGCGCCTGGGACTCAGTCCCTCCTGGTACCCAGGGAGGAGATGCCTTCCTTGTTCTGCATATCAGACAAGGATATTTTGCATCCGAAGTGCAGGACTCATTAGAAAGAAAGAATGTCTGTCCAGACCTGTCCTCAGATCCGGTTTGAATTTTTGATGTTTGCAAACTTGCAGGCCCATTGGAACTCCTGCAGTTTGATCACGGGCAGTCAAATCCAACTTACTACATCAGACTGGCCAATCATCAGCTGGTTCTGAGGAAGAAACCTCCAGGGACACTCCTTCCATCTGCCCACGCAGTGGAGAGGGAGTTCAGGTAAGTTCTCAGGGCCCAGGGGGCACTTGCCCACCTGGCCTCCATGTTGCACACGCTCAGCCCCTAGCTGGAAAGTCAGCACTCTGTAAAAGTGCCCTGACACGTTTAAAGCTGCAATTAGGAATCTCTCAGTTATTTCAAATGAGAACACATAACTAATTTCATTCAGAAGTTTGGCTTCTCTTTTCTATTCCTAAACTTGCTGGAGGCTAGATTTTTTTTGGAACTTCTAGATGAAAAAAGGCATTATTGAGATGCTCTTTAGTCTTGCCCTTTAGTTTTAAAAACTTTCCAGTAAAGATTAAAGTCTTTAGGACCTTTAGTCTTAAAATCAATATATTAGTGGGGCTACATGTGGCCATGAGTGGATAGTCATCGAAGCTGGATGACAGGTACATGGGGTTCACTATACAAATCTCTCTACCATTATATGTGTTTGAAATTTTCTGTACTAAAATATTTAAAAGAATAAATGCATTATAACCCATCCCCAGTAAAATATTTTGTTTTGCAAATAGGAAAATTTAAACATAGAAGGTAGGAAAAAACCTCACTGCAAATCCCTTGGAGAGTGGGCAGCAAAGCCACAAAAGAGCTCTAGGGTGGGGCTCGCTGTCCTAGGAGATTTGCCCTGCCTCTTCTTATTTCAGCCTCTTACACTCTACAGAAGGAGGGTTGCAGAGAGTAATAGGAAAATGGGATTTCAGCTCCCGGCCCCTCCTTGTTCTTGTTGTTTACTGTCTCTCCTCTCGACTCTTTGGTTCCTAGACTCTGCTTTCCCCAGGTGTTGCAGGGACTGCTGACTAAAGATTATAAAGCCTTAGGGGTTACTCACAGGAGAAAGCCTATAGCTATTTTTGAGCACTTACTATGTGCCCATATGAGAGCAGATGTGTATTTGTGGAAAGAGAGACCTTAAAATTGTAAAACCACCACTGTGTTTTCTGTGTATCATGCTTGGGATCGCTCTCTAACCCTTCCCAGAGGTACCAAGGAATTCTGGAGTGCTAAAATGATATTCAAAAAATCCAGGAATGCACAGAATTTCCACTGTAGTAAAAACTGAAATGTTCATTTGAAGATGAAACATAATATAGTATCTGCTTATAAAATGCCAAACGTGGCCAGAAGCAGTGGCTCACGCCTATAACCCTGGCACTTTGGGAAGTGAAGGTGGGAGGATTGCTTGAGGCCAGGAGTTTGAGATCAGCCCAGGCAACATAGTGAGACCTCATCTCTACAAAAAATGAAAAAATTAGTCGGGTGTGGTGGTGCATACCGGTAGTCCCAGCTACTCAGGAGGCTGAGGTGGGAAGATCACTTGAGCGCAGGAGTTTGAGGCTGCAGTGAGCTATGATGACAACCCTGCTCTCCAGCCTGAGCAACAGTGAGACCCTGTCTCTTAAAAAAAAAAAAAAAATTTCTTCCTTGAATGTTTCATAGAATTCACCAGTGAAATCATCTGTGCCAGGAATTTTCTTTTTTTTTTTTTTTTTTTTTAGACAGAGTCTCACTGTGATGCCCGGGGTAGAGTGCCGTGGCATCAGCCTAGCTCAGAGCAACCTCAAACTCCTGGGCTCAAGCGATCCTCCTGCCTCAGCCTCCTGAGTAGCTGGGACTATAGGCATGCGCCAACATGCCCGGCTAATTTTTTCTATATATTTTTAGTTGTCCGATTAATTTCTTTCTATTTTTAGCAGAGATGGGGTCTCGCTCTGGCTCAGGCTGGTTTCGAACTCCTGAGCTCAAGCAATCCACCCGCCTCGGCCTCCCAGAGAGCTAGGATTACAGGCGTGAGCCACCGCGCCCGGCCAGGAATTTTCTTTAGGAGAAGGTTTTTGATTATGAATTCAGTTTAATAAATACAGGGTTACTCAGATATTTTATTTCATTTTGTTTTAGTTTTGATAAGTTGGAATTTCTAAGGAATTTTTCCATTTCACCTAAGCTGTCAAATTTATTGTTCATAATATCACCTTATTATCCTTTTTTTTTTGAAGATAGGGTCTCCGTCTGTTGCCCAGGCTAGAGAGCAGTAGCATCATCATAGCTCACTGCAGCCTCAAAGTTCTGGGCTCAAGTGATCCTCCAGCCTCAGCCTGGCCTGCCTTTTAAAGTATGTAGGATCTGTAGTAATATCCCCTCCTTATCGTTCCTGGTATTGATTGATAATTTGTTCTCTCTTTTTTTCTCTCTCATCATTCTAGCTAGGTATGTATCAATCATGTTGATCTGTTCAAAGAACCAATATTTGGTTTCATTAATTTTTTCTGTTTTTATTGTATTTCTACTGTTAACTTTATTCCCTTTCATCTACTTACTCTGGGTTTATTTTTACCTTCTTAAGATGTAATCTTAAGTCAGTGATTTAAAATCTTTTTTCTTTTCTAATACAAACATTTAAAGTTGTAAGTGTGTTTCTAAGCACTTCTTAGCTGCATTCTACAAATTTTGTATTTTTATTATTATTCTAATTTGAAATACTTTCTAATTTCTCTTTTGATTTCTTTTTTAACCCATGGGTTATATAGAAGTGTGTTGTTTAGCTTTCAAATATTTGGGTTTTTTCTAGATACCATACATTAGTTTAATCATATTCTAGTTTAATTCCACTGAGATCCGAGAAATATTCTGCACAATTTCAATATTTATTGAAATTTAATGAGACTTATTTTATGGACCAGCACATGATTCATCTTGGTAAACATATTGTGTACACTTGAAAATAATGTGTATTTCACAATTGCCGAGTGAGTGTCCTAGAAATATCCAGCAGGTCAAGTTGGTTGGTAGTGTTGTTCAGATCTATGTCTTTAGATAAAGCTCTTTGTCTAGTTCTATCATTACTGAGAAAGGAGTGTTAAAATCCCAACTATGATTGTGGATTTGTCCATTTTTCTCTTTAATTTGAATCATTTTTACTTCATGTATTTCTAAGGTATGTTTTAAGCACGTGTGTATTTGTGATTGTAGTATTTTCCTGATAATCAACTCCTGTACTGTTTTGAAATGTCTGTCTGTCTCTGGTAATGCTCTGCCCTAAAGCCCACTTTACCTGGTACTGGAGTAGCCACGCCGGCTCCATTACACTTAGCAATTGCACAGTACTTCCCTTTCTAGCCTTTCGTTTTCAACCTATCTATGTTTTTATATTTAAAGCATAACTCTTGTAGACATCATATAGTTTGGTCATATATTGATATGTTTGATGTAGATCTGTGACTTCACCATTTGTTTTTTGTTTACCCCATCTGTTTTGTGTTCTTATCTACTTTTGGGTCAATTGAATATTTCTTAGAATTCCATTTCAGTTTATGCCTGTACTAATTTTTAAATCAGAATAGTAATTTCAAGAACATTTCATGAGTTCTGCCAGCAGTTCTGCTTATGTTATTTTGTTCTGGCAGGATTATGAAAGCCCTTGCAAAGGCTGGAGTGCCTGTCCCTAATGTTGTTGACCTCTGCGAAGATTCAAGGTAAAGTTCAGATGTATTTTTGCCATTGCATATTCAAGCTACAGGAGTGAAAAGCCTATATGCTAATTCAAATTCCAGATTGTTCAAGACAAATAAAGTTTGGGTAGGAGAGAAAAGAGACTTTATAGCAACCTCCCCCAGAAGTTCTCAGATCTTTTAGTTATCCTGAAAGATCAACATATGCCTGCTTTTATGAGATTGGTAGAAAACATCTTTTTGAACATTCCAAAAATATATGTTCATCTAGTTTGGTGTTGCTTCTTTTTTTTTTTTTTT
>NW_012154285.1:6377606-6413247 GCF_000956105.1 Propithecus coquereli
GTGAGCCACCGCACCAGCCTGGTGTTGCTTGTTTTTGTTAATTTTTTATTGTGGTCTTTCTAAACTATTTTAAACAGCTTTGTAACAAGTTTTTTCTCCTTTTGCCCAACTTTTTATAATTATGAAAATTTTGAAACATACAGAAAAGTTGAAAGAGGAAAAAATAGTGTAATAAATACCTATTTATACTTCACCTAGATTAAAACATTATTGACATTTTGCCACATTTGCTTTCTGTGTGTATATACGTGTATGTGTATAGCATATATATAAAATTATTTTTTTGACTGACCTTTGAAGTCCATTTCAGACGGCACACATCTCTCAAGAATAAAGACATTTTCTTCCATAACCACAGCCCCATTATTATACCTAAGGTAATTAACAATAATTTAATATTATTTAATATCTACACCATCTTCAAATCTCCCCAATTATCCCACGGATGTCTTTTACAAGTTTTTCAACTCAGGACAAATATATATAATGGTAGAATTTTCAAAATAATTTTTTAGAGTAGTAAACTGACTGCTAGTAATGACTAAAAGGTAGATTAATTACATGTCAGTGGGTCATTTTAATACTACCAGGTAGTGTATGTTATACAGTTCATACCACCAAAACATGATTAAAATAACTCAATAACAAGAAGGGATATTTATTGAACCCTCACTGGAACCGGACACCAGGCCAGGCACTGTATATATTTGCTCCCTTAATTCTTACAATTACCCTTGAAGTCAGTATGTTTTGCAGATGTAAAAACAAAAAACAATAAAATACCAAAGCTTAAAGGGAGAAAATGGTCCTGGAAAAATAAAAACAAAAAAAAAGCAGAAAAAAACAGAAAAGAAAAAACCCCCAAACCCCAAAGCTCAGAGAGGTTTGGTAAGTCTCTCAAGGTCACACTGCTAGTCAAGGGCAGAGGTGGGATTTGCACCTGGTTCTGTAGGACTCCACAGTCCTCCCTCTCAACCTTGCCACTTTCTACATTATCACACTTAAATCCATTCCGACGGCTTCCACAAATGGATCAAAGAGAAGAGAGCAGCATGCTGGCAAAGAAGTGTGTGTGTAGATCGGCTGGGAGAAGGGATATTTCTACACCCTGCGCTTATGTGCAAAGGAAAAAGGGAGTATTTAGTACTCTGGGTCTGGACTCTGCACCAGCAGTCAAACTGTACACCCAGGAACAGTTAGAGCAGGGCCGTGACTCACAGCCCTCCACATTAGGAGCTGGGACCCTGAAACACCCTGTTTCATCTCTTCCAGCGTCATTGGCACCCCCTTCTATTTGATGGAGTACTGCTCAGGCCTCATCTACAAAGACCCCTCCCTGCCAGGCTTAGAGCCCAGCCGGAGGCGAGCCATATACACTGCCATGAACAGAGTCCTGTGCAAAATCCACAGTGTGGACCTCCAGGCTGCGGGCCTGGAAGACTACGGGAAGCACGGTGAGCAAGAGGCACATCGCCCACACTGGTCATTTTATCACTAGCAGCTCTGCTTTTAGGATTTGAATGGTTTCAGCTATTAACACACCAGGTGTTTGCTAAATGTAAAGTGAACTTTAGCTTCTTCCTTGGAAATCCAGTGTAGTTTTAATGAGTTGTTGCTTACTTGGACATTTTAGCCTTGGATAAATCCCTTCATGGACTAACTATATGGACTACAGAATCTCTTTCCCCTACAACTTTTATCTCACTAGACCATTTAAATCTTTCTTTTTCCATGGCCGGGCGTGGTGGCTCACGCCTGTAATCCTAGCACTCTGGGAGGCCTAGGCGGGCGGATTGTTTGAGCTCAGGAGTTCGAGATCAGCCTGGGCAAGAGCGAGACCCTGTCTCTACTAAAATTAGAAAGAAATTAGCTGGACAACTAAAAATATATATATAAAAAAATTAGCTGGGCATGGTGGCACATGCCTGTAGTCCCAGCTACTTGGGAGGCTGAGGCAGGAGGATCGCTTGAGCCCAGGAGTTTGAGGTTGCCGTGAGCTAGGCTGACACCACGGCACTCTAGCCCAGGCAACAGAGTGAGACTCTGTCTCAAAAAAAAATAAAAATAAAAATAAATAAATTTTTCTTTTTCCTGATACTGGCCAAGGGTATTTAACATACATTTTCCTCCAATTTTCACCCTTTCCCATAAATATTCTTTTCAACAGGGATAGTTTTTTGTTTTTGTTTTTGTTTTTTTTTTAGAGATAGGGTCTAGACTGTCACCCAGGCTAGAGTGCAGTGGTGTCGTCATAGCTCGCTGCAACCTCAAACTCCTGGACTCAAGTGATGCTCCAGCCTCAGCCTCCTGAGTAGCTGGGACTACAGGTGAGCACCACGACAACCAGCTAATTTTTCTTATTTTTTATAGACATGCGTCTCACTTTGTTGCCCAGGCTGGTCTCAAACTCCTGGCCTTAAGTGATCCTCCCATCTCAGCCTCCCTAAATGCTAGGATTACAGGCATGAGTTACCTTGGCCCGGCTTTTCCTCTATCTTTAACCAAAATGTGTGTGTTTTCTGTAGGGCCTTATCAGAGGCTACAATATATGTCCAATGTACATCAATTTCCTATTTCTGCCAAGTTACCTCAAATTCCACCATTCTATAGGCACATGGTCTGAGTCCCCAAAACTAACATTTTAAAACACTTTGCTACAACAGAGCAGGCTTGCAGCCTTCGCAGCAGAACTGAGAGAGTCCTCTCTGCCTCCACCTGTTCTTAGCACAGCCAGTTACAGATTCTAAGATCTGACATTTGTAGAACTCTGTTCTGGAAACCAAGTTTTGTATTAGTTAGAACTCTTAAAGTTGCAGATTTCAGAAACCCAATTCAAACTGGCTGAGTTTTTGTTGTTGTTGTTGTTTTTGTTTGTTTGTTTTTTTCTTTGAGACAGAATCTTGATTTGTTGCCTGGGCTAGAGTGCTGTGGCATCAGCCTAGCTAACAGCAACCTCAAACTCCTGGGCTAAGCAATCCTACTGCCTCAGCTTCCCAAGTAGCTGGGACTATAGGCATGCACCACCATGCCTGGCTAATTTTTTATATATATATTTTTAGTTGTCTAGCTAATTTCTTTCTATTTTTTTAGTAGAGATGGGGTCTCACTCTTGCTCAGGCTGGTCTCAAACTCCTGAGCCCAAACGATCTGCCCGCCTCAGCCTCCCAGAGTGCTAGGATTACAGGCGTGAGCCACCACACCCGGCCAAGATTATTCTTTTTTAAGCACCAAAGGAGGCAAGAAAAGCTTCATCTTTCTCTGCTGTACCCCTTTTAATAAAAAGATTTGTTCTGTAAAATTTGGATTCAGTCAAAAGGCTGCACTTAAGGACTTAGAAGGCCATATGTGGCCTTAAGGCCACATGTCCCCTTCTCTCGGCTCTGTTTTCTTTTCTTTTGGTTTCATTCCCAAGTTTTTCTCATTTATTGGCAAAATGGCCCCATCAGCTCCAGTGTTACCAGATTGTTACCCCCAGGACAGAAAGTAAGTCCTAGCCCCTCTTGGGTTACGGGCATAGCTCTGAGCAGTTACTGGCCAGAGGGTTACAGTGATCTGATTGCCAGTCCTGCATCACCCTCGTCTAAAATCGGGGCCAAGGTCGGCCACACCAAAACAGTATGGACTGATACGGAGGTGGGCAGTTTTCTCCAAAGGAAATCTGACTATGTACTAATAAGGTTGCCACAATTAGCAAATAAAAATATAAGATGCCCAGTTAAATTTGAATTTCAGATCACCTTGGTGATCCCATAGGGAAATATACTCAAAATTTATTTGTTGTCTATCGGAAATTAAATATAATTTGTATTAAATATAATTTAATTAAATATAATTTAATATAAAGTAAATACAGGATGCCCAGTTAAATTTGGCTAGACAGGCCAAGATGTCCTCTATATTGGTCCATTATTTTAAAGTGTGAAGAGCACTGGACCAGAAGTCAGCTGCTAATTTGCCAGGTAACCTTAGGCAAGTGACATTACTTTGTCGTAGTTTTCTCAGTGGTAAAGGTGAGTTTCAAAGCCCTGCCCTGCCTCCTTCCCTGGGTGAGGGAAGAAGCAAATGGCCACTGATCCCAGTGCTTCGAATGAAGAGAAAGCCCCCAGGTGCAGTGACAGGCAGTGTGACCATCCCTGTGTGGCAAGAGAATCGCTCAAGGAGGTTCCCACACGCTGTCCTGTCCAAGTGGATCCTTTGCCTTTTTGTATTTTTAAAGTGGATTGTTCTGATGATCTTTCCATTGACCTGTTAGCACAAGGAGACAAAGCAGAAATCTGACGTGATTTCCTGTGACCCAGGGCCAGCCCCTTCATCGGATTTCAGGTTTAAGGATCCAGCTACAGGTTCAGGAAACCCACAATTTGTCAGGTTGTGTCAGGACCCCAGCTGTGGGGCTGGGCATTGGTCACATATAGAATAGTTATATAGATTCCATCGTTTGTAGAAAAGGAGGTATATTTAAATAAATTTAAATATTTAAATAAATTCAAAGGTTTGCTTGATAGCATAGACTATCTCCAAAAGGATACCTACAAAACTGGTCATGTGGGCAGGTTGCCTTTGGGGAAAAGAGCTGACTACCTGTGCACAGGCTTGGGAGACAAACTTCACTGCATTCCTTTTTGTCACTTTTTCATTTTGAGCTGTATGAATGCATTGGCTCTTCAAGAGAACAAATTTAAATTTGTAAAAAAAAAAAAAAGAACATGCAAACATGATTTCTAGTCAAAACGGGTTTTTGACAAAGATTCTTTAGGCACAGTCTGATTACCAAAAGGAACCCTCCGCCGAGTATCCACGGGGAACACATGACCCTCCTCTCCCGTCCCAGAGAGGCAGCTGCTTCGGGAAGGACATTTCTGGGCTGTGGCAGGCTTTGCTTGGGACCTGGGTTTTTTTCCAAATCAGGATCCAATCAGGGAATTTAGAACAGTCTTCCCACTTGTTTTTTTAGTGAATTTTTTAACAGACCAAGTCAGTTGTCTTACAGATTTGTCTCTGTTATTTCCTTGTGGTTTCATATACTGCTATCTTCTATTTCTTATAATTCTTAAAATCTGGCAGATAGGTCTAAAGGCTTGATTCATTTCCAATTAAATTCCTACGGATTTTGATCTCCACATCTCACAGTCCAGGGGATCCTCCCAAAGGCCAGCGTTTGGATGCAGTGGACTCTGCAGGAGGCCGATTTCTCTGTCCTTGTCTTCAAAGCCTTCGTCCTCTGGGGAACATTTTTCTTTCAGATGAGGAGTGAAGGTTTGGCTTAGAGCCAGGGCCCTAACACATTGTTTATTAATTATTATATTATTAATAGTGGCAATTAGTAATTGTCAATTGACAGCTAATAATAGTGACATTAATAATGGCCACCACTTATTGGGCAGCCTTCTCTGCTGGCACTGTGCTTGGCACATTACGTATGGATTTCATGTAGTCTTCACAGCAACCCTGCGGAGCACAGGCATCAATACCCTCGCTGCACCAGTGAAGCAGTGGTGGCTCAGAGAGGCTAAACCAGCGGAGGAGCTGGACTGTGGCCTGGGTTGACTCCAGAATTCATTCTGGTTTATGTTCCTAGACATAACTTTCGAGTCCCTTAACTGTGGCATCTCTTGAGTTTCTTAGCAAGCAGCTGATTGGTAATAGCAAACACTCATGTCGTGCTCACCACATGCCAAGAACAGTTCCAAGGGCTTTATATATTTTATCCTCCCAACAGTTCTGTGAGGACCATCTCAAGATGAGGAAACCAAGGCACAGAGAGGTTAAGTAACCTGCCTGAGATCACACAACTAGAGAATGGCAGAACTGGGATTCAGATCTTAGCAGTACGGCGCCAGAGTTCATGCTCTTAGCCAGCATGAATCCCTTAGACCAAAAGGGATCATTAAAGGCTATTAGGAAGCTCACAAGATCTTTAAGAGGGCCAGGGATCAGGCTTGGAGGCCAGGCAGCTGGGAACAGGGACCAGACCACACTAATCCAGCCAAGACAAAACAGCTGGTGGCTTCCACCTTTGAGGGGGCAGAAGCATTTGCGTGAGAAATGTAGGAATGCATTCAAAGATGCGGTCCCACTGCAGAGCATTACAAAGGGTTTCACCGCGCTGGTTAATTTTCAAAACTTTTGGAGTTTGTTGAAATAGCACACCATGTTCTAATCCTCTTTCCCTTAGCGGACTATATTCCACGCCAGGTGCAAACCTGGATTAAGCAGTACCGAGCCTCAGAAACCAGCACCATCCCGGCGATGGAGAGGCTCATCGAGTGGCTGCCGCTCCATCTCCCCCGTCAGCAGAGGACCACGGTGGTGCACGGGGACTTCAGGTAGACGTGGCGCTAGGAGAGCTGAAGATGATGGCAAGGGCATTTGAAGGGGAAATGAAGCCGTTGGCCTTGGCCCAGTTTACGGTTGGGAATTACTCCCATTGCAGAGCATCTCCCTGTGCCTGGCCTTTTAAGGCAGCATTTTTCAGCCTCAGCACTGTGACATTTTGGGTCAGACAACTCTTTGTTGTGGGGGCTACCTGTGCACTGTGGGATGTCAGGCATCATCCCTGGCTTCTACCAACTAGATGCCAGTAGCACCTCCTCCCCCCACAAGTCGTGACAACAAAAATGTTCACAGACATTGTCCAGTTCCCCAGGGAGGGCAGCATCACTCTCCATTGAGAACCACTGTTTGCAGGTAAGGCAGAGTGAGGTGTCTCTTCCCTCCCGTGGGGTGGGGCGATGGACATTCCCATTGGGTGTGGAGCGAAAGGAATGAGAGAGCAGACGCTGTCTTCTTGGGCTAGATGATGAGTCTACAGTGTGGCTAAAACTGGAACTTCAATGCGCCTCACATCCACCGTGAGTGTCTAGCTTTATCTTATCTTCTCTTGCTGTGCAAAGTGCCCACGAGGCACTTGGGTCACTTTTGTAGTGTTTTCTGCTTCCCTGCAGCGCCTGGAGATCTGCTTTTGATCCGAGCTTGCCTTATTTGGGCCTCTGATGCATTTGGTTGTTTTCTTGCCCATCTGGGGAATTGTGCCGTTTATTAAACAAAGCTAGAAGTAAAGGCTTATTTTAAAGACACTTCTTTGCATTCCAAATGAGATTGGCCTTTCTTCACTGGCTTGACCTGTGTCACTCGTTCCTGGCTTCTTCCTTTAGCCACCTTTGGGGATCCCCCTGAATGTGAAAGCGAACAGCAAGACTTTCTCCGTGTCACGTGGTCATCCACGAGACTATAATGCATCTGCTCTCGTGTCAGTCCTGGCTGACCGTACCAAGGGATCTCCCCACACTGCCTTGAACTCTGCATGCGGCCGGTCCCATCCAACTGCTCCCTCCACGTGGGGCTCTGGAGCACCAACAGGACTCTCCCTGTCAACCACTGCCACCCATTTCCTTTGGTAGCCTTGGTGTCACCAGCCTGCAACAGCTGTTCTGTGGACCTTGCCTTTGCCTCTTTTTGCACCTCGAGTGTCCATGAATGTGATTAAGCACACAGAGGACAAGAGACATCCAGCAGTGGCTTGAGCACCTCCTCCCTTAGCTGTAATGAAGTATGATGATCATTTATGATGGTGCTTTCAGGAAAGACGGCCTCTGATTTTAGACAGTATGCTGCTGTTTATAGAGGTCACTTACAGTCAAAGGTATTTCCATCTGTCGATAGGTGGAGGAACATTTCTTCCATCTCCTGGAGCTGATCAGTGGCGGTAGAAGCATAAACTGGTACAACTACGCTGAAAAGTAATAGCCAATAATGTGGAAGATGGGAATAGGCAACAGCTCATAATTCCTCTTCTGGAGAAGCATTTGCACCTGCGTACCAGGAGAGTCAGACAAAGATGTTCACTTTGGTCATGCCTGTGATTGTAATACACGATAAATTGTGATTTGGTCATATGCTGGAATTCTAGTTTTTAGTGGGTAAAATAAACCGATTTGTTGTACATAAGTCATCATAAATAAATCTCAAAAAGATAGTGCTGAGTAGAAAAAAGTAAGTCCCAGGCTAGGCATGGTGGCTCATGCCTGTAATCCCAGCGCTTTGGGAGGCAGAGGCAGGAGGACTGCATGAGGCCAAGAGTTCAAGAGTTCAAGAGTTGCCAGCCTGGGCAACACAGCGAGACCCTATCTCTAAAAAAAATCAAAAATAAAAAAAAGTTGCAAAAGTTTATATACAGTGTGTGTATATGTGTGTATAAATTTTATGTAAATTTTAGAAGAACTGAAAGACCACTGTATGTGGTTTATAGGTACATGCATAGATAAGAGACATAAAAATATCTGAGGTTGATATTAATATATACCAACTTAAGGATAGCAGTTATTTTTGAGGAAGGAGGGAGAGGAATGGGATGGAGGCCATTAGCTACATCTATAATTTTTTTTGAAAATCTGAACCAAATAAAGAAGCAGGTGTGACATCTGTTAAATCTGGAAGACGGCCACATGAGTTCTGTTATATCACTCTTGGTATTTTTCTGCATGTTGATAATCTCCTTTTCTTTTAAATAAAGTATGCATTAGAGAGAGCCGTGGCAGGAAACAGAAAGACTCAAAGAGGCCATTTGAGGAGAGTTTAATACAGGGGTGTAGCATGGCTTAGAGGAGCCACTGAGAAGCAGCATGGAACCCCGGGGCTAGCAGCAGTGGGGAGTCGTTACCAGCCCTAGGCCTGAAAGAGCAGATGTGTGCTCCGGGTCTTACTGCTGTACAACAAACTACTCCAGACCTGAGTGGCTGTAAACGGTGACTGATTATTTTGCTCATGCATCTTTGCAGTCTGGGGACAGGACAGCTTGTTTCAGCTGGGGTGGCTCTCAGGCTGGAGCTGAGCTAGCATACTGGCCCTGGGGCAGAGAAGAAATACCTAGGCTCCTCGGGTCTCTCTGTCTCTTTGTAGTTTCCCACATAGTTTCTCCAGCATGGTGGCGTCTGGGTAGCTGGACTTCTCATGTGGCCCCAGAGGCGTGTGTTCTGAGAGAGGGCCGGCGGAAGCCCTGTCACCTTTTGTTAGTTCGTGTAGTCTCGGGAAGCCCTTAGCATCACTTTCACCTGCATTATATTTGTTAGCAGTGCGATGCTTCAGTGGGAGAAGAATTAGACTCTACCTTTTGCGGGAGGAGTGTCAAAGAATTTGCACACCTATTTTAAACCCATCACAGGGGAGGAGTAATTCCCACAATCCAGAGAGGGCAGCTCTGCGGGGAGCTCTGCCTGGGCAAAGCTGTGGCCCTCGGTAGAGAGAGTTGCAGCCACCCCCCAGCTGTCTGCAGAGCAGGAGCTGGGGGAGTAAATAACCAGGCCCCCTTCCCATCCACTGCTGCTGCCTCCAATCCCTGAGTCCACCTGGAAGCCAGAGAGCCAGGGAGCCCTGGGAGCAGGCACAGAGAGGGCAGGGAGTGGGCCTGGAGGGGCAAACTGACAATGCCCCGCACAGAATCCACCCTGGTGGTCAGTTTTCTTAGAATTGTGTCTCCTTCCTTCTGTGCCTTTGCAGGCTCGACAACCTGCTGTTTCATCCAGAAAAGCCAGAGGTCCTTGCTGTCCTTGACTGGGAACTTTCTACCTTAGGCGACCCCCTTGCCGACGTGGCCTACAGCTGCCTGGCTCACTACCTGCCGTCCAGTTGTCCCCTGCTGAGAGGTAGGAGCCACTGCTGCGGGCAGAGAGGGACAAGCCAGCTCCGTTCTCCAAGCATTTGGAACAAACTCGGCTGAAGTAGTTTGCCACTGGGCTGGGGCGTGAAAGTGAGGTCCTGGTGGTTTTGGTAAAAACTGTAATTGGAACACATTCCTATCACATTTGGGGGCAATGGATGTAGGATGTATGTTAAGTGAAAAGTAAGTCTGCGGAGGCACCTCTCATGCTTTCACATGGCTGACTTCTACTTAGACTTTTAAATTAAAAACATGCTTATTGTAAAAATATTAGAGGTACCATGATAGCAACAACAACAACAAAAAAAAACAGTTACAATCAGTAGTAGTCCCAGAGATAACTTACCACTTGCTGACATTTTAGTATCTATCCTTGTCATCTTTTCTTCTATGTATATGTAGGTCTTTTAAAACAAAAACGTGACTATATGATTTTATGACCTGATTTTTTTCACTTATTTGTATACTTTGGACATGTTTTCATGCCATTAAGTATTTCTTCTACATCATAATTTTTAATTAGAGCATAGGATTTTGTTGTATAGAATTAACTTAAGACATTTGGTTTAATTCGTATTTGGATATTTAATTTGTTTCTAATTTTTTTTTGTATTACCTTGTCCTTACCTCCACAAAAAAGGCAATGAGCATCTTTGTAGTAATATTTTTGCTTCTATGTAAAGTACATTCCTAGAATCAATTCCTAGGAATGGAATATATTACATGCTTCTAAATCATAAAAATGTCACAAATGAAGCAAATCAGTGAAATTCTTTTCTTTACTGTAATTATCTTTTTCAAAATTTTGTGGGATCTCTCTTTCAGTGCCATTTTTTATCAAATGACTAGTTGAAAATTATGTGCACCCACCTGAACTATGGTCCAGATGGAATTGGAGGACCCCATTCCTTCCTTTACTGCCAATTTAGGCTGAAACTTTAAGAGCCAATTTGTGAACAATAAATGCCTGGATTCCCAGCCATCTGAGGGAGGAAGAGCTACTAAAATCACGAGCTAACCCTTGAACTAGTTGTGAAACTAATTTCTAAGGGACATAGTGATTTTCAGAATTTAAATACCTGCCAGCCACAGGGAAGTGTAGTGTCATTGACTGCCCAGGAATGACTTTGTCTTTCTGCCAGGTTTTAATGACTATGATTTGACTCAGCTGGGAATCCCTACTGCAGAGGAGTATTTCAGGATGTACTGTCTTCACATGGGGATCCCTCCCATTGAGAACTGGAACTTCTATATGGCTTTCTCCTTTTTCCGCGTGGGCGCCATCCTGCAGGGAGTCTACAAGCGATCGCTCACAGGTAAAAGGATGGCTGCCCCAAAGGGCCAGCCTGAGGGTGTGAGTCACAGCCAAAATGGGCTTCCACCTTTCTCATGTATATGTGAATATATCTGAAGGTTACAGTTCCAGAATTAGAAGAGGCTTTGGAGGGACCGGTTTGGCCAGGATTCTGTAAGATTCAGTTAATCCAACCATTTGTCATATATATATTTTCTGTAAAACATTTAAACTTGTTTTCTAATGATTAAAATAATGCACAAAATTTTTTTCAGTTAAAGCATACGTGCACATGATAAAAATTCAGTCATACAGAAGAATATAAAATTATTTAAATTATTTTCTGGCTGGGCACCATGACTCACGCCTGTAATCCTAGCACTTTGGGAGGCTGAGTCAGGAGGATTACTTGAGGCCAGGAGTTTGAGACCAAACCGAGCAACATAGTGAGATCTCATCTCTATAAAAAAAAAATGGAAAAGAATTAGCTGGGTGTGGTGGTGCTCACCTGTAGTTCCAGTTACTTGGGAGGCTGAGGCAGGAGGATCACTTGAGCCCAGGAGTTTGAGGCTGCAGTGAGCTATGATGACGCCACTGCACTGTAGCCCAAAAAAAAAAAAAAGAAGAAAGAAAGAAAGAAAAAAAGAAAAAAATTATTTTCCATCCTTCCCAATATTGTTCCTGAAAGATAGGTGTAACTGTTAAGAGTTTATTTAACATGCCAATTTTTTCTATCTGTCTTCTCTCTCCTTCTCCTATTTTTACATAAATGTGATCAGCCTGCATGTATTTTTCAGAACTTTTTTTTTTAAATCTTTTATGCTTAACAATTTCTGTGGAATATTTGTGTGCATGTAAGTATATTTGGGTATTTGACAACTACACAGGGCAAATTCCTTGCTTCGTTTTTCACTTAACAGTATTTCACAGAGACCTTTCCACGTGAGTATGTACAGATCTACATCATTCTTTTTGATTTCTGCAGTGCACTCCAATGTATGGATATACTATAGGTTATTTAATCATTTACCTGACTGATGTCCATATGGATTATTTGCAGATTTTTGCAATTACAAATGGGTTGGTGGACATCCTTTCTCATATACGTGTAAATATATCTGAAGGCTAAATTTCCAGAATTAGAATCGCTGTGTTAAAAGTATGTGCATTTAAAATTTTTTTTGTTTGTTTTGTTTTTTTCTTTTTTAGTTATCTTTCTCATAGACAGCATAAAATTTTTATAGGTGTTGACAAATTGCCCAGTAAGAGGATTGCTGTCAGCAACACCCCAAGCTTGCTGGCAGCATGCGCTCTCAGCCAGGTTGCCAGATTCTTCTGAGAGAGTCAGTTGTGGTAGGGAATCAGTCATTCATTCACAAGCGTCTGAGTCCTACTAAGCACCAGCACTGTGTCAGGTGGTCCTGGAGCTACGAAGTTGTGAGCAAGTGTCCAGAGGAAAGTCAGTGTCTGGAAAATCTCTAGTTTACCCTTACATCATCCGATAAGCAGGAATTCCTAGAGATGATATTTTTCCCTCCTTTGGATAGCATCACCTCTAAGCCACTATTTCTCTTCTTTGTTATGGCTTTGCAGTTAAAACTAAGCAGAAACATTTAATTAAACAGAATGGCTGCTAAGCCCCTACAGTGATGAACAGGCCTGACGGCCTCTGACATTCCCTAGTGCTGTGAGTTCTCTCTGTGCCCTGCTCCAGCGCCCTGGGGATAGCTGAATAGGCTTTGCCCACTAAGAATTACCCATTTTAGAGTCTCCCCACTGGATTGTTCTCAACCTGCACATCGGGAAGGAAGCCCTTCGGCACATTTCTAAGATCTTGTGGACCGCCGGCTTGGCTTCAGGCTTCTCTTGGCTGAGAAGTGAAACGCCCCCGTTTGCCACCACACAGAAAAATAGGTGTGCTGTCCTTTCAGGCCTTTATTCCTCTGATCCCAGTTGTATACTCCCTTCCCTCCCACCTGGGAAGCCAGCCAGACACACAGGAAGTGGCTTAGTTTTCTCACATAAAAATAGCGAAATCCATTTTTTGAAAAAATAGTATAAAAACATCTGATGAGGGAGAATAAACCCAACAGTATGAACATAAGTGTTATTTCTGTACATTTGTCTTCTACAATTAGCTGTTAAAATCTTTTTTTAAAAAATGTGAGCAGTTGAGATATTTGACACTGCCCTGGAAGAGTGGAGTTTAGAGAAGGGGTATCTGTTTCCAAGGCATTCTCTCTCCGGTGTCGTTCACAAGAGACTTCAGGCCATCCATGGACTGGGACGGGGAGGCGAGGACAGCAGGCAGCAGATTCACAGTCGGCACCAGTCACACTTCTCTCTCCTCCTGTGATTGGTGGGTGCAGACATTTAGAGTTCTCATAGTTGGCCGCCAAAATTCTAGAAAGGATAAAGTGCTTACGACTGCAACTCAGACCCCAGTGATGTGTCTCTTATGCTGGGACTACATTTGGGGAAATATACCAGAAGCAATAGCTTTAAATCAACCCAAGCTCATATGAGTGACTTTCTCAGAGACAAAGCAGCAGTCTGAGAGTGAGATCCAACTAAATAGAAGAGAATTAAGACTGCACCTCATACTCTGTTAGAAGCAAATCGTTGTGAATAACAATGAATTGGAGGGGAATATCTTTCCCTTCAACGTGCCGTGTGTGCAGTCTAAGCGACAAGGGGAAAATGCAGCCCTTTTGCAGTCACCAGCCTCGCTGTGCCACTGCAGCACAGGGGGTGGGTGCCTGGTTCCCGACTGACCTCCCAGGGCTTCGGTCCATACCCAGTACCCAGACGGTGCTCAGTAAAGACCTGTTGAGGTCCAGTGGGCTGATTCCCTGCTGGGTAGCAAAGAATTTGGTTCTTAAGTCAGTAAGGAATAGTGTAAACTATCTTTAATACCAAAGCTGCACAAAAATGCCTTCCTTTTGAGAACCACCAATTGACTGTGGCAGGAGCTGGAAGAAAAATGGACCTCTGTGAAGATCCATTTATTAATATAAAGACAATGAGGGAAACAGTCTTTTGGAGACATGGAAATGCTAAGACTAATCCAGGACAGCTGGCTGTGAAAAAGCCCACTCTAAGGAGACAATATATGTATAAAGACATGGATGGGCCCAGATGCAGTGCTCTGAGCGTAAGAGGCCATATTGAAAGGGCCACATCCCGTATGATGTGTATATTTACGTATTATCCTGGAAGAGACAAACTATAGGAACAGAGATCAGTGGGTGCCAGGGACTCAGGGACAGGAGTGTTAAGTACAAAGGGACACCAGGGAAGTTTGAGGGTGATGGAAATATTCTGTATCTCGATGGCAGATTTACTTGACTATGGGTTTGTTAAAACTTACAGAGTTGTACACTGAGAGGTGTATGTACACTGCATCTTAATTTATTTTTTTTGCTCTGTTGCCCAGGCTAGGGTGCAGTGGCATCAGCCTAGCTCACAGCAACCTCAAACTCCTGGGCTCAAGTGATCCTCCTGCCACAGCCTCTTGAATAGCTGGGACTACAGGAGTGCACTACCACACCTGGCCATTTTTTTCTATTTTTTTTAGTTGCCTAGCTAATTTTTTCTATTTTTAGTAGAGACGGGGTCTCACTCTTGCTCAGGCTGGTGGTGTAGAACTCCTGACTTTAAGTGATCAGCCTCAGCTTCCCAGAGTGCTAGGATTACAGGCACGAGCCACCATGCCTGGCCTCTTAATTTTTTTTAATGTGGGAAAAAAGTTTGAAAAAAAACAGTCTTGATGCACATATTTAAAAAAGAAAAAGAGACGGCGAGAGCAAAATAGAGTTATGTGTTGGTTATTGATCCAGAAAACGTGGTGCCTATAAACCGGCCATTCCTCTAACCAATCGTGGCACTGCTGTTACCAGTTTCATGGCAGGGGTGGTCTAGGATAATGCCGGATTTCTTATAGCCCACCGGCAACAGCAGAAGTGGTTTGGGATATTACTGATTAAATTTAGTTTCTTTAGGAAAGAAGAAATTAAGAGCAGGGAGCAGGCAGACCTGAGTTGGACTTCAGCCCTGAGCCCGCTAACTTTCCAGCTGGAGCAGGTCACCTTCCTCTCTAACACTCAGTTTCCTTGTCTGCAAAGTGCAGAGTAAAGCAATTTATTGCTTTGGGAATTCCATGAGCTGTAATAATAGCTCTCAGCACACTGTCTGGTACATGGCAAGTGCTCAGCAAACGGTAGTAGCTGCTGAAATAACAACATTATACGTTAACATTATTATGAAGGGTTGTTTGGGAGTAATCACTGTTTTTCTTTGGTTCCGCTCAGGGCAGGCAAGCTCAGCAACTGCCGAACAAACTGGAAAGCTGACTGAATTTATGTTTAACCTGGCATGGGATTTTGCAGTCAAAGAAGGGTTCCGAGTTTTCAAAGAGATGCCAGTCACAAAACCGTTAACGAGATCCTACCACGCGTGGGCTGGTCCACAGTCCCTGCTGAGCCCCACAGGCACAAGGAGTTACAGCTCCGTTCCAGAAGCTTCCCCAGCTCTTGCTTCAAAGGGAGCTCTGGTGATCTCTCCGGAGGGCCTTTCCCCGCCAGTCAGAGAGCTGTATGACCGGCTGAAGCGCTTTATGGAGCAGCGTGTGTACCCTGCGGAGCCAGAGCTGCAGAGGCACCAGGCCGCAGCGGACAGATGGATCCCTGCCCCACTGATAGAAGATCTCAAGGTAAAGCAGCCTGTCCTGAGGCGGTAAGACCTTGTTGACATGGCGGACCCTCAGTTTGCCCTACCAGGCTCATCTGTGCCTTTCCAGGCAGTTAGGATGCAGGGAGAGCTGAGTCGCATTGTCTTTGCTTCCATCATCATCGGAAAGAGCCAGCGCTCCATGACTCAGTTTGCATCTCGCTCTCGCTGCATGACCAGGTCACAGCCAGATAGCTCAGGTGTGAATGCACAGCCCAGGCAGAGGACTGCTGTGTCTGTGGTTTAGGAAGCCAGGACAGGTGGGCTTATCTTACGCATATTTGAATTATGTAAGTTTGAAGCAGTGTGCTACATCAGTTAATAAAGTCTCTCTCTATAGAATCCATAATGTCACAGCCAGAGGGCCAAATTGCTTGTACACTGTGTTTACATGTCATGTGTTGTCTCACGGTGATGTTTCTTCAGCTGATGAACAGAAATACCTGCTTTCCTGTGTTGGGGTTACCCTTGGATTGTGTTAGTTTTTAAATTATTTGAGATCTTCAGGAGCATAATGCAACCATCATATATTTTTCCAAAAAATAGCATTGTCAGTCTAGACTCGGTGGTTCATGCCTATAATCTCAGCTCTTTGGGAGGCCGAGGTGGGAGAATCACTTGAGGCCAGGAGTTTGAGGCTGCAGTGAGCTATGATCAGGCCACTGCACTCCAGTCTGGGGGACAAAACAAGATCCTATCTCTAAAAAAGAAAAAAAAATAGCATTATCAGTTTTTTTGTAGTTACAAACCTATCACAAAATCAGAGCTCAAATGTGATAAAAGGACATAACATAGAAGTAAGAGTTTTCTAACCTGCTCTGCCCTCCTAGATAATCACTGTCAACAATTTGGTGTATTGTGCTCCGAGCTTCTTTCTATAACATACTAACATATATTATTATTCCTGTGTTATGATGGAAACGTTCTATATATTCAAATCTTCCGCTTGCTTTTTTTAATTAAGTGTCAGCTTTTAAGTGTCAGCACACGGAGGGAGCACATCCGAGGGGTTCCACAGTGGGTGTACCATAATTTCTCTAACTTCCCCCTGGCTGAAGGACGTCGTGGATGTGTCTCAGTTGGCAGTCTAGGTGCAAGCTGGATGGCACATTAATGCCATCATTGATGTGTGAAATGCCCTTTCCACTCACACTGGCCAGAACGCATGGTCCTTGGCCATCCTATATGAGGCCAGCTGCACAGAAGCATTAGAAAAGCAAATAGTCATGCAGCGAACACTTTCAGACTCGAAAATCGATGCTTACTATCTTGGTGAACATTCTACTTCTAGTTATACCTGAATGGAATTGTAATGTTAACTAAGATTTTTGGGTAGAGTGATGAAATCATAGCCCATGACTTTTATCCAAATTCTGATTGCTACGCATACATAAGGAGGGGTATTTGGCTATTTACCACACATATCTCAAATCCTGGGAAGTGAGCATTATTATCCTACATTTAAAGGTAAAGAAATAGATTTGTGCACAGTGTATAGTGGGGTAGCACCTGGATTCAAATCCAGGCCTGCAGGCTCGAATTCTGTGGTTTGATTTTTCCCTCCTTCTGCAGGCAGGTGATTAGATTCATTTCCTCATCTGTCACTTCTCAGAACTTTTCTTGCTTCTTCCTCCCTTCTAGTGAACCTGCCCTTCTTCTCCTTGGTCATTGCACTCTGAGCTGATTAGCTCAACACAAACAGGGAGACGTCTGCATGTACTGATTCTGGAAGCACATGGCATTGAGACCAGGCCAGCTGGTGACCTCCCCAGTGAGAAGAAGCAATGACAATCATTATATCCATAATCACTAATATTCCTTGCAGCCCACCAGCTTCTGTGTTGGGCTCTTTATATTCTCTGTGTTATCTCATTTAATCTTCACAACGACCCAGTGAGGTGGGTGCTGTGGACCCTGGTCGGGTTTGGGCTGCCTGGTATCCATTCCCACTTCTGTTGGTGGCAGCACCCTGGTTTTACCCAGGGGCATTCCCTCTCCTTGCCTTTGGATATAGTCTGCCCAGTCCGACAGAACCAGCAGTCACGGCCCAGCCCTCCCTGACTAAGCAGTTGTCACAGGAGCCATGCAAGCCTAGCCAGACTCTCTCTGCCTGGAAATGGAAGAGTGAGCTGTGTTTTCAAGATAGAAGACAGCCGGTGCTCACTCATTCCACAGTGGGGCGGTCAGTGTCCTATCCTGGTGCAATCCTCTGGGCTGCTCTGGTCCATTTCTCAGACTCCTCTAATCTCCCTGTCCAGTTTGAAAGCCCCTGAGAACCTTCCCATTCAATTTCTTTTTCCCTTTAGTTAGTCACAGTCAGTTTCTGTGACTGCAGCTCCATAGTCCTGACTGATAGGGTGGTGGTCACATACCCGTTTCGTAGATGAGGAAAGAGAAACACAGAGATCAAGTATCTGGCCCAGCGTCTCCCAGCAAGGCACAGCGGGGCTGCGTCTGACCCAGGCAGCCTGTCCTAAAGCCTGAGCCCATAGCCCCAGGACAGACTTCCTAGCTGCTCAGCCCAGAGCTACATTCCGGGTTCCTTGTCCCAGGAACAAAGTTTTGCCTCATAAAGGAAGTTCGTTTAGAGTATCTCTACTCAGCATATAGAAGCAGCCGAGGCTACAGCCAGAGGTACTGGGCTCGGTTCCTATCACGTGCTGAAGGATCCTTCAGTCTGCTGCCATCATTGTGTGTGTTCTAATAAGATTTATAGTTACAACAATACTAATGCTAGTAATGGTGAAATCTGGATGTGTGGGGATGTCTGGGACGGACATGGAGATGGCCCGGACACGCATCATTGTTTTTGGCACACACCGTAGCTTTGGCTGTCTGCCTTATTCCTACCAATCTCTTTCATTATTTTCCATGGGTCAAAATAAAATTAAATCATCCACTGTGGTTCCCTGACTTATTTTTCCCATGGTAGGAGAAAGCCAAGGCCGAAGGACTTTGGAACCTTTTCCTACCTTTAGAGACTGATCCTGAGAAGAAATACGGGGCAGGACTGACCAACGTGGAGTATGCACATCTGTGTGAGCTCATGGGCACGTCTCTGTATGCTCCTGAGGTACCTTCTTTTAAGCTTTCCTCAGCACGCGAGAATATTCTGGTCTTCTGTGAGAACGTCTCCCCTCGCCCTCCGGTCACTCTCCCGCACGAGTACAAAGAGTGGATTCAGGAGCATCAACTCGAACTTAAATTTCTTATAAGGGCTGGCACAGTGGCTCACACCTGTAATCCCAGCACTTTGGGAGGCTGAGGTGGGAGGATCGCTTGATGCCAGGAGTTCGAAACCAGCCTGGGCAACATAGCGAGACCCCATCTCTACAAAAAATAGAAAAATTAGCCGGGCATGCTGGTGCACTCTGTAGTCCCCACTACTCAGGAGGCTGAGGCAGGAGGATCACTTGAGTCCAGGAATTTGAGGCTGCAGTGAGCTATGATCGCACCGCTGCACTCCAGCCTGGGTGACAGAGTGAGACCTTGTCTCAAAACAAACAAAAATAAAATAAAAACATAAACTTCTTACAAGGAGGGAGGACAACTGTAGACAAGTGGTTGGAGGCATAGTGAGAAAGCAGCTCAGGGCTGGGAGTTGCTCAGGGAAGACAGAGCCATATGAGCCTGCAGCGCCCCCTCCAGGCTCCTTTCTCTGAGACATAGAGGAGTCCATGGCTGGGCTTCAGGAGCTCTGAGATACTGTATTCAAAATGCTGTGTGTCTGGGCATTTCTCGGGGAGAGGAAGAACTCGTGAGGTTATCAGAGGATCTGTGACTTGGAAGGGGTCCCGTTCCACCACTTCCAGGGCATTTGAAGTTATAAATATGGACATGAGAGTCACTGTTGTGCTCTTTTTCCTTTTCAGATATTTAACTGCTCTGCCCCTGACACGGGGAACATGGAGCTTCTGGTGCGGTATGGCACCGAGGAGCAGAAGGCCCGCTGGCTGACCCCCTTGCTGGAGGGCAGGGTCCGCTCCTGCTTTGCTATGACCGAGCCCCAGGTACCTCACGTGGGCCACTCCCCACTTGCCAGGCCCCATCGGGCGACACTGGCAGCTCTAACTAGAATGTGCTCTCACTCAGGTTGCCTCTTCGGATGCCACCAACATTGAGGCTTCCATCAGAGAGGAGGATTGCTTCTATGTCATAAATGGTCACAAGTGGTGGATCACAGGTATTTGGCCTGAAATTCGCTTTTCAAGTGCACATCATCGAGTCTGTACTGATGGGCATGTCCCTCGGTGCCTGGTAGTGGCCAGCTTCTTTTTCAGTTGACACAAAGGAGATTCTGTCTCTTTGTGCCCCCAGCAGAGGCAGCAAACCCTTGGAGAACAAGAGGGTACTGCATGGCGTGCGCTGTTCTCAAGGGTGCTGTCTCACAGGGGTGGAGATGTCCCCAGAGGACCACACATGACTCCAGAAATCTCTTCACTCACCCTGCTGTTTTCATTCTGCCTTGGGCAGCTCCCTTTGGAAAGGCGGGACGTCACTTCCTCGGTGGCTTCCCCCTGCTCCTAGATCAGATGTGTTGCATCCTCAGGGCTAATGACAGTCCTGCCATTTATGGAGCCTTAGGGAGTCACTTCCCTAATGTACTAGCCCCCAGCTGCCAAGTAGAGAACCCAGAGTTAAAGGTTTGCTTGATTCCAAAACCTGGGCCCAAAGCCATGATGTTTACACCGCCTGTGGGAACAGAGCAGAACAGGCTGGCAGTGACAATGTAGCAGTTTGCAGCCTCTTATTTCTAAATTATATTTTCAGCTCTACATGATGCTTTTTTAAAAACTTGCTCTTATGATGTTGGATTCATTCCTCACTGGGAAAAAACCCAATTTGCTCTTATTTCTGGTCAAGAGCCTGCAAATGCACATCTGACTACGTGACGTCTCAGAGAGCTCTGTCTGCTTGCTGCATTCCCTGTCCTGGGCCAGGACTGTGCGTGTAAAGAGATTTGGTGGCCCTGGTGTCAGATGATCGGGGTCTGTCTCTCTCCTTTCCTGGCAGGTGTCCTGGATCCTCGCTGCCAACTCTGTGTGTTTATGGGAAAAACAGACCCGCACGGCCCGAGCCACCGGCAGCAGTCCGTGCTTCTGGTTCCCATGGATACCCCAGGGATCAAAATCATCCGGCCTCTGACAGTGTATGGGCTGGAGGACGCTCCAGGTTCGACACCCTGGGGCGGGTCACCCCTGGGTGGGTCTGGTCCCTGGGAAACGGCTTTGGCAGCCTTTGCTCTCGTTCAGGACTTGCCATGTCCCATGTGGAAGGGTATGATGACATTTGGAGGGCCACATGCTCCTGCCTTTCATTTCCATACATGAATACCAACCATGTAGACAGATTTCAGACAGGCATTTATGCATTTTTTTCCTCTTCTAAACTTAGAATGCAAGCAGGAGTCTGTGACACAGGAAGCCACACAGGGCACAGGCAGGAGGCAGGAAGTGGACTCCAGACCTCTTCTAGGCTCCAGACCCAGCTTCTAGGCAGCTGACCTCCAGGCCACAGCCTCAGTTTGGTCCTCTCACTGGAGTTCTCTGCTAACAGTGCACACGGTTTTACCTTCAGTGTTTCCATAGGATCAGTAAATCGGTAGAGGCACAAACTACTGGGGCATTTCAGCTTAGGGTGGCATCATTGTGTTTTCATAAAAGGAATGACAGAATATCCATTTGCCATTATAAACCAGTGATTCATTTTCTATCTGTAATAGGCTCCTTCCTGCCGTCCCTTGCCCTTTAACCGTGTCCCAGTTAGAAGCTAAACTAACTGGATTAGTTAAGCCAGCAGTTAACCCAAACAGAGGCAAAGAGTAAACACATCCAAGGGAAACGGCAGGGCTAAAGGTATCATTTGGGTCTTTCAGGTGGCCATGGTGAAATCCGATTTGAGCACGTGCGTGTGCCCAAGGAGAACATGGTCCTGGGGCGCGGCCGAGGCTTTGAGATCGCCCAGGGCAGACTGGGCCCCGGCAGGATCCATCACTGCATGAGGCTGATCGGGTTCTCAGAGAGGGCCCTGGCGCTCATGAAGGCCCGTGTGAGTGCCTCTCTCTGCTCCCAGCACTGACCCAGAGCCACAACTGTCTCCTTTGCTGTCAGACATCAAATCCTACCTGTTTTCTGAGAGCAGACCTAGCGGGCAAAGCAAGGTGATGTCCTTGCCAAGAAGTTGCATTCCAGTCTTTGCTTTGCATCTGCCGTGTTGCTGCGATGTGGATTCAGAGCAGGATGGGCCCCACCCTGTTGAGGTGATCAGAAGCAAAAGGCCAGGTTCCAAAGCCCAAAGCGTTATGGGCTGCTGAGAGCCACTCACACTCCTAGCACATGGTTAAAAATCAGACACCAGGGAGATCCCGTGGTGCTTGTTTTCGTCCCTGGGGTTCCAGCATCTGGCCCTGTGCTACCCTCCTCCCCTGGCATGTCCAGAAAACTTTATTCTGCTGTGACCCCACAGAGGTTGGAAGCCTGCGTAAAAGAGCCCTAGCTAGGGCAGGAATTCAAATTGGCGGTAACAATTTCACAAAGGTGAAGCAAACCCTGAGACCAAACCAAATGTCTCACAAGAAACGCCACACAAAGAACAGAGGCAGTCGATGCGTTTGACTACTCAGCAAACTGGTGATTTACACCCTTTTGTGTTACCAGGTTCTTTTTTCTTTGAAAATGAAATGCTCCTCCCTGAGGACTCAAGTATGGCACTTCAGCCCCATACAGCATTAACACTCACACAAACCTCCCTGCAGAGCAATTAGACTGTAGGTATGAAAAGTCTTCGGAAAGTGCTTAGTGTTAACATGACAGCTCCACTCAGGTCTTGGTTGCAAAGGAGTAATTAGGAATCTACAAAAGATTTGCTGCTAGGAGGTTCACCGCAGTGCTGATTGTAACAGCAAAATGTTGGGAACAACCTATGAGGCTAATGGACGACTGGCCAAATAAACCATGGGATGACAGCAGTGAATCCAGAGTGATGCTGTGGAAATCTGTTCCTTAACACTGAGAGATGTTCCCTAGATACTCTTAAATTTGAAAGCGAGCTACAGAGCAATATACAGAATATGACTCCTATTTTTTGGAAAAAATGTGTGTGCACACACACACAAGTCTAGAAAGATGTCCAGCAAATATTAACTGTAAGTGACTACATGGTGGGATACTAGGTGTTTTTTATTTTCTTCTCTTTTTTTGTTCTGAAAATTGATAGTTTTTCTGCCATAACATATATTATTTGTGTAAAAATCATTTTTAGAAAAATAAATAAAACAAGAAAACAAAGAATACTTACTTTTCCCAAGCCTTGTGGCGTTCAGAGCTTGAAATCCCCATAAGGTCACGCACAAGGGGGCTCCGTGCTCCTGACACTGCGCGTGGGATGCTGCACCGCAGTCAGCAGAGGGCGCCCATGTCACTTCCCAAGTCTCAGGAGTACCACTGGGCCAGATGCTGGCTCAGATCTGAAAGAACGGCTCCTGCTTGGCAGCTGGGCCTGCCTGTAGGTGGCTGGAATTGCTGGAATAAAGGGTTGTTGGAAGTAATTGTTACAGATACCACGTGGACCGTGGCTGGGCTCGCTCTGCTGCACGTGAATGTCTTGTGTCCAGACCCCGCTGGCAACTTGGCAGATAAGCTGCATGTTCCTGCTTTTGTTCTCCTCTCCTGCCCTATGCTGTCTGTGCTTCCTCCCACCCACTTCTGCAGGACACCAGGCCCCGTGCCTCTTAAGGCCATCGTGTTCCCAGCCCTGTGTCTCCTGTGTGACAGGTGAAGTCCCGAGTGGCCTTTGGGAAGCCCCTGGTGGAGCAGGGCACAGTGCTGGCAGACATCGCGCAGTCGCGGGTGGAGATCGAGCAGGCCCGGCTGCTCGTGCTGAAAGCTGCGCACCTCATGGACGTGGCAGGAAATAAGGTAGGAGGCAGAGGGCACCTGGGGGTGCGCACCTGGGAGGCAGGGGCCCCCAAGGGATGGAGGCCAGAGGTCGCTGTGAGGAAATCCATTCTTTCTCATTCAGCAAAGCATGGGGAAAGAGCTTGGCTTCCTGACGTTGAAATCTTTATTTCAACTCTATTTAGAACTGTTTGGGCAGCTTTTTAAAAATAGAAAAGGCACAATAAAAAAGGACTGACCTTTCTGTTTTACTGACCTGGTGAACTTCGTAGTTTCAGATAGTGGGCCATGCAGGGCCATGTGGCCCCAGTCAGCCCTGACCTCCCAGGGCATATTGGTGCAGGTGTCAGGCAAAGAAAGAGTAGGAAGGGAGAAGGAACCTTCTCCTGGCCTTAATCCAAATACAGAATTAACCAAAATAGAAGCTTATTTCCCAGTGTGATGTTTTCCTTAATTAAAGCTCTCTCTGATTGGGCGCGGTGGCTCATGCCTATAATCCCAGCACTTTGGGAGGCCGAGGCAGGAGGATTGCTTGAGACCAGGAGTTTGAGACCAGCCTGAGCAACATAGCGAGATCCCCATCTCAACAAAAAATTTTAAAAATTAGCTGGGTGTGGTGGTGAGCATCTATAATCCTAGCTACTTAGGAGGCTGAGGCAGGAGGATCGCTTGAGCCCACGAATTCAAGGCTGCAGTGAGCTATGACTGTGCCACTGAACTTCAGCCTAGATGACAGAGCGAGACCCTGTTTCTTAAAAAAAAAAAAAAAGGCTCTCTCTAAGTGCCTGTGACGGCCAGGCACAATGTCCACACTGACCCTGCTTTGTCCAGCTTTCTGTGGGGCAGCCTCCACTCCCAAGAGCCTCAGCATTGAGGCGACGACCCAGGCTCACAGTTCTTGGTTCTTTGAGGTTCTAGTGCTGGATGTGGTGGAGGCTCTCAGGTGCCTCCTGAACACCCTGACCCAGGGCAGATCCTTGTAGCTCTGTTTCCTGGACCCCCGGCTGGCCTTGGTTCACTGCGGCTTGGAGATGGAGCTGACCAAGGCACAGCCCCTCTCCCCTCCACCTCCTCTGTGTGCTGGCCACGTTCCCCACCATCTGGGAAGGTGTCTACACTTTCGAATCTGTCCTTTACCAGGCATGTGCCTCACATCTCAGGACATCTTTTTTTTTTAATGTGTATTTTTTCAGAAAATGGGTTCACTCTGTCACCCAGGCTAGGGTGCAGTGGCACAGTCATAGCTCACTGCAGCCCTTAACTCCTGGGCTTAAGTGATCCTCCTGCCTCAGCCTCCCAAGTAGCTGGGACTGCAGGCATGCGCCACCACGCCTGGCCTCCTCTTAGGACATCTTGAGTCACCCTCAAGCTGACATCCCAGGAGACATCAGAGCCTCTGTTTTGAGCCCTTGTGTTATATAAATTCCTCTCTGTGAGTCCGATCATTCTTCCAAGCTTTCTGCCCTCAGGTCTTTTGTAACCACCTCTTCTCCTTTTCCTCCCAGGCTGCAGCTTTGGATATAGCCATGATTAAAATGGTAGCTCCCTCCATGGCCTGCCGCGTGATTGATCGCTCTATCCAGGTGAGCACAGACCGGACAACTGGTTTCTCTGAACTATTGACACCAGATGCGAAACTCTCTCGCCTTCGGTGGCCCAGCCTCCTGGAAACCCTGACAGGGCCTTTATTGCCCCCTCACTGCGCAGGCGATTTTCCTTAGAGGGCGGCCCCATCCCAGCCCCATTTTGAATATGAGGAAACAGAGGCACAGGAAAGGGAAGTGACTCGTTCAGGTCACTCAGCTTACAAGGAGCTGGGTCTTCATAACTCCGGAGCGCAGCCTCTTACCTGTGCAGGAGGCCTCCCTCTCAGATCCTGACACCTGGCCCCAACACAGAGCAGAAGCCACCTGCAGAGCGGGCTTGGCGAGTCCATGGGACGGCGAGCGTGGGCCCCCCAAAGTCTCTGGATTATTAGTTATATCACGTAGATGTCATAAGGGACCCCCAGGGGAGATGACTGCTATCAGCTGTTACCAGCAGGCCACAGGCCTTCGTTCTGGGGCCCTCAGAGACGAGGGCTCACCCAGGGATTCCTCCCCTTCCCGCCCTGTGTCCACCAGGCCTTTGGAGCAGCAGGGCTGAGCAGCGACTACCCCCTGGCCCAGTTCTTCGCCTGGGCCCGAGCACTGCGCTTTGCCGACGGCCCTGACGAGGTGCACCGGGCGACAGTGGCCAAAATGGAGCTGAAGCACCGCACTTAGACCCTGCAGACTGTGGAGGCTGGATGTCCCTGCTGGGCCAGCCATGCCCAGAACCGCAACTGGCAGCTGCTTTGAGAGGTCTGCTGTGTGGGGTCCTTCACCCTGCCCAGCAGCTCTGTCCTGGGACAGTCGAGGTGCACTCAGCCTTTTCAGGTCTCCACAGAAGACGTTTTTGCGGGAAGCCTGGTGTTTGCGTTTCAGACAAGGAGGAGGGCATTGGTTGTGAGCTGAGCGGGTTTCGGGACAGAGTCTGAAAAGCTGGTCTTTGGGCTCTTGGTGCTGGGCTAGGCAGCCCGAGCCGCCCTCTCTCTGGCTATGAGAATCTGGACACGTCAGGAGCCCTGCCAAGGCAGTGCGCCATGCTTGCTGCGGAAGCTGTGGCCTCCTGTCCCTGGCAGGCAGGGGAGCAGCCACTGGCGCCAAGGCCTAAAGGCCCAGAGCCACAGCGCTCCTGGGAAAATGGAATGAAAGCAAAATCGTGAAGCCGCTGGCATCTAATTTTCTTCATTTGATTGTCCACGGCAGAGAAAACTAATTTAATGTTACTTTAGAACAGGGCTGTGGGGACACAAAAAAATAAGAAAATATATCTCAGAGACTCTGTGGACTTTCTGTATCGTACAGAAGGCACCGAGCTTAGAGGTTCCGCCTCAGCCCCTCCGTCTCAGCACATCGGTCACCTCCTCCTCCTCACACTTTTGTGTCCAGGATCCTGGCCACTGCCTCAGCCCCAGACTCGGGGGGGGTCGCAGATGCCAAGAGTCCTGCCAGGTCCTGAATCGGCCACCTTCTGTCACTGCTTAGTTCTGCATTCTGTGCTCATGTAAATGTCCCCAGAGGAGCTGTGGCGACGTGTGGGAGGCCCCTGCAGCCTCCGCACTCCTCTTTCTGCTCTATGCTGACAGAGCATTTGGGGGCGGAGGAGGTGGGGGGCAATACACCGGCAAAATTGGGAGCACGGTGTTCTCTGAGGAAAGTGGAAATGCTCACTTACTCCTTGAGCAGTGGGTACCTCACGAGCCCAGGTGTCCTGGGCAGATAAGCCGGTGGCAGTTAGGACCCAGCCTGCTAATCTCCTAACTTGTGGAGATGTGACCAAAGGCCATTTCAGGTCAGACCAGCCAAGCAGGGACCACCCTTGCCTGCTGCGTTGCAGAGGTGACCTTGCAGGGACTGCTTTCCCTGAGAGTGACCTCCGGCTGCAGCAGGGCCCATGCCCTGCAGGGTACAGAGTCACAGGGGCTTGCCCCAAGCTTGCCTTCCTCCACCACACTGAGAAACTACTTGTTGTGCAAGGAAGGTAAAGTTACAAACCAACCCCAAACTAATAGCTATCACAACGCCAGCCACACCGGCAAAGAACCCTTTGCAAACTCTGGCAGGATTTTAGCAGCCTGCGTTCTTGCTTCTGCTTCAGGCCTCCGAAGAGAGGAGGGTTTTTTTTAAAAAAAGGAAGTGGTTGTGGCCTGGCATATTCCGCGGCCCCAAGAATTTCTTTTGAGGCCTCTGAGGCAAACCTTGCTTGTTCAGTAGTGCAGCTGCAGAGATGAAGGTAGGTGCTGTGCTGTGGGCGACCCCGGTCTTTCTCAGCTCCTCGGCCTCAAGGGCTGGAGCCACTTGGAGCACCAGGAATGCTGCCTGCGGAAGGGCGAGTCCCGGCAGCCCTCCCCCAACTCCCACCCCCAACCCCGTCAGACCCCCCAGTTCTGCTGGATGATTCCACTCACCACTGTGGATTGAGCCTGGCTCTGGGCCAGGCACTGGTCTAGGCTTTGAGGAATGTGCAGCTGTGAGGCTGGGGCCCAGGAGGACTCCTTCTAGAAGACGCGTGTGAGCCAGGACCTGACGACAAGAAGAAAGGGTGAGGTGCTTCCAGAAGGAGGAGCTGTGATGCAGAGGCCCCGTGGAGTGGCCCAAGGGCAAGGGAGCAGGAGAGGGGGCAGCAGGTGAGACTGAGGAGGGTGCCCTGGCGCTGGGCCACGTGGGGCCTGCCTGCTGTTGATTCTCACTGTGGCCAAGTGGTGCGCTTAGGTGGTGTTGTGCCGGGACATGATTTGGGTTTTAAAAAGATTCTGCAACTCTCCAAAGTGCAGCAGGAAAAACAAGGAATAAAGGAGGATTAGAGCTGGTTTAAAGTTCCCTAACATTGCAGAGGGCTCCAAAGGAAGTGCCTGTGAAATAAAAAATAAAATAAAATAACGAAGGGAGGCAGGGATTTAAGAAGATACGAACAAAAGATACAAAGAATAAAAGGAAATCTAACCTATTTTCACTTTTTTCCCACTTCCAACAAACACTTGGCTTTTCTGCTTGGCCAAATGGGGTGACAAACGTGGTGATCCCTCAGCACTGCGTGTCTCCAGTCTGGACGGACATGCGTGGCTGTGGGTACAGGCTTGAGCGTGAACAAGCTTGGTTTGGTAATGATCGTGCCTGACCAGTTTTATTTGTGGGATACTGTCCTTACATGGCTGGACCTGTCTTAGAAAAGGAAACAAAATATAATCACAACATACTAACATTTTTTCCTCACAGCAGTATTCCATCCCAAAGTGACTGAGCACACGTTCCTCTGCTCCCCACTTTGCAAGCATCAGACTGGATTTGCTGCAAGTTTGAGCCCTCCCCAGTGATCCTTGATTATCCCAGCTCTGCAGGGGCCCGCCAAGGATGCCAGCCCTGGAGGAGGCTTGCACCCCTTCCAATCTCTCTCCTCCCCATTCTCCCTGCAGCCACCTGTGGTCTTGGCATCTATAGGCTGCCTGTGCTCCCCAAGCCCTGACTTCAGATACTGTCAGATCATTCCAGAACAATTCTATAGAGGCTGAAAGAAAGATGATGCCAGCCAACTCACCTGGGTCGGGCTCCTTCAAGGCAGCAGCTGGGAGTGACACTGAAAGACCAGGATACAGTGTTCTCTGCCACATGTCCCCATCATAGAGTCTGCAGTGGTTGTCACCACCCAGGGCTTCAGAGTTCCCCAGGGATGCCCTTGGGGGTGCCAGGGCTGTCACTCTGAGACGCCTCTGGTTGGTATTTCCACTGCCTTCCATGCTGCGACGTGGGTGCAGACTTCTCCCCTCCACCGACTCCACCAAGATGCGTAAGCTTCAGAGCAGACCAGTGGCATCCCAGACTCCAGCAACCTGGGGCCAAACTCAGAAGCCCCTGGGACAGAATTTCCGGGACAATTTCTTTTAACCAAGTTGACTGAGTAGAGAAATGGTGTCGGGGAGTTTTGCATCCTATGGGCATGAGAGGGATAACAGTGGTTAAGAGCTGTCAAAGATAAAGCCTGACACTAGCTAAAGTGGTAGGGACGGGATTTAATCAGTAACATGCTGTTGCACAAGGGAGGAGGGGCCAGTGGGAACTAAACCCCATTTTGATTCGTGCAGAGGTGGAGGAGGAAGGGGGATGGGGGATGGCATGGTGGGGGCTTGAGCAGAGTCCTGGAAGTGGAAATTTATAACAAGCAGGAAGGGCGTCGGTCCATGGCACCTCCATCTGGATTTGCTAACTGGGCTTATCAAAGTTAGGCTCCTGCCCTCCCATGGAGGCTGGGAGGCAGGGGCTGTTCTTCAGGTGTTGCTGGAACAAACAGTAACTTCTTTTGGCAGCTTCGAGCATTCTCAGGCAGACACTTTAAAGGGGCCTGGGTTCCTCAGCCTTGAGCTGTTAGAAACTATGCTAGTGTTTGTTGCAGTCTTTTCATGGAGGTGGGGATGGGGATGAAATCCTTTGTGCTGAGAGTCTGCAGTTTTTGCAGGCCAAGGTTGACAAGGGGAGGCAGCGTTTGGCCAAGGAGAACCTTTGTCAGGGCTATGGCTCTGGATTCCAGTGGCCCAAATTCAAATGGGCCATTACAGACTAGCTGGGTGACCTTGGGAAGCGATTTTTCATCTTATAGACTTGGTTTTCTCATGTGGAAAATGGAGAGACCGAGAGACCAGTCCTCTGTCCCAGGGTTGTTTGAGGATTAACAGGACGACACCAGGCTTACAGTAAGCTGCAGCACGTGCCGGCTGTTCCTGTGGTTGGAGTCAGGAGCAGGCAGGCTAAGGAGGAGGCAGTGCTCAGGTTGGGGTACAGGTCTGTGAGGGCCTCCTGAGGGCTGAGGACCAGCTAAGACAGCCATGCTTCTCAAATTTTAACAGCAAAGGAACACCCCTGGAGAGCTCATTAAAATGCAGAGTGGTTCTGTAGGTCTGCCATTCTAACATGCTTGCAGGCGATGCTGCTGGTTTCTGGACCCATATTGAGAAGCCATCGTGAGAAGAATGGGTAGACTTCCCTCACCCTGTCACTGGGTCAGGGGGTGGGGTGGGGGACACACCTGGATGGAACAATAAGAGCTAATAGGTGTTTAGTTCATACCAGGTGCCAAGAACTGTCCACATGTTATTTTGAACCCTCACAACAATTGGCCGCTGCTTTTTTTGTGTTCATTTTAGAGACGAGGAGACTGAGGTCCAAAGAGGTTGCTGATTTCCCTAAGATCACACAACTAGTTGGTGAATCCAAACCTAAATTCAGAAGATTCTGGAGCTCTTTTCTGCTCTGCAGCATGGAATTTTAGGATCTGTAAGGGACTTCCTGAGAGGTGCTGCCTGCCTCTCCTGGAAAAGGAGGAAGGAGAAAATGAAACCCCAGCTAGCCAAGGAGAGTATGCTTTGCCTTGAAGAAAGTTTATGAGTTTCTGCTCTCAGGGGGTCAGGCCCCACGAGGAGGTGTCTGCTATGTAGGCCTGGCTGCATGTGGGGGTGTGAGTGAGCTGTGTGTCAAAGTGTGTGTGTGTGTGTGTGTGTGCGTGTGTGTGCGTGCAAGCAAGGAGGGCAGCTGGGCACAGGGTGATCACATTTTTCCTCCTACTTGAGAGGGCAAATGTCTTCCTGTTTAAATGTTGCTTTTAAGTCCCCAGCTAACATCATTGTTTGCAAAAAAAAAAGAAAAAAAAAGCCATAGACAGAGTCAGTGTCACAGAATGGAGACTAAGTGGCCAAACATCTAAAACCTTACCAGTCAGTGACCCTGAAGGAAACCTCAGTTACCACCATTTTTAGAGAACAGGTGGACCTAGATTTTTTCAACCTGAAAACACATAATTAATTGGGCCCTAACGATGAAAGGTTTGGGGAGTATTTCAAAGCTAAGAACTTGCACATCTTAGAGAAAATGAAGTGTCTTGGGATGTTTGTCCCAAAGATCTCAGCACTATGGGGGTGTTTGTACTTTTTGCCAGCTCCATTCCTGGCAATGATCCCATAGAGGAGGGACAATGAAGAACAAGAGAGAAAGTGTATTTAGAGAAAAGGAGGTTTTTTTACAGCAAAGCCTGACGCGAGTGAGAAAACAGATCAAAAGAAACATGGAAGACAGAAAAGAGCCCATACAGACCGTCACGGCAAAATCTAGGTTGAGTTAGATTTTAGTTAATGCTCTGGAAAGACTGAGCCACAGGGAGCCATAATTATATTAGAGTTTCAGGACATCTATAAGATCTTGGTCTCAAGTATTGGTTGACCTTGAACTGAAGACTGTGTGAAAGGCTGGGCATGGTGGCCTTACAGGGATCACACCTGTAATCCCAGCTCTTTGGAGGCCAAGGCGGGAGGATTGTTTGAGACCAGGAGTTCAAGACCAGCCTGGGCAGCACAGTGAGACCTTGTCTCTACAAAAAAAATTTTTAAAAATTAGCTAGGCATAGTGGTGTGTGCCTATAGTCCCACCTACTTCAGAGGCTGAGGCAGGAGGATTCCTTGAGCCCAGGGGTTCAAGGCTGCAGCAAGCTATGATTGCACCATTGCACTTCAGCGTGGACTACAAAGCAAGACCCTGTCTCTGAAAAAGAAAAAAAAAAACACTTTGAAAGCAGCTAAGGAAGGCTGGTGTGGTTACAGAAGACTTTCCCAGGAGATGGGATCTGGGCTGAATTTTTTTTTGAGATGGAGTCTCTCTCTGTCACCCCAGCTGGAGTGCAGTGGCATCATCATAGCTCACTGCAACCTCAAACTCCTGGGCTCAGGTGATCCTCCTGCCTCCGCCTCCTGAGTACCTGGGACTACAGGAGTATGCCACCACGCCCAACTAATATTTTTTATTTTTAGTAGAGACAGGGTCTAGCTCTTGCTCAAGGCTGGTCTTGAACTCCTGAACTCAAGCAATCCTCCTGCCTCGGCCTCCCAGAGTGCTAAGCATTACAGGCGTGAGCCAAAGAGCCTGCCTGGATTGAATCTTGATAGGGAAGATTTCCTTAAGGAGAGATGGTGGGATGCATGTGGGGAAGATGTGAGCCTAAACTAGGCGGCCAAGGATGAGGAAGCTGCGGTGGGGGATGGCGAGCACCACAGACTAACAAACTAGAATAAATGAACCTGTGAACCAACAGGTGTGCTGCACTTAGACACCCATCACACACACCAAGGACTAAGCACACTGCTGCACCCTGTGTCGACACATATGAATGTCAATAAGCCGACTCAGCTTCTCCTTCCCCTTCCCACAACTGAGTTTGCTGCTTCTCCTGCCTTCCCCATCTTGGTGAATAGCACATGGTAGAAACCTCAGCACTGCCCTTCACCCTGCCGCACCCTCACCTCCACGCTGTCTTCAAACCAGGCCCTCATCATCTCTCTCTCGATGCAGCTCTCTGCCTCCAGCCTGCCTCCCCTCACAGTCCATTTCCATGCTGTCCCCAGGGGAATCCCTCAAAGGCACATATGCAACCTCATCACTTCTAGGCTCAAGAATCTTGGTTATGTGAAATAATAGTATGTTACGAGAAATCTACAGTGATCAAAACAGTGTCATATTGGCACACGAATAGATCAATGAATCAATATACTGAAGTTTAGAAAATCTCAGCTACTTATGGGCATTTAGTAGTAAAAAGATAAACGAATGATGCCAGGAATTTGAGAACAGCCTGGGCAACATAGCAAGACTCCTGTCTCTGCAAAAAATTAAAAATTCCTGAGGTGTGATGACACATGCCTGTAGTCCCAGCTACTCAGAAGGCTGAGGCAGGAGGATCCCTTGAACCTAGGAGTTCGAGGTTACAGTCTGCTATGATTGTGCCACTCCAGCCTGGGTGACAGAGCAAGAACCTGTTTCTTTCTTTCTTTCTTTCTTTTTTTTTTTTTTGAGACAGAGTCTCGCTCCGTTGCCTGGGCTAGAGTGCCATGACATCAGCCTAGCTCACAGCAACCTCAAACTCCTGGGCTCAAGCGATCCTCCTGCCTCAGCCTCCCGAGTAGCTGGGGCTACAAACAGGTGCCACCATGCCTGGCTAATTTTTGCCATATATTTTTAGTTGTTTGGCTAATTTCTTTCTATTTTTAGTAGAGATGGGGTCTTACACTTGCTCAGGCTGGTCTCAAACTCCTGAGCTCAAACGATCCACCCGCCTAGGCCTCCCAGAGTGCTAGGATTACAGGCATGAGCCACCGCACCCAGCCAAGACCCTGTTTCTAAAAAAAAGAAAAGAAAAAGAAGTGGCAGAAAATATTTGTATCACATATTATATGATAGACAAAATGTCAATTGCATATATATATATATATATATATATAAAGCACCTATAAATCAATTTTAAAGAGACTAACAATCCAGTAGAAAAATGAGCAAGGGACATGAACAGTTAGTTCACAGCAGAGGAAAAACACATGACTAAGCAAAGATGCTAAAACTCAAGTCTTAAGAAGAAAAATGCAAATTAACCTGGTAGTTTTCACTTATCAGATCAGCAAAGCTAAAAAAAATTCTATTGGTGAGAGTGTAAGGAAACTCAGATATGACAGAGAGTGGAGTGTAAATGAATCAAACTTTGGAGGGTAATATAGCAATATATATATTTAAATTGTAAATATGCTTTGACCTAGAGGTTCCATTTCTATTAATTTCTCAAGTCAAGGATCTACCTTGCAGCATTGTTTGTAATGGCAAAGACTGGAAACAACCTAATGTCCATCCACAGGAAGTTCATAAAATAAAAATGTTCATGTATCCAATGGAATACCATGAAGCTGGTAAAGAGAATGGGGACACTTTCCCTGTGTGCTGTGACAAAATGATCTCCCCCACACACTATTAAGTGAAAAAAGCAAGGTGCCTTTGGGATGGGGAAGTGGGGACTGGGTGGCTGCATTTGGAAAAGGGAGGGAGCCTCCCTTTGCAGATTCTCTCTGCCGCTCTCTCCAAAACTATTTTTCACTTCTTCCTGGAAGTTCCCACCTGGAGGAGAATTCCAGGAGCCCAGCCTGTGAGAAGCAATGTGAGCAGGGACTGTATTGTGTTTAGTCACTGGAATTTTGGAGAGTAACTCTTGCAGAAGTACTGTTACAATATCCTTTTGATATCATACTAGCTCTTCAACACAAAGCCAGACAAAATGCATATGCTGGCCGGGGGTGGTGGCTCACGCCTGTAATCCTGGGAGGCCAAGGTGGGAAAGCTTGAACTCAGGGGTCCAAGACCAGCCTGAGCGAAAGCTAGACTCCGTCTCTACTAAAAATAGAGAAAATTAGCAAGGCACGGTGGTACTGCCTGTAGTCTCAGCTACTTGGGAGGCTGAGGCAAGAGGATCCATTGAGCCCAGGAGTTTGAGGCTGCGGTGAACTATGATGACGGGAAACAGAGTGAGACTCTGTCTCAAAAAAAAAAAAAAAAAAAACAGAAACCTCATATGCCGTTGGTCTCTTTTGGCCCTTGCATCAACACTTTTGCCTGGTATTTCTTAACTGGGCCTTGGCCAACTTCTGCTTCGGCTCCAGGGTCTCCAGCCACAAACAGCAACTTGGACACTTGTTGCCTAGATATGCCCCCTTCTTCCACTTTTTGGCTGTAAAAACATACTTCCCTGGCACAGCTCAGCTTTTCTGGCTTCTACTGACATTTATCTGGTTGAAATGCACTCATGTGACTGGGTATCTACCCCCTTCCGACCCAATGCCCTCTCATCCCTTCCTGCATCCTTGGCACCCAGTTCAGGATGTCCCTGGAATAAATGACTTTGCAAAATCCTCACTTCCACCCCTGCTCTCAGGTAATCCATAGTCATTCTGAGATGAGTTTAAGAAGCAAATCAAGCAAACTAAACTCCACTGAAAACCCTGCCTGGCCCTGTCCACCTGCCCCTTCACCTCCCATTGCCACCCACTTGTTCATGGGACTCCATTCTTTCTATTTCTCTAGCATGAGCCAGGGTGGTCCCATCTCCCCGCCTTTGCACTTGCTGTCCCCTCCCCCTGAGATGCTCTTCCTGAGACCTTTATAAGACTAGCTCCATCTGTCTCTTCACCCCATTCACCTCCTTCATGGCCTTATCACTCTCTGAGATGACCTCACGTTTGGGGTTATGGCAGGTCTCTCCGCCTAGAGCAGGGGTGGAGAATCTTTTCATGTTGCAAAGACACATTAATTTAGCCATTATCAAATAAGGCCACATTCAAGAAACTTCAATTAGATATACTTAAAAATGTACATTATTTTGTAAAAATCTAACTACTATGTACTTAATAATTTCAAAAATGAACATTATTTGTTAATTTTAAAGTTAACTAACCTTTTAATGACATTGTTGTGTCTGCTTTTTGTTGGAAAGCATTTGAATATTTGGTTGCAGCATAGAGGTCCACGGTTTCAGTTGATCCTCTAGATGGGTATCAGTCATTTGTGACCTTAAGGGCGTCTTGATTTGGGTTAGGTAGGAGAATGTAGACTCACAGCAATAAGTGGTTGAAAATCAAGAAAGCGTTTTTTCGGGCATGTTGCCCAAGGCGTGGGTATTTCTTTTTTTTTTTTTTTT
>NW_012154285.1:6414476-6415008 GCF_000956105.1 Propithecus coquereli
TTGCTTCAGTGGCATTATTTCCAGGTCTTATTGCTGCTTGAAAGAATTGTCTTTGCTTTTGCTTTTCATGTTTTAATTTCTGCAATACAACCTTTTTGTGCCTCTGCTTCTAATTTCAAATATCTGTGGTCCTTATGAGTGTTATAATTCTGATGAGCATTGAAGTTCTTTAATGTTGATATTGCAGTATCACAAAGCAAGCAAACCACGTTATCTTTAGCAGAAACAAGAGAATATTGCAATTCCCAATCCTCATTAAAAAAATCTGCTTTCTTCCTACAGTGTTCTCTTGGTCTTCTTTGACATGATGGGCTGCCAGAATTAAGAAACACTGTTGGCCGGGCGCGGTGGCTCACGCCTGTAATCCTAGCTCTCTGGGAGGCCGAGGCGGGCGGATTGATTGAGCTCAGCAGTTCGAAACCAGCCTGAGCAAGAGCAAGACCCCGTCTCTACTAAAAATAGAAAGAAATTAATTGGACAACTAAAAATACACAGAAAAAAAATTAGCCGGGCATGGTGGCGCATGCCTGTA
>NW_012154285.1:6415418-6451986 GCF_000956105.1 Propithecus coquereli
GTGGAAACTTATTTTATTCTTTGGTATTTTAAATACATGCATTTTAAAAATAAAGTAAAAATATAAAAGATGAACAGAAATGTATAAATACAAATGAAAGGATTTGTTCTGTAAAATTTGGATTCAGTCAAAAGGCTGCACTCAAGGATCTGGAGAGCCACACGTGGCCCCAAGGCCACAGGTTCTCACCCCTGGATGCGAGCTGAATTCCCCAGGTCGGGTCCTTCCCAGGGTTGGTGACGGCGCGTGGAGGGGCTCCGACGCCCTCCCCCACTCACCCCACTGGCCAGCAGCACGCCCTGGCCGGAGGGTGGCAGGCGGTGGCCCGCCCCGCGCCCCGCCCCGCCTGCCCATTGGCGGCCGCGGGGGTTTGGGGGGCGGGGAGAGACCGCGGCGCAGGAGCCCCAGCCCGCCCCGCTCACGCGTCCTCCGGGCACTCGGGTCTGCACCGCCGGCCTAGCTGCAGCATGTTGCGCGCCGCAGCCACCCTCGGGCCCCGCCTGGGCCACCGCCTCCTGTCGGCCGCCGCCACCCAGGCCGTGCCGGCCCCGAACCAGCAGTCCGAGATCTTCTACAACAAGGTGAGACCCCCTCCCCGCCGCCCCGGCCCGCGCTTTGTTCTTTGGCCTGAGACTCCGCAGGCCCCGCGCCGCCGTCGGCCTCAGTTTACCCACTTGGGGCTCGAAAGGTTTGCTGCGGTTGGTTTTTACGCACGCCTTCCCTTTTTCGTCTTGCGGGTATTTTGGCCCTTTCGCCGCCTCTGACAGCCCCGGTTCCTTTATCCGATCCCTGTGACTCTCATTCGTCTTAGTCCAGCCTCGCTCGGTTTTCCAGCGGCGACTCCGGGGTTGCGTCCTCCCCCAACGGTCCTTGCCTTTCCGGCCTCTTGGTCTCCCCCAGGAGATCCTGCCTGCGCAGGGTGTCCACCATCACCCACCCAGAGACGTCCGTCTAAGTCTCTCTTTGCAGGAACTTTTGTGTTTTCCTTGATCATTTCCTTTCCCCCTAACTCACGCCCTCGGCCAAGAAGTTCAAAAGGAAAAAGGAGGAAAGGAGAGGTAATTTCCAGCCGAGATGCACCAGTTCACTAAGGCAGAGGCCAAGGCTGCTTCCTTGGCTGGGAACCGGGAAGAGGCCCAGGAGCCTGGCCTCCAGGGTGTGGGTCCCAAATGGTTCCACCGCTTCCGAAGCTGGCTCTCTTTGACCAAACCAGGAAGGGGCTTTCCAGAATAAAACCCATTCCTGTGGCCGATTTCTTGCTCAATCAAGACTTTGGAATGTACTTTTTTGCTCTTTGAGTTTGGGTAAAGTGCTGGCATTCACAGAAAGGGGAATTGGTTATTAAAGAGTTCATTTTGTTTGTGCAACAAGTGCAATTGGCTGCTGTTCTCTGAGCTTCAGTTTTTTCTTCTGTAAAATGGGAAGGGGAGGTCGGAGGTCACGTGTCTGGCTAGCACAGGCCCTCATCAATCAGACATTTAATAGTTAATAACAGCTCCTGTCCTCTGTGCACAGCCTTTGCCCTTGGCGCTGTTCTAAGCATCTACCTGTTTCATTGTTTAATGTAATCCTTACAACAGCCTCCTGAGGTAAGGACTGTAATTATGTTCATTTTACAGATGAAAGAGGTTTAGTGACTTGCCCAAAGACCAAAGTCAGTGGCAAAATTAGGGTTCACATCTAGACTCCCAAGAATAAGCCCCTAACTAGAACACTCCACAGTATGTTGCAACTTTGGGGGGGAATAAAGGGACCACCGATGCTCTGTGGTTATTGCTGATTCAGGATGCTGTGGAGCCTGCTCCTAGCCCGCTGCTTTCAACAGTACACCTGCTCGTCTGGCCCTGAGTGTTGCAGATTTGACACAGGTGACCGGTAAAGCCACATCTGAGTGATTTTAAGGAATGTTACAAAGGTAATTTTCAAGAGAATAAAAAAAGATAAAATGTCCTTTGCATAACGCAAACCAAAACTGCAGCAGCTGTTTCTCCTTTGGTAGACTGTTTAACCTAGGAGTTCATGCTTGGAAGACTGAACATCAAAAAGATCTAGCAGAAGTGTCCTCAAGGGAGAGGCGCCAAGCACTCTGAACCCTTGTGGCCACAGAATCTGATTAAGATCTTCATCCTTTGTCCTCATGTAGAGGTGAGGTATCTGGGTCCAAGTGTGCACCCAGGCCTGGTGCATAACACGTCCTGTTCTCCAGATTTACTCGGGGAGTGTGAGCTGGAGGGGCAGAGTGAATTCTTCCTACAGCTGTTTTCTTTGTAAGATTGTCTGAGATCTTAAAAGTAACACATGCTCTGGGCATAAACATACAAAGTACTGACATCAAACTCTCTGCAGACCCCACTGCGGTCCCTCCAAGAGCAGTCTTAACAGGTGGGAATGTAATCTTGCAGACACTTTGTTTGCACTTATTAGAGTGTGAGAGTGCAGGAGGAAGAAAGAACAAGAGAGCGCGAGTGAGCAAATGCACCAGAATTTTTTTTTTCTACATAAATGAGATGCTACCACTTTCGTTCTGAAGCTTTCTCTCGTTGAATAATGTGTCTGGATTATCACTCTGAGTGCATTCTTATTTAATTCTTTAATTCTTTCCAAGGACTGCAAAGCATTCCACTCTGTGGCAGCACCGTGCTGGAACTGGCCCCTCTTAAAGCTCCTTGGACTGTTTCCAGTGTTGCCTTGTTGCAGACTCCACTGGCAGGAGTGCCAAGGCCTCTTACCAGGGGCTCTGGGTTCAAACTAGATTCTTGGACGTTTCCCTGGGAGGTTATTGGTTCCTTAAAGTTCAGTGAACTGTTGGAGTCAGTTTCTCAAAAAGGAGCTACTAGGTTGGCTTCGAAGTTGCTTCTGCGGGTGCTGGGTTTTCTCTCTCAAGGGCATTTGAAGTGGGTTCCTGGGAGGAAGTTGCTTTCCAAGTCGGTCAGTTTCACCTAGATGGGGGTAGCGGTTGGGGAGACAGACACTTTCTCATATTTCTCAACCCAAAAGAGGTTTCGTGGAGTGGTTTAGCCCACCTTCCTGGTGTCTTCTTGCCTCTACTTGTCTTGGGAGGGGCCACAGGGTAGGTAAACTTCTTGGTTGGGTTAGAAAGATTCTGGGATGAGTTCTCCTTCCCCCAGCAGGGACCTGTAGGGGGAACTGATGCCGGTCAGGCTTCTGGAAGAGTGACATTTCTCATCCTTGGCAAGTTTCGGGGACACACCTGTGTCAATGAAACTGATTTTCAATTTTTATTCATTTTTCCTCTGTGACTTGGAGAGTAATTAAGGTCTGGAAAGACAACTCAAAGGAAAACCCAAGGGACTTATAGTTTTAGCAAAGTAATCCCTCTGGCTAGGGCATGGCTAATAATTTCATCTTCAACATCACCAATTCATATTTGTCAATAATAACAAAGAAGAGAATGTTGAGAGACACCATTTCAGAGTGTGTGCCACTCAGTAGTTAATGAGACCTTGGGGAGGTTCATTAATTCAACAGACATTTCCTGTTCATTCCCAGTGCCAATGAACAAAGTAGACCAGAATCCCCTCTGCATCCTAGGAGGTGGAGAAAGGTAGATAAGTGACGTGCATAGTATGGCACAAGGTGATTAGTGCTATGGAGAAAAGTAAATTAGGGAAGAAGAGAAGTGTGTGCAAGGGTAGACTCTGCCTCAGCAGCCTCATCTGTGAAATGGGGTAAAATCCCATCGACATCATAGAGTTGCTGTGAGGACCAAACAGGGTGATGCTTATTCAGCCCTAGGCAGTACCTGGCTCATGGCCACTGGTGCCTCCATATTTATTGCAGCCTTAAATGAGATACTTTGAGCTTACATTATAATGGTGATAAAACTGCATTTGATGTAGGTGCTGTTATATTTATAGTTTGTTTCCTGAAGGAGTGAACTAGGTTGTGGTAAAGTTGAATGGGAGTTTGGGGTGAATGAAACTTGTATCTTTATTCTTAGTCTCTTGACCACAGCACTCAGAAACTAAAGAGAGAATCGACAAAAAGGCAATGAAGAAAGGGTCTCCCTATATTGAATTTTCTGATGACAAGAGTAATACATCCTCAGTACAAAAAGCCAAGCATCATAGAAGTCTCCAAGGTAGAAACTCACTTGGAAGTACAGGCAGGCAGGTGTTACACACATATTCATTGCAACATATAATAGTTTATGTTAGCAAAAACGTAGGAAATAAGCCAGGCTGGGCTCCCAGGAAATAGATGACCAACGTGTGTTACAATGATAGGAAGGAATAGCTCTATGCATGCAACAAAGAATTAGCTGGATCTGTATGAATAATGATACAGTTCAAGAACAATGTTTCACGGGGAAAAATGTCCAGCACTCTGAACACTGTGAAACCAACTAAAACTGCACTAACCAAACTTTATTTTTTATTTTTATTTTATTTTATTTTAATTTTATTTATTTATTTATTTTTTGAGATGGGGTCTCACTATGTTGCCCAGGCTGGAGTGCAGTGGCTATTCACAGGCGAGATCCCACTACTGATCAGCATGAGAGTTTTGACCCGCTCCATTTCTGACTTGGGCTGGTTCACCTCCTTAGGCAACCTGGTGGTCTCCCACTCCCAGGAGGTCACCATATTGATGCTGAACTTAGTGCGGACACCTGATTGGCGTTACAACCCAGAACTCCTGTGCTCAAGCGATCCTCCCACCTCAGCTTCCTGAGTAGCTGGGACTACAGGTGTGCCACTGTGTCTGGCACCAAACTTTATATTGAATGTAAATAGACATATCCCCATATAAAATGTGTATAAGTACTGGAGGGAAAATACTGCTTGGTGTGAGGGTGGCAACTGCCTGAGTGGGCAGGGCAGGATAGGGAACAGTGCTTGTGGGGAGTGATGAAAGGGGACTCTGGCTTTATTGAAATGTTTTATTTCTTTAATACTTAGTACCCTGTGAGCAAATTTTTTTTTCTTTTTTTTAGAAACAAGGTCTTAATCTGTCACCCAGGCCTGAGTGCAGTGGCAGGATCATAGCTCACTGCAGCCTCCAACTCCTGGGCTCTAGCCATCCTTCTGCCTCAGCCTCCCAAGTAGCTGGGACTACAGGTGTACACCACCACACCTGGCTAATTCTTTCTAATTTTAGTGGAGACGGGGTCTTGCTCTGATTCAGGCTGGTCTTGTACTTCCTTTTTTTTTTTTTTTTTTTATTATTTTCCCAGCATCAGAAGATAAGCCATGATGGTCTTGAACTTCTGACCTCAAGTGATCCTCTCACCTTAGCCTCCTAGAGTGCTAGGATTACAGGTGTGAGCCACAGTGCCCTGCCTATTTAGGAGGATTTTTTTTTTTTGAGACAGAGTCTCACTGTGTTGCCCAGGCTAGAGTGCCGTGGCGTCAGCCTAGCTCACAGCAACCTCAAACTCCTGGGCTCAAGCGATCCTTCTGCCTCAGCCTCCCGAGTAGCTGGGACTACAGGCATGTGCCACCATGCCCGGCTAATTTTTTCTATATATATTTTTAGTTGTCCAATTAATTTCTTTCTATTTTTAGTAGAGACGGGGTCTCGCTCTTGCTCAGGCTGGTTTCGAACTGCTGAGCTCAATCAATCCGCCCGCCTCGGCCTCCCAGAGAGCTAGGATTACAGGCGTGAGCCACCGCACCTGGCCTATTTAGGAGGATTTTTAAGAGCCTTTGTAAAAAGAGATTTAGGCAACCCAGATTCTCACTGGGCCCCACTTTAGTTACTTCTGCTTCTAATAACAAGTTTTTTTTTGTTTTTTTTTTTAATCAGAGAACATAAATTGCATTCCATACCTCCTGCCTGCCCAGGATCTGTGGGGCAGACTCTGAGTTATAGGTGACTGGGCTATAATAATGCTGTGGTATTGAGGTCAAGTTGAGTTTGGAATGTGTGTATTGTATGTATTCCTTGATCCGATGGTCATGATTATTGATTACTTATTATCTGTTAGGCCCTGTACTGAGGACTTTTACCTGCGTTTTCACCTTTCATCCTATCAGCCACTCTATAAGCCAGGTCTTGTTCCTGTCCCATCTTTCAGGTGAGGAAACTGAGGCTCAGGGAGGTCAAGTTCACATTAAGTTAGAAGTTTGGCACCATGCTTCAAACTCAGCTCTGCCCACCTCTGCCACTTGAGCCCTTAGGCACAGACTGTGCTGCCTCATGACCAGACTCTGTTGGGCAGACAAGTGTATAAATATTTAAGGGAAAATTGAATCAAATTTTGAAATCAGAAAGGAGGAGCCATGTTTGTATTGTTCACATTTGTATTCCTGGCACTTAGCACTGGGCTTGGCATAGTATTGCTGTTCAGTGCAGTAAATATTTATTGAGTGTACCAATGGTTGCCATTTATGAAACTATGTTTACAATTTTGTGCTCCAGGCCTGAGGGAAAGGGTTGCTTAATGGCAGCCCAATATTTCTACTGAACAGGGCCTTACTGCAAAGTATTTGGGAGTTTATGTGAGTGGGAACATGGGGACACGCGGTGGGTGGTGAAATTGGCCAGGGGAAGGCAATCATGGCAAGGCAGAGGTTGCTGCCAAATCAAAGCTGTGCCTGCCTGGCAGACAGAATGCAGTAGAATCAGCCCTGCTGACTTGGAAGCGGTGAAAGTCCAAGAATGCAGAGCCAAAGGTCCTGGGCATGGGGGAGAGGAGGGGAGGGCTGGGGTCAGGTGCCAGGATGTCTCTGGCAAGCCTCGGGAGATGACTACACTAGGGCTTCAGCTGTCTTGCTCCCCGTGCCGATCCTGCCTGAGCTTCTGAGCCCCTCCTGCCCCTACCACGACCATGTCTTCGCCCAGCCTGGAAAACAGATATCCTTTAACTTAGCAGTTCTCATTTTTACACAGTAATCTGCCCCAGGTTTGCAAAAACGCATGTAAAATGATGTTTGCTGCTACTCAGGAGGAGTTGAAGTGGGAGGACTGCTTGAGCCAGGAGTTCAAGGCCAGCCTGGGCAACACGTATTTGCTGCAGCGGTGTTGCTGGAATAGCCATTATTTGTCCTAAAAGTGCATTTGTAGGAAATGGTTAAATAAATTGTAGTCTGTCCATATTGAGGAATGGTATGTTGCTTAAAATAATGAAGAAGATCTGCCTGTGGAATAACGTCCAAGATAAATTGTTACTGAGAAGAGCAAGTTAGGAAATGGAAAGTCTGTTATCCACACTCAGAGTGGACGCGGCTGTGTCTGTCCTGCTCTCCCCTGTTCCCTGGGGCCGAGCACAGTTCCTGGCACACAGGAGGTGGACTTGAGAGCCCCCTGCTCTCCCTTCACCTGCTCTCTGCAGCCACATGGGTCCTTTCAGCTCCTCCTGCCCCCAGCTTGTCCGTGCTGTTGCCCTGCAGGTACCCCGTTAATGGCACCATCTGACGCCTAGTTACTGACTTGGGTTGCGTGTTGATTGTTCTTCTCCTTGCCAGGACCTCAGCTCTAAGGCACCATGACTCAGCTGTTTGATTTAGTGCCTGGCATGGTGCTGGCTGTCAGTTAAAGCTTATCGAATGTGTGAATGAAGGAATCCAACTTTTACAAAACGAAGGGAGAAGTATGTATTAAAATGTGTAGAAATTAGAGTATTTTCATGGAAAAGCTTTGTGCATTTTGCTAACAGTCCAATTTCAAAGTGGCAACTTCTGACATCTTTCTACTTCTAGAAACTATATAAAGAGCAAGTGTGAGCTAGGACTGTGCTACCCCCCGCCCCCCCACCGCCCGGCCGGCCCGCCCGCCAAGCCCAAGCGTTAGGGAATTAAGCATGTTATGTAAGTCAAGCTTTGGGTTTCACACCAGGAGGCTATAAAGCTTTTGGCCTGGAGTCTGCCCTTGTGTTGATTCAAGAGAGTTGCTGTGAAACTGCTCACTTGAGGCGGAGCTTTGGCAGAGGCTCAGCGTGGGAATAGTTCCTGCCCTGGCGTCTCCCCTGAGGAGGGGCGACCACCGAATCTGGCTCTAGGAGAAGAGCAATGGGAAATCTAGACCAGAGGAAGTTTCCAGGGCCCTGCTAGGCAAACTCAGGTTTATCTTATCAATTGGGAAGGGTGGGTAGATTGTTGAAAATCTGGCCTGATTCAACAGTGAAGAGTGACTGAGAAAATTTAGGGCTTTGGAAGCAAACATGATCTAAATCAGAGGAATGACTGGTGCCCTGCCCCGGGGGGAAGGGGTGGGGTGGTGGGGTTTAGCCAGATTGGCACACTTCTCCCAGTCACACTCCCTGATCTTTGCAAAATAAAGTTAAAACTTTGAGCACAAATTAATTTAGTATGCTGCTGTGTAGGGAACAACACAGGAGGAGGGGTACAGACCTGGTCCTTGCTCCTGAGGATTTTTAACCTGAGAGCTGCAGGATCTAGGGCAACATGGCAGTAACCTGTTGTGGGCAGGGTCCTAGCTGAGGAGCTGTACATCAGCCTCCAGAGGTATTCAGTGAAGAATCCGGAAGGGGACAGGATTTGCCCAGAGTCACAGTCTGTGAGAGATAGAGTCAGGATTCAAGCCCAGATCTGTCTGGCTTTGAGGTTGGTGCCTTTTACAACATCTGGAATAAAAATGTGAAATCAGCCTGTAACGGTGCCGTAAGTAAACCATAAAGATGGAGATTCGGGAATAAGAGTTCTGACCTCCTTGAAGGCAGACTTGGGCTATGATCAGAGGTTGGAGTTGTAAGAAGTGGGCCAAGAGCACAGGCCCAGGAGTCCCTAAGACTTGGGTTCCAATCCTGGCTCTGCACTCACTGCTCTGTGACCTTGAGTAAGTGGCTTGACCTCTGCTGTGCCTAGCATCCTCCCTGTGAAGTGCAGAGGATGAAGTTCACCTTCTAGGTTTGCTATGAGGTTTAAATGGGAACAGTCCAAGGTCATTAACTGGTACAGGGACTGCCCATAATGAGTATCTAGTTGTGCTAGCTGTTTGTGTGCCGTGCAGGTGGCTGTGTGGGGGCAATGAGACCAACCAAACTCACCCCACCCCCTCCTGCCTGGCATTCCTGTGCACTCTCCACCCTTGCTCACTGTCAAGTAAGCTAGCAGGGGTAGGACGGGAGAGATGCCCACAGTGGATGCAGGTGAGTGCCATGCAATCCTAACAGGGTGTGGGCTCTGATCTCCCGGTAGCCCTGGGAGCTTCCCTCTCCTTCGCATTTACCAGAAGGAGGAGGAGGCTGCTTCTCAGAGGGGAGCATATGTGCCCAGGGTCCTCTGCCCAAGCATGGCAGAGTCAGACTTGAACTTAGGTGCAAAGTCTGCCTGGCTTCAAACCCAAGCTCTTTTTTGCCATGCCCATGCCACCGCACCACCCCCCTCCCCCGCCAACCTCCGCCACTGGAAATGACCCAGCCCTCCTCCAGTGGGAAGAAACAAAAATGTTATTTGCCTAAAAATGAATGATCAATAGACTAATATGATACCACACAATCATGTTTCCAAATATTTGGTTAATGTTTACCCACGTTCTGCCAAAGCGAAGAGCCCTCAGGTGCACAGCTGCGGATTCCACCACAGGGACTGTGCAGAGCAAAGTTCAGCTTGACCCCTGCTAGGCTCTTACCTGGCCGGCTCCTACCTGGCTCCTTACCTGGCCACTTGGTTACCGCCCCGCCATCATCCCAGCATTGGGCACTTACTCTATGCTAGGTTCAGCACGGACACTTTGAAGCCTCACACACCACGTTATGAAGGGGGTGCTACTGTGATTTCCATTGTATAGATGAGGAAACAAAGACCCAGAGAAGTGAAGGCCTTGCCCTGTGTGTCAAAACCAGGAGCGGCCGGGTGTGGTGACTCAACGCCTGTAATTCTAGCACTCTGGGAGGCCAAGGTTGGAGGATCCCTTGAGCTGAGGAGTTTGAGACCAGCCTGAACAAGAGCAAGACCCCATCTCTACTAAAAACAGAAAAAAATTAGCCGGCGTGGTTGTGCGTGCCTGTAGTCCCAGCCGGTGAGGAGGCTGGGGCGGGAGGATCGCTCAAGCCCAGGAGTTTCATAGCTGTGAGCTATGATGATGCCACTGCACTCTAGCTGGGGCGACAGAGTGAGACCCTATCTCAAAATAAAAAGAAAACTAGGAGCAAAAGAGCCCGGATTCTTTCAGATTCTTGTCTGAACCTCTGCTCTGGCCTGCCGAGCCTGGCACCCCTTCCTGGGCCCTGTATGAGCCAGGCTCCACGCTTCCCTTGGTGGCTTGGTCTTGTTGTTCCTGGTCCTAGACTCTGGCCTGGAATGACTACAGATGACTCCCCAAGGTTCCAGGCCAGGGCCAGGCCATGATGGGATGAGGGGCCCAAAGAGACCCCTTGAGGAAGGCAGGCAGAGAGCCAAACGTCCTTTCCTTCACCTCACTGTGGCCTTTGCCCCAGCGCTGGTGAAGTGACTGTGGACCCCCTTACCCGCCAAGAGACAAGCTTCCCAAGCCTGAAGAGAATAGCTTGCTGGGAGTTCTCATCTCTGCACTCCTCTGAGACCAGTGCCTGGCTCCTGGGAGCAGAGGGCAAACTTTGATACTTTATTAAGCAGCTTTGGTAAAGACTCTTCTCTGAGCAAATGAAGAGGCTTCCACCTCCCTGGCATTGGCCTCTTGAGGAACGAGGTCTTTTCCCAGACTTGGCTGGGTCCTTGTCAATACAACAGCAACGACAGTGATGGCCTGGTCTGAATTAGGAGCCAGATGCTGACCTGAGGGCTTCACAGACCTCCCTCCTCCCTGACCCCATCTCCTGTCCCTTCTGGTTCACCAGTAACTCTGGCCCCCACTGTTTTTCCTCAACCACCCAGACGTGTTCGTGTCCCAGAGCCTTTGCGGTCACTCTGCTGCTATTCCTTCCCTTCCTCATTGTGGGAGGCACCTTTCATCATCATTCAGGACTCAAGTCAAAGGTCTGCTCCTCGGGAAGGCCATAACCCCACCCAACCCCTTAGTCACTTTCTCTGGATCCTGTTTTTCTCTTTTGCATTTAACATTACAATCTGAGGTTGTCTTGTGTATTTGATTGCTTTTTTATTTTCTGTGCCCACCAGAAAAGACAGTACCCTGAGAGCAGGGGCTTGGTTGGTTTTTGTCTCCGCTATGTCCTCAGCCCTTGAGCATACCTCATCCATTGCAGGTATCACTAAACATTTGCTGAATGGATGAAAGAATAATCTAATTTAGCTCTTGCGACAACCTTGTACAGTAGTGTAGCAGAATAAAGGTGACTGCAAATTCTTTGTTACTGCTCCCAGGGCGAGGGGGAGGCTCTCTCTTCTACCTGGGAATCTGGGCTGGGCCTGTCACTCACTTTGACCAACAGAATTTGGTGGCAGAAATGAGGCCATGTGACTTCTGAAGGTAGGTTTTAGGGAGCCTTTCATCTTCCACCTGGGTCTTTCAGAACACTTTCTCTGGGGAAGCCAGTAGCCTGTAAGAAGTCAGACTAGCCTGAGTCGGCCATGCAGGCAGGAAGCCCAAGCAGTCACGTGGTGCCAGACTAGAGAGTAAAGACACCATCTTGCACATCCAGCCCCACTGAGTTCAGATGAGTCTGGCCCCAGCTGCCCTCAGAACGGGGCCACGCAAGGAAGGCCTGCCCAACTGAACACAATCAGGGACATAACTGTGAGAGATTATAAATCATTTTAAACACCGAGTTTTGGAGTGATTTGTTATTCGGTGGTAGATAACTAGAATAGGTAGAAACATTCTCTTCGCTTTTCAAAGAAACCAAGGTACTGAATGGTCAAATGACTTACCTAAGGTCACTTGGCAGAGTTTGGGAATTCCAACATAGATTGTCTGTGAGGCTGGTGCTTTTCATCTCTTGGCCACACTACTTTGATGCTAATTCCTGTTTGTTCTGATTATTTTTATAATAAAAGTTGGTGATCAGTATTAGGTTGAGAGCAGGTTCTGAGAACTTCTTTCCTTCTCATTGCAGATCTTCATAGACAACGAATGGCATGACGCTGTCAGCAAGAAAACGTTTCCCACCGTCAATCCGGCCACTGGAGAGGTCATCTGTCAGGTAGCTGAAGGAGACAAGGTGAGAACTGATGACTTACCTTAGAGCAGGGATGGGTTTGTATCTTTTTTTGAAACAGAGTCTCACTCTCCTGCCCAGGCTAGAGTGCCATAGCATCAGCCTATGCTGATGGTGAGCCTATGTTCACAGCAACCTCAAACTCCTGGGCTCAGGCAATTCTCCTGTCTCAGCCTCCCAAGTAGCTGGGACTACAGGCATGCACCACTATGCCCGGCTAATTTTTTCTATATATATTTTAAGTTGTCCAGCTAATTTCTTTCTATTTTTTTAGTAGAGACGGGGTCTTGCTCTTGCTCAGGCTGGTCTCGAATTCCTGAGCTCAAACGATCCACCCACCTCGGCCTCCCAGAGTGCTAGGATTACAGGCATGAGCTACCACGCCCAGCCGGGTTTGTTTTTTATTTTCTGTTTTTGTATGGTTGAAGCTTTACCATATGCATGTATTACTTTCACAACTACGATATGCCAACAAAAATTTTGGTAAATGAGCTGGATGTGGCGGCTCATGCCTATAGTCCTAGCTGCTTGAGAGGCTGAGGCAGGAGGATCGCTTGAGCCCAGGAGTTTGAGACTAGCCTGGCAACATAGTGAGTCCCCTGTCCCAAAACAAAAACAACAAAAAAATTTTGAGTAAGTGAATCAGCAGAGGGTTGATAATTCATAGTGTGGAATTGTCAACTTGGAAGTGAATTTGGGAAACATCTCCTTTCCAGACCTGGAAGTTGAAGGTCAGAGAAGGGAGATGCACAGCTAGATGGAAATCTTATTGGGTAGAATTTGGGTCTCCTCAGATGTAGCTCTGGTGTTGGTTTGAATTATATATACTGGTAGGAACTAAAAAAAAAGTAATATTATGTTAAAAATTTTTAAATTAGACTCTTAATAAAAATATTTTATTTTTTTTAACAAGAAAGGCATGAAAAATAATTCAAGAATGCTCCCTGCCCTCTGCTTTAAGACAGTCCTTTACATTTATGTGTTAGGCCTTGCCTCCTTTGCCAAAAGCAAATACGAATATTTTTTTGGTTCAGAGGGTAGCCTATGGTAAATGTGTTTAATATGAATGAAAATCCTGTTCCCTGCCTCCTGATTCACATCTCTTGATATAGAAAATGCTGCTGTTTTGATTACTGCTTCCCTAAGGAGTGGGACATTGGTGAAACCTGCATTTGTTGGAGAATACCGGTCATCTTAGAAAGTTCATTTTTGCTGGCCTTACTTCCTTAGGAGTCAAATTCTAAATACTTTTTACGTACTGGGTGCCTCTCCTTCCAAAACTCTTAGAACCTGTCAGGATTCTTGTTCCTACCCCAGCTTCTGGAAAGGAGAGAGAAAAGGTTGTGTTATTCACCCTGTCGCTGAAATCTGCGGTTTGGCGGTTGGAGCCCTGCCTACAGGGCTACAAGGACTGTTTGCGGGCGGATTTCCTGCGCAGCTGGGTGCTGGCAGCCCTCTGGATGCATTTCACAGCGAGGAGTGAGGTATTTGGAGGTGGTTATTGCTGAGAAGGCCTGAGTTTCCTCTGTGGGTGTTTTCTAGGAAGATGTGGACAGGGCAGTGAAGGCTGCCCGGGCTGCCTTCCAGCTGGGCTCACCCTGGCGCCGCATGGATGCGTCTTACAGGGGTCGGCTGCTGAACCGCCTGGCCGATCTGATTGAGCGAGACCGAACCTACCTGGCGGTGAGTCCTCAGCCTTCTCTCTCCCTCGAGTCCCACATGGTGAGTGGGCTTGTAGCATCCTGTGAACATATCCTGGGCCACTTTGCTGACATGTGACTATTCAGAATGGCATAGAATGCACACCTTTGGGGTATGCCCTGCACCAACCAGAGGGGCCTCTCAGTGTCTCCTTTGATGCATGGGTTTGGCTAAGAAAGGTGGAGTCTGGGGCAAGGGAGAAGAGCTATGCTGGGGAGGCCCTCCCAGGAGAGAGACCCCAGGGATGGACACCTCTCCCTGAGCCCCTCCATGGTGGGCCTTCTCCCTGGCTACAGGAGGCAATGCTTTCCCCTCCCCAGTCTGTCATGCACATAGGAGTCAGAGTGAACCTTCCAAAAGGCAAGTTGTACCATGGCACTCCACTCTTTAGCCTTGCATGGCATCCTGTATATTTAGGTTAAAGTCTTCAGCATGGTCTACAAGACCTGCCTAATGTGGCTGCATCACCTGGGTCATGCTGGACTGTGGTGTCACACCCGACCCAGCTCCTCACCAGCCTTCCCTCTGCACCTGCTGCTCCCTCCGCCTGGGTGCTCTTTGCACCATTGCCATTTGTGGCATCCCCTTTGCCTTGGTGCCTCCTACGTATCCTTCAGGCTTTAGCCTAATGGGCTCATCTCCGGTTGGTGTTTCTAGAAGGGGCTGGGCAATCTGGCCTTCTCCTTTTGAGCTAGTGCTCTTCACACATGTGACTGATGAATTGTGTCATCACTCATGGTCTCTTTGCTCTGTAAGCTCCGTGCTCTGTATTCACAGCACCTGGATCTGGCAAGGAGCAGAAGCTAAAAGAATGTGTTTGCGAAAGGACTGAGTGAGAAGTTGGTGCCTCCTGCCTCCCTTCCTCCTCCTCCCTGCCTTTGCAGAGGCCAGGGCAACGGCCCAGAAATGCCCACGACATTCAGTGGCACAAAGGGGACTCTGACCCTTGGCTTCCACCAGCCCTTGTAGCATCCTGTGAACACATCCTGGGCCACTTTGCTGGCCTCAATGCTATTTATTAGCCTGTTCACTTCATTTCATTCCTGCACCAACGTGTCTCTGCTGATCTTGTTCTCTTCTCAGGCCCTGGAGACCCTGGACAATGGCAAGCCTTATGTTATCTCCTACCTGGTTGATTTGGACATGGTTCTCAAATGTCTCCGGTACCGGTTCAAGTTTCCTGTTCTTTGTTCCAGCAGTGCCAAAGGGGAGGGAACATGGTTGGGAGGTAGAAATTGAATTACAGAAATGCAAGAGGATCACAGGAGTTGGAGAAGCCTTATTCCCTTTACACTCCATCTAGTGGGAAAATCCCTCAATATCAAAACGTGACTTAGTCATAAACACTTTTCTCTTTCTTCTTAAGTCACTTTTGGTAATTTATGTGTTACTTGGAACTTGTCTGTTTTATCTTGGTTATCTAATTTGTCAGTGTACAAATTCTTTTTTATCTTTGTAAGGTTTGTAGTAATGTCTCCATTTTCATTTCTGCTTTTGGTTATTTGAGTCTTCTGTGTTTCTTAGTCTTGCTAAAGATTCGTCGAGTTTGGTAATGTTTTCAAAGATCCAAACTTTTGGTTTTGTTCATTTTCTCTGTTGTTTTTCTATTCTCTATTTTGCCTTTGTCTGCTCTAGTCTTTTTTTTTTTTAGACAGAGTCTCACTCTCTTGCCTGGACTAGAGTACCGTGGTGTCAGCCTAGCTCACAGCAACCTCAAACTTCTGGGCTCAAGCGATCCTCCTGCCTCAGCCTTCCGGGTAGCTAGGACTACAGGCATGCACCACCATGCCCGGCTAATTTTTTTTCTATTTTTGGTTGTTTGGCCAATTTCTTTCTATTTTTAGTAGAGATGAGGTCTCGCTCTTGCTCAGGCTGGTCTTGAATTCCTGAGCTCAAACGATCTGCCCACCTTGACCTCCCAGAGTGCTGGGATTACAGGCATGAGCCACCGCGCCCGGCCTTGCTCTAGCCTTTATTACTCCCTTCCTTTTGCTAGCTTTGGGTTTAGTTTAATCATAAACCTTCTAATGACATTTTGTTAGAGTCCTTGGGGTATAGGTAACATAAACTGACTCGGCCCAACTTAGGCAATACAGAGAGTCAGGGGACCTCTCATCCAAAAGGTGAATGGGTCTCATTCACCCTGCTGTCTTGCTTCATTTTTTTCTCAGCTACATGTAGACTCTTTGAGGTCCAGTCTTTGTTGGGACGTAGCTGTCCACCTTGCTTCTGCACACTGATTCCAGCCAGACTAAGCAGCAGTCTCTTAGTCCTAATGCCAAATTCCTGGGCGAGGGACCCTGAGCGGCTGGCCTTGAGTCTGAGGGGCTGTGGTCAGGGTGGACAGACCATTGTGCAAATAATGGCTGCTTCCTTGTGACAGGTGGAAAGAGTTGGTGGGGAGGAAGCAGTGCCAGGAAAGGAGAGGTTGGACAAGAAAACAGTAGTTATCCTTGACAATGGGGTTGCTCAGCCAGGGTGATCATGTCTACCAGAGGACAGTGGGCAATGACCAGAGACAGTTTTGGTAGTCTTGAGTGTAGGGGAGGGGTGCTACTGGCATCTAGTGGGTGGAAGCCCAGAATTCTGGGCTTACACATCCTATAGTACACAGAACAGCCCCCACAATGAAGAATTTTCCAGCCCCAAATGTCAGTAGTGCTGAGACCAAGAAACCCACTCTACAAGGATGCCCTAAAGAGAGTAGCCTGGTGAATCTTGGGCAAAGCCTTCCTGAGTTTTAGCAATTATACCTTTGTGCTAATGAAATAATTGTTCCGAGGCATGCAAAACACCATGTGATGCAGACTGTGTTTATACAGATGTGAGGGGAAGGAAGCGGCAATGTCGGACTTGCATAGATTGGCAACTCCCTAGCTAGCTTCTCTCCAGGGTCAGAAACCCATGTTCAAACCTTGCCAGACACCACTCATTTTAGAAATCTTCTTTTACCCCACACACTGCATTGTTCCCTCATCTTTCATTTTTCCTGCTTCCCTGAACATGTAACCATTATAAAACTATCAATACACAGCTGGTTTTCTCCCCCAGCTCTGGTTTGCTGTGCTTTTCTGTCACTTGTGTCCCTGAGTGTCTAGATAATGAGCTTCACAAGGGGGTGGGGCCCAGTGGGTGGTTCCTGTTTGTCTGGGATTGTCCAGGTTTGGGACAGGGCCCTGCATACAGGAGGTGCTGACTGTCAGATGGGGCCACACTTCCCCACCAGATTTGATCCACGGGGCTCAGATGCTTGTGTGTGGTGCTGGGCTGGTACAACAGTCACATTTTAATAAATCTGGATGTTTATTAAAAATACTGATTCATGGGCCAGGCCCAATGGCTCATACCTGTAATCCCAGCACTTTGGGAAGCTGAGGTGGGAGGATCACTTAAGGCCAGCAGTTTGAGACCATCCTGAGCAATAGGGCAAGACCCCATCTCTAAAAAAAAAATTATCTGGGCGTGGTGGTACCTGCCTGAGTCCCAGCTATGTGAGAGACTGAGGCAGGAGGATCCCTTTAGCCCAGGACTGAGAGGTTACAGTGAGCTATGATTGGGCCACCACACTCAAGCCTGGGTGGCAGAGTAAGACCCTCTCTATAAAGGAAAAAAAATACTGATTTCTGGGCATCAGCCCCAGAGAGCCAGATTGAGTAGGTTGGAAATGGACCCCTGGAATTTGGTGGTTTTTTTGACAAGCACGAGGCCTATAGGTTAGCTACCTAGAGTGGATAATTGTGATCCTTGCAGTCATTTAAGTCTTTCTGGGAATAAGCCAAAAGCAAAAGGAGTTATCAGAAGGACCCACTTGGACCAATTTGAGTCTTCTCTTTCTGCCAGGATTTGCAGGGGTCCCCGACAGTCACTGATTAAAGCTTTACTTTGCTCTCTCTCTCTTTTTTAAAGGTATTATGCTGGCTGGGCGGATAAGTACCACGGGAAAACCATTCCCATCGATGGGGACTTCTTCAGCTACACTCGCCATGAACCCGTGGGGGTGTGCGGGCAGATCATTCCAGTGAGTGCCACCCTCTCTGGGGCTTCTCTAGGAGGGCCGTGAGATTCAGCAGTCTTGCTCGGGCTCCTCGCAAAGGTGGAGGTTCGGGGGTGGCCTGTGTAGTGGTTGAGAAGATGGGCTCTGACAAAGCCAGCTCAGGTTCTCATCTGAGCCGTGCCACTCGCGATCTCTGTGACCTTGGGCAAGTCCTTTATCCCCCTGAGCCTCAGTTTCCCCATCTGAAGAGTGGAAATGAACATAGTACCTGTCTTCGGGAGGTAATGATTAGGGCTTAGCACGGTGCCTTGTGCAGAGAAGCACTCATAAACATGAGTCACTGTCATCATCCCCCACCACCTGCCTTGTCCATCCGTCTTAAACCTGCAGTCAAGTTGTGGGGCATGCACATGCTTCAGAGAACTTGATGCTGCTTCTGCTCTGTGGCACGTTCTGCTCCCTGGTACATGTAGCTCTCTGAGGGAAGGCTTGGATCTCAGGGGTGGCTGTTATTGCAGTGGAACTTCCCGCTCCTGATGCAAGCATGGAAACTGGGCCCAGCCTTGGCGACTGGAAATGTGGTTGTGATGAAGGTAGCTGAGCAGACGCCCCTCACTGCCCTCTATGTGGCCAACTTGATCAAGGAGGTATGTGGCTTGTTCCAGCCTTGACCTCTAAATGCCCTTGTTTGGGCTTGCTCTAAAGGAGTTCTGAGGAGGGACCTCAGAGGCCCCACACGGGGGTGTCGGTAGAGCCCCACGTCACCATACATGAACCAAGGTGGCTCCCCTCATCTGTTGTCTACATTGGGCTTCACTGCAAGATCCCCTGCGAAGAGTGAAAACCATCGTTCTAAAGGAAAGCTGTGGCGGAGGGGCAAGCCACAGGAACCCAAGGAAACGGGCTCCTTGCCTGTTCCGTTGAGAATTCCCATGTAGTACACCATAAAACCGGCTTCTGCTCATGTGTGTCCTTGGCACACTGTCTTAGCCTCTCTGGGAAGGGGTGTGTTCCTCTGTTCAGGCCCTTGGAACATGAGGGTGATACGCAGTGTCCCCTGGCTGTTTGCTCACAGGCTGGCTTTCCACCTGGTGTGGTCAATATTGTTCCTGGATTTGGCCCCACTGCTGGGGCTGCCATTGCCTCCCACGAGGATGTGGACAAAGTAGCATTCACAGGTTCCACTGAGGTAAGGCATCCTTGGGACCTCAAGCTTTTGGTGTGTTTGGCTCAAGCTCCCACTGTCCTCAAAGGATGATATGTTCAAGAGACTCCTGGGTCTGGTGTGGAGGGTCTCTGCTCTGAGGACGTGCCTCTGAATAGCTCTGGTGTGGGCCTTAGAGGTGCCAGGAGGGGTGGGGCTGGGTTGAGCCCTTCGTGGTTTGGTTGCCATTCTTGCTGCTGAGGGGAGGACCTGGCATCCCATGTGGAATAAGGAGGCTGGGACTGATTAGACTAAAGCCCAGAGCTGACCGCCTGCCCCATGTCAAAGCACTGTGATGGTGCCAGGCTCCTTGACCGGCACTGCCATTGTGGTTAAAGACCACGGGCTTCAGAGAGACATGAGTTCAAATCCTGGCCTTGCCGTTACGACATGGGTTGATTCACTGGATGTCTTTGAGGCTCTGTGAGGGTGGCAATATCTGTGTGGTGGAGACAGTATGGACAGGGCAGAGGGGAAAATAATGGGCTTTGGAGTCAAAATAACTGAACGTCGCTCACCCGCTGTGCAACTGCAGGCAAATCACGTAGGCTCTTGAAGCCTCCATTTCCCCATCTGTGAAATGGGGACAGTAACTGTACCCATCTTGCAGGATTAGCGTAAAGGTGAGATAAAGCTTCCAAAGTGTTTAGCCAAAAGTGTTCCATGAGTGAATGAATGAGTGACCAGATGAGGGGTATTGTTACCCTGCTGTCTGCCAGACACTGGAGAGATAAAGACAAATTAAGATGTGATTCCTTAAACATAATCAATCTCCTGGAAAACAGGGACAGAATTCCTCTAAAGACATAAACTTTTTCCTCTCCCCGAAATCTTGGAACATGTCATCGCGTGACTTCTGAGAAGGAATGCTGAATAGTGTAATGAGTGTGAGCTTCAGACAGTTCCACCTGCCATAAGTACACATTCAGACATTCAGTCTGCACGTAGGGATGACAGCTCTGGGGAGGGCAGCACGGTGGCCAGGATAATGTGGTCAGGTTCTGTGCTTAGTCACTGCCTAACTTGATGCCGAGAGGTGATGATAAGACTCTCACAGAGAGGGTGGTTTCCTGGTGGGGATAGGTGTGTCCATTCAGCAAATAAGCACAGGGAGGCTTTGTGCCGGGCTGTGGGAAGTGAGAAGTGAGACATTGAGAAGTGCCCTGCCACATCGCACGGAGCCTGGCGTGCTTGGGGACAACTCTCTGGACATCGTGAGGAGAAGGCTAGGTAGCAGGTCTGAACTGGTGCTGGAATCAGCTGCCCGAGTATGGATTCTGATCTTACGTTAACTAGCTGTGTGACTTTGGGCAAGTGACTTGACCACTCTGGGCCTCATCTCCCACATCTGTAAATCAAAAAGAAGAGTCGCCCCCAATTCCCAGGTCATTATGAGGGTCAAATTTAACACAAAGCATATAGCACAGTGCCTGACACATAGGCACTGCTTAGTGTGCAGAAGCCACACGACAATGACTCTGTATGGCTGTGGTCATTGTCATTCCAAAAGCTCAGGGAGTGGGACAGCTCAGTGAACAGCTAGATTTGGTGGACTCTCCAGGTCTCCTGTAATCCAGGTACTTGCCCGAGTTGTGGGGTGTTCTGCTCTGGGTCTGTGTAGAGTGTCTGGCTCCTCCTCGCTGAAAGCTGGGCTCAGTTTCTGTTCCCCATAGGTCGGCCACCTAATCCAGGTTGCTGCAGGGAGCAGCAACCTCAAGAGAGTGACCCTGGAGCTGGGGGGCAAGAGCCCCAACATCATCATGTCCGATGCTGATAGTAAGTGTTGGCCTGGGGGGCAGTCCCACTCACTCCCGCCGTCCTTGGCACCCAACGGCATCAGTTTCTGCTGGGCATCGGGCCTCAGGGTGATAGCCAGACTCTAGCACAGTCTGGCCTTGGTCTGTCCCCCAGCCTCTTCCTTGGGGCTCCCTTGGGTCCAGCCTGCATCCAGCTGTGCTGCACCCCTGCCTTTTGACTAGACCACCCTGTTGCCATCACGTCCTTTGTCCTTGTCTGCAGGGGGCTCCCAGATTGGCCCTCCACCCTCCGTGTCTGTGGCGCCAGCAGGCACCAACCCTGATGGTGGTGGGAACAGGCTATATGGGGAGGCAACACTGGGGCCAGGGTCCCCCTCTTCTCACTGTCACCCTTCTGTCCCCATCCCCTCCCCACAGTGGACTGGGCCGTGGAGCAGGCCCACTTTGCCCTGTTCTTCAACCAAGGTCAGTGCTGTTGTGCTGGCTCCCGGACCTTTGTGCAGGAGGACGTTTACAACGAGTTCGTGGAGCGGAGCGTTGCCCGGGCCAAGTCTCGAGTGGTCGGGAATCCCTTTGACAGCAAGACGGAGCAGGGGCCGCAGGTGAGCCAGGCAGCTGCAGAGTGGACTTGGTGTCCAGGGCTAGCATAAGAAGCACAAACGGCCTTGGGCTTGGAGCCAGGTGGGACTAGGTTCAAGTCTCAGCTCTGCCGTGTCATGGCTATGTGCCCCTGGGAAGCCACGTTTCCTCTCTGAGCCTCCATTTCCGGTCCCTGAGACCTGCCCTGTGTAATTCACAGGGTGGCTGCAAGTGGAAGTTAATCCTGGAAGCACATGTAAATTGCACATATATAACAAATACCAGGAGCATCTGCAAAAGGAAAGGTGTGTTTCCTGGACCTTGGCCATCCGTAAAAACACATTTACCAGAACAATACACAGATGTGTAAACCATGGTTGTCTCTGGGGAGAGAGCTGAGGGCCATGGTATGGGTAGGACAGGGACTTTATTTCACTTTATATTCTTCTGAGCTGCTTCATTTGTTTTCATACCATGAGCATATGTTCATTTTAATCCGTAAAACTAGTGTGAATAATAATTATAATAAAAGTAAATCCCGTGCCCATCACCACCACCTCCTCTTCCACTTGGGTTCGTATTCCAGCAATGTCCTGGGCTTGCTACTTGTAGGGCCTGTGCTGGCCCCTCCAGCCACTCTTCCACGGGCCCAGGGGTCACAGGGCCAGGGATGTACCTGCCCTGGCCCTGGTCACCCCTTCTGGACCTCACTCCGGGCCCCACCCTCTTAAGGGTGCTCTGTACTGCTAGCATCCACTTCCCAGGCTCTAGGGCTGGCCAGGGGCAGCCCGCCCCCTTTTCCTCAATTAGTTGACTTTATTTTTCAAGACAATTTTAGATTTATAGAACACGTGAGCTAAAGGCACAGAGAGTGCCCATGTACTCCCTTGCACCTCCCTCCTCTCCCAGTTTCCCTTTTATTAACATCTTGCATTTGTGAGCATTGAGGAGCCAATATTGATACGTCATTAATTAGAGTCCAGAGTTTACATTAGGGGTTACACTTCATGTTGTGCATTCCGTGAGTTTGACAAATGTGTAATGATGTGTACCTACCATTCCGGTATTGCAGAGAATAGATTCACTGTCCTGTGTCTTTCTTCTTCCCACCCTGCTTATTTATGACCTTGGCCCATCTCCCAGCTGTCTTGTCGCCCACGTGAGTCTAAGCCTGATGCCTAGGAAGGGTCTGAACCCAGCCTTCCCATAACTCTGGGCTCCTTCTCCTGCAGGTAGACGAGACTCAGTTTAAGAAGATCCTTGGCTATATCAACTCCGGGAAGCAAGAAGGGGCAAACCTGCTGTGTGGTGGGGGGCCTGCTGCTGACCGTGGCTACTACATCCAGCCCACTGTGTTCGGAGATGTGCAAGATGGCATGACCATCGCCAAAGAGGAGGTCAGCATCTGGGCTAGCGCCCCGGGAAATGGTCCTGGGGGTGAGGAGAGGTGGATAGTTCAGTCTGGCACCTTGACTCCGTGACCCATCTGGCTAGCTTTGGACCAGATCTTGGCTCTGTGCCTAGAACAAGTTATTTACATTTTGCATCTGATCTTGTCACTCTCCTCTTCAGCCTGTATGGCCACCCACTGTCTGGGAGAATAGCTAAATGCCCTAGCAGAGCCTTTGGGTTCTGGCCCTGAGGGCCATGAGTCTAGGAAGGAGTTGCCTGGCCTTCTCGTGGCCTTCCTATACACAGTACTCACGTTAGACCAAAGGGCTGACTCCTCATGTAACGACATGGCTTTGATGTCCCCCCTCAGTGCTCACTGTGAATGCAGGGCAGCAGCTCTAATGCATTTCACAAATACGAATGCCAGGGCGAATGCCTGCTCTGTGCTGGGCTCCCTGCAGATCCTGAGCCACGGGTGCATCCAAGATGTGTCCTCTGCCCTCATGGAGCTCAGACCCGCTGCTTGTCCGCCAGCTGGGTTAAGCCCTTAGCAGCCGCATGCAGGGAAAATGTGATGCTGCATCCTTTCGTGTATAAGTCAAACTAAAGTAATGTTAAAATGCAAAGCCAGAGTAAGAAAGTCCAGCACAATTCTTCCTTTTTCCCATCATCACTACTTGGATGCTTTTCTTTAAAATCTCAGATATCAGCTGCCAAGAAGGGCAGGGGCTGCCCTTTGCTCATGCCTAAAGTGTATGATGCCCAACTTTCTGTCCTTACTCCAACCAAGATGAGCTCCTGGCTGTCCTTGCCCACCTCTGTCAGTACACTCTCCAGTCCTGGAGTCAGCCAGTTCTTTAAGGAGTTCCTTCTAGTAGAGAGTGGGATTTAGTGAGAGTAGCCACTGGGTGTGTTTGTGCTGGGCTTTCTATTTCCCTCTCTGTTCCTCACCCACTGCAGTTTGGACAGTTTCTGCTCATATTGTATCACGGCTTGGCTGTCACTTCTGCTAGTCCTTCCCTGACACTGTCCTCCCCAGCACCCACTCAGGCCCCTCTGGGCTCCCCTGTCATCCCCTGCTTGGAGTGACTGCATTATGATCACTTGATGGGGCACTATAACCCCTTACAACCAGTCCCCCCATGGTCGCCCCTGAGAGCAGCGACACCCCAACAGCAGCAGACACACCTGCCACCCACACCTTGGTTTCTAAATACCCTTCTCAATGAAAAGAAACCAGAGTTCCTTAAGAAATGGCTTATTCCAGGGGCCTGGTGTGGTGGCTCATATCTATAATCCTAGCACTGTGGGAGGCCGAGGCAGGAGGATTGCTTGAGGTCAGGAGTTCGAGACCAGCCTAAGCAAGAGTGAGACCCCCATCTCTACAAAAAACAGAAAACTTAGTCGGGTGTGGTGGCACATGCCTATAGTCCCAGCTACTCAGGAGGCTCACTTGAGTCCAGGAGTTTGAGATTGCAGTGACCTATGATGACACCACTGCGCTCTAGCCCAGGTGACAGAGAACTCTGTGTCAAAAGAAAAAACAAAGAAATAGAAAACAAAATAATGGCTCATTCCAGGAATAGTGTGGGGAAAACATAAGATAACCTGGAACATCTTGAAAGCAGAGACAACATTTTGTTCATAGTTGTTTCTTCAGCACCTAGCCCATGCCTTGCACATAGATTATATTTGCCGGATGATTGACTTAAATTCTTTGACATTAAATCTATATATCACATGCAAATAACTCATACCTTCCAGGACTGTTTAGAAATAAGATACTGTATGTAAGGCATGGGGCACATGGAAAGTAATCACTCCTCGTTCGCTTCCTCCCCTCTGCCTTCTGGTGAGTTTGGTGGCTTTCATCTCCCTCTGGAACCGTCAGGGTATGTCTGGGGGCTCATCCCCACATCTGGTATCTGAGGTCCCCACCTCAACAGCAGGTGTTTCCATGTTGCCACACCCTCCTCTCTATTCTCTCACCCCAGATCTTCGGGCCAGTGATGCAGATCCTGAAGTTCAAGACCATAGAGGAAGTTGTTGGGAGAGCCAACAATTCCAATTATGGACTGGCTGCGGCTGTCTTCACAAAGGACTTGGACAAGGCCAATTATCTGTCCCAAGCCCTCCAGGCTGGCACTGTGTGGTAAGAGCCTCCCACTGACCACTCACAACCTAGCAGAGATTCTCCAAAGCCAGGGCCTTATAGAATCCAGTGCCCACCATCCCAGAATTTGGGGAGCTGGGCTCAGTTTCTCCTGGAGTCAGGTGTGGTCTGGCCAGTAGATTAGAGAGCTCCTGCCTCCAGGAGATCAGACTCTCCAGTGCAGATGCCCCTGCAGCTCTCCTTGGGCAGGCAGCAGGGAGACTGGGGCAGGAGATCAGAGCTGAGCGTGCTTGTGGTTGTAATGCTGATTCTAAAAGTGTAGCACCTACTTTATACCCACTAAAATGGCTGTAATTTTAAAAAACAGAAAATAACAAGTGTTGGTGAGGAGGTAGAGAAATCAGAACTCTCATATATCGCTGGTAGGAATGGAAAACGGTGCCTTCAGTGTGGAAAACAGTCTGGCGGTTCCTTAGGAAGTTAGACATGGAGCTACCATATCGCCCAGCATTTCCACTGCCAGGTGTATACCCAAGAGAGATAAAAACACACATCCACATAAAAACGTGCACATGAATGTTCACAGCAGCACTATTCAAGACAGCCATAATGTGGAAACAGCCCAGATGTCCGTCAACAGATGCATGGATAAACACAATGTGGACTATCCACGCACTAGAACATGATTCAGCCATAAAAAGGAAAGAAATACTGATGCTGTAGCCTGGATGAACCTTGAAAACATGACACTAAGTGGAAGAACACAGACTCAAAAGGCCACATACTCTATGATCCCATTTATATTAAATACCTAGAATAGGCAAACCCATAGGGACAGAAAGTAGATCAGTGGCTACCAGGAGCTGGAGGAGAGAGGAATGGGGAGTGAGTGATTATTTGGCACAGGGCTTCTTTTGGGGGTAACAGAAACATTGTGGAATTAGACAGTGGTGATGGTTGCACAACATTGTGAATATGCGATAAACCACTGAACTGTATACCTTAAAATGGTGAATTTTAAATTTAATTTAAATTTAATAACTTCTTTTAAACTGAAAAAAAAGGAAAAGCTTAGCACCTAATTAGCCAAATGATTAGTTCGAATTGGAAGCTGTTCTGTTCATCCGTGAGCACATCATCAAGGACAAAGATGACTTCGGGCTTTATCTCATGGGGCTTGTTTTGGATTCCTCTATAGCTGGTTGTTACCACAGTGCTACCCATTCGTTTTTCCTCAGCAAGATTTGAGAGCAATGCAAGGAGTCCCAGGGGTATAACACATAACCCCCAACAGTGATTTCTGCAATCTCATTTCAAATTACAGGGTCAACTGCTATGATGTGTTTGGAGCCCAGTCCCCATTTGGCGGCTACAAGATGTCGGGGAGCGGCCGGGAGCTGGGCGAGTACGGTCTGCAGGCGTACACTGAAGTGAAGACTGTGAGTACAGGGCCTGCCCTGGCTGCCACTCCTAGACCTCTCCTCCAGCTTGAGGCCATCAGTATTTCTTACTATTATTATAATAATTTCTCTCTTTTAGCCCAAGAAGCTACAAGAGAGGGTAAAGACCCAGTCTCTGCTCTGTGCCATAAGAACTAACTAGGGACTTGCCCCCCACCAGCCTTACATGGTCATTTGCTACATGGTCATTTTGCCAAGGCCTAAAAAGCAAGAGAGGAAGGAAAGACCCCAGTGGGCAGAAGCAGCAAGGAAAAGCTTCTAGTAAGAATCGGCGATTAGGCATTAGATATCAAGGGCCTTAACCATCTCATATCCTTTGGTTTTGCAATTTCAGTGCTGGGAATACAGCCTGAAGGACAAATCAGAAATGCAAAGAAAGTAAAAGTTCCATAAATGTTCAACACGGCATTATCTCTAAGAAGGAGAAATCAGATATGACCTAAATGCCCAGTAAATTATGGGACATCTCAATCATGGAGCATTGAGTAGCCATTAAAAATGTTTTTGTAGAATATTTGATATGGAAAATGCTCATCCTTTAAAGTAAAAAGCAGGACACAAAGTAATATACATGCAATATAAGCCCAATTTTAGAACTATATAGGGACATCTGTAGATACTCGGATACATTTTTTCATAAATGTAAAAATTACAGGAAGGAAATACACTAAAGTGAAAATGATTTTCTCTCTGCAGTGAACACTAATTATAGTTTAACCAGGAAATATAGACACAAGTGATATTTAAAGAAAGAGATAGGGTTTGAGCTGGGCTTTCTCAGGATTGCAAAGAGAAGGCTCAGGGCAGGACAGCCAGCCGTGTGGAGCAGGAGAGAAAAGGCAGATGCCATTCATTCAGGATGATAGCACTAAGCCTCAGACTAGAGAGACATAGATGACACAGCCTGTGCTCTTGAAAAGCTCACTGGAATAAACTAAACGTGTTTGCTTGTTTAGTGTGGAAACTTTCCAGTGTATGCAGGAAGAGGTATGATAGCATCACAAGCCCCTGTGTCCCCACCATATGGTGGTGACAAAGACAAGCTCACAGGCAGCCTTGCTTCCTGCATACCCTGCCAGCTCCCAGTACACATACTTCATATGGTGCATGAGCAGAGCCTGCTGCAGCAGCAGGTGGCCCATGATGGTGGAAAGCTTGCACTGGGTTTTCGGGGATGACACTGGGTAGAAAGAGCCAACCTGAAGTGATGGAGAGTCTTAAATCTTGGAACGTGATTAGTTTTAAGGAGGAGACGTCTGGGATGCCTACGTAGCAAGGTAATAATATTTAAGCTGATACCTGAAGGATGAGGAGAAGTTGAGTTGGTAAGGGGAAGAAGAGAAGAACATTCTAGACAAAGAGCATGGTTTATGGAAAGGCCATGGTGGTGAGAAACATGGCTATTCCAGGAATGGAAGGGAGGTTGCTGGTATCTGTGAGATACCAGTGAGAGATTAAGTATGTTATTTTTTCCTTGCTTTGAATCTTGTGGAGAAAATATGAATCTAGGGCAGGTTTCTCCACCTTGGCACTATTGTTTGGAGCTGGATGATTCTTTGTTGTGGGGGCTTCCCTGAGTAATAATGTAGGATGTTTAGCGGCATCTCTGACCTCAACTTACTGCATGCCAGTATTGCCATCCTCCCATGACAATCAAAAATGTCCACAGACATCGCCAGCTGTCCGCTGGGGGCACGTGCACCCTGGTTGAGAACCACTGGGCTGGGGGGAGGCAGGGTGGCCACAGCCCTGGGGGTTCTTGGGATTGGCTAGTTGGCCAACAACAAGTAAGAAGTTAGAAGTTAGAAATAAGAAAAGCCCCTTCTGCTTATACTAGGGCATCACCTACTGAGGGTGTCTACAGATCACAGGGAGGCATGGAGATCTCATAATTTCTCTGTGCCCCTCTTATAGGTCACAGTCAAAATTCCTCAGAAGAACTCATAAAGAACCCGGCTGGCTTCCTTCCCCATCCAGTGACAGAAGGTTCACCAAGATCAGCAACAAAACCAAGAAAAATGAACCGTGCACGCTAAAAGTCTCAAAAGAAAGTCCCAGAATTTGAATTGATAAGCAGGGTAGGGTGAAGGGTGTATGGAGAGCCTTTTAAACTGCAACAATATTGCTGGCTTTCAGGGTCATTTTAAAAAATAGACTCAAATATCTTATCCTGTCTCTCTGATATACTTCCTGTAACTTGCCTTTATGAGAGAAGAAAAAGTCATTGTTTACAATTGTATTAACATTAGCATTGAGACAACTGCTAGCACCTTGCTTTGTAATCTGGACTAAACCTCATTAAACACAGGCTACTCTTAACTTCCTGGGTAACTCTTTGTCCATCTCAATAACTCAAGGAAATGCTGCCAGGCAGGAATACTCTCCCTGCTATTGGTATATATAATTCCTGCCCCTCCCCTGCTATGGGTAAAGAGCTTTTGTTTCATGCATTTGATTAACAAATACCTCTGGCCTGTCTACCTGTGGCAGGCCCTGAGGCAGGCTCTAGGGACAAAACCTAAACAGGACACCCTCAGAGAGCGGGGAAGTAAATCAGGAAAGAGATGTTGAATGTCCAAGGCTGGTTCTATTTTGTAAGTTCAAAAACTTGGTCAGACCAAATGAGACAGGGTCATGCCAGACCGATTTCATAAGAGATTGATTTGGAAACCAGATGTCAGTTTATTCACTTAAGTCAGATCTGTATCTTCACTAACCAGTCTCCTCTCCAGAATGCTGCCTTCCTTTAGTCAAGGTACCTGGCAAATTAGTAGTTAGTTTTCTTAGTCCTTGGTCACTGGAAGATTCCTTGGTGAGGACTGGAGTTGGAGCAAAAAGAGGTGAATTATAGAAGTAGTTTGTTAAGTTTGTGATCACAGATTCCTCAGAATTTGAGGAAAAGTTTGACCCTCTCCAAAGAAAAATGTGCCTTCTGTTTAATTTTTGTTCCTGGTGTCTGGGGATGCTGAAGCTCATTAGCTGACCCTGGCTGTATTTCACCCAGGCTGAGCCACATCTTAATAACCAATCCTTATTCCACTGAAGATCCATGTTATTTTTTTAGAGATAGGGTCTTGTTCTATCACCCAGGCTGGAGTGCAGTGGCCCAGTCATAGCTCACTGTAACCTCAAACTCCTCAGTTCAAGCACTACTCCTGCCTGAGCCTCCTCAGTAGCTGGGATTATGGGCATGAGCCACTACACCTGGCTAATTTTTCTTATTCTTTTAGACATGGGGTCTCACTGTTTTGCCCAGGCTGGTCTCAAGTAGTCCTCCCACCTCAGCCTCCCAGAGTGCTAGGATTACAGGTATGAGCCACCACACCCAGCCTGGTGATTAGCTTATACCTGCGGTTTTGAAGTGGAAAATTGGAAAATTCCACTAAAGTGGAAAATTCCACTACCGAGCTTTGTCCTTTGCATTCCTTACCTGAGGCCCCTCCTCCCCTGCGACCTTTCCCCTCATAAATCACCTGTAGCAATTAGTGTACCAGGCTGTAAAGTAACTTAGGACTCTGCCTCACTAAAGTTAACCCTGTTGTAACTGTGCCCCTCCCCCTTAAGCAGAGTGTATAAAAGACTGCAGTGCTCTTTGTCTGCTGCTCAGAATTTGGAGGGAAAAATCCCCATCTGAGCCCGCTGGCGTATAAACCTGTTTTTACCAATGTTTCTGTGTGCGTGTCGGTCTATTCCCGGTCATCTCTGCCGTAACAGTTTAAGGTCCACCTCTGTAACTAGGAGCGGAGCCCCACAGTCTACCTGGGCTGAGAATAAGGGAGGCAGGGATCCCTGTAAGAAAATCAGGGCTATTGCCTAAAGAAGAGAACATGGAGACTGGAGAGTCCCCTACTGAGGGACACTGATGCCACTGCCAATCTTTTAGTACTACAGACACTGCTGCGAAGGACCCCTAGGAGCGAATTGGAAAAGACAGAGAATGCAATGCTTCCTGCCTCCTAGGCATGTGCATCAGACTCACTATACCTGTAAGACAATCAGCTCTTTTAACCAATGAATAGGAAAGGAAATATTAGCTATGAAGAAAAGTCCATACCGTTGATTTTGACATCCTAGACAATTGTTAATCTCCTTGCACTTTTAGTGACTGGAACCACTAGCCATCTGAAGTAAGAAAGTTCTCAGCTTATGAACCACCTAATCTCTCTGGGTATTTGGATGTGGGTCAGTCACAGGAGTATTGGATGTAAAGCTGCTGTTTCTTGGTAGAGCCTTGACAGGCCCTCAAGAGGAAATTCTGGTTGAACAAAGGACATAGGAAGCTTTTCATGCAGCCTGGAGAACTCAGCTGAGGAGGCGCCACCTCTTGGGCCATAAGTAGAACTACAGTGCTATCCTCTGAGAGCTGACAGGACAGACCTACGCGCGGGTGTCCTTCAGACGATGTTGCATATAACTCGACTCTACACCCGGCAGGCAATGCAATGAGGGAATCAAGAGGCCAGGGTCATATCCCCAAAAGAAGTGAAAACGGGGACTCAACAAAAACTTGTACACGAATGTTCACAGGAGCACTATTCACAACAGCCAAGAGGTGGAAACAACCCAAATGTACATCAACAGATGAATGGATAAACAAAATGTGACATAGCCACACAATAGAATATTATTCAGCCATAAAAAGGAAATACTGATACATATGGGCATGAATCTTGAAAACCATCATGCTAAGTGAAAAAAGTCAGATACAAAAGGACAAATACTGTATGATTTCACTTACATGAAATGTCTAAAATAGGCAAATCCATAGAGACAGAAAGCAGATTGGTGGTTGCCAGGGGCCCTGGAAGCAAATAGGGGTGTGACTGCTAATGGGTTGGGGGTGTCCTTTTGGGGTGATCAAAATGTTTTGGAACTAGATAGAGGTGGTCGTTGCACAACATTGTGAATATACTAAATGCCACCAAATTGTTTACTTTAAAATGGTAAATTTTATGTTATGTAAATTTCATCTCAATTTAAAAAACCAGGGTCACAGAGCTGGTCAGGGGAACTTGGGCAAGCCATATAACCTCTGGAACTCTGTTTCCTCCCAGTCTCTCTAGTGACTTCTGAAAGGGGCTACCTTGCAAAAATAACAGGAAAGTACCTAATTCCACAATTTCCCCCGTAACAGCTAAAGATCGATCCTCTGAACTCTCTCTGCTTTTTCTCTCCCTAGCTGACAGGCACCCTGCATGGGTCCATTTCACATCGGAAAAGAGCTGAATAGACAGAAAGGAAATGTAAATCTTTCTCTTTTTTTTTTTTTTTTTTTGATCTATTTTTAGTAGAGATGGGGTCTCGCTCTTGCTCAGGCTGGTTTCGAACTCCTGAGCTCAAACAATCCACCCGCCTCGGCCTCCCAGAGTGCTAGAATTACAGGTGTGAGCCACCGTGCCGGCAGTAAATCTTTCTCTTTACATTTGACAGCTCACTGCCTTTTAGAATTTGTTTTATAGCCTCAAGGAGTGCCTGAGAAGCTCCTGGACAGACAGCATGGCTGCAAACTCTAAGCCTCAGTTTCCTGCCCAAAACCATATCTCAGGGGTGAGATCATATCCCCAGCGATAAGCCTGACTACATTTCAGAGATAATCAAGTCTCCAGGAGAAGAAAAACAGGAAAGATGGACAACCTGACCTCTTGCAGCTGCCTCCTGCTAATTACTACACAGCAGCTTCTGTTATCAACTGACAACAATCACTTTTTTTTTTCCTTTCTCTTTGTCCCCATAAAAACAGCAAGTCACTTGGCCTCAGTGTGCCCACCCCACTTCTCTTTTCTGGGTGCAATGCCATCTCTCTTTCTCTGTCTCGCCACTCAACTCCCCTCTTTTTCCGTTTATTTCTCTTTTCTCTCTCTCATTCTCTCACTTTCTTTCACCTTCTAAAAGATAAAATGAAATTTATACTTTTACATCCTAATCTCTGTGTGAGAAGTTTTTCTCCACCCATGCAACGAGCACCTACTGTTTTCTACCCTAACAACTTCCAGCTCTCATTTGGTTATTTTGTAAAGGATAAAAGGGAACTGATACTTGTTTATTTATTTTGATTTTATTAACCTTTTTGAAAAGGAAATTAAATACACATGGTAAAAAAAAATCAATGAAATGTAAATCTGGTGCTCAATCCTGTGGCCCCCAAGAAGAAATATTTATCATACACTCACTAAATACCAGGAACTTGGCGCCTTCTTTTCAAGAGCTTCATTTTAAGGAGGAGGAAATGGAGGCTCAGAGAGGTTTAGTGATAGCCCATGGGTCACACAACTTAAAGTGGCCAAGTTAGGACTGGAATCCAGCCCTTCTGGTTTTGAAGTCAGCACTCTTTCTTATCCAGGAGCTCTCCCTGCAAGATCTTTCCTGGTGCAACTGCACCCAGCTAGCCAGAATGCCAGGCTGTGTGCCCCACGTGATAGTCTCCTTCTCCTCTAGGACAGCACTTTGCAACCTTGAACGTGCATCAGAATCCCCTGCAGCGCTTGTGAAAACACAACTGCTGAGTTCACTCCCAGAGTGGCTGATTCAGAAAATCTGGGGTGGGGACTGAGACTTCCAATTGCTGACAAATTCAGGTGACACTCATGCTACTGGTCAGGAGGACACCCTTGGGAATCACTGCCCCAGAAGAAATACACTGTCAGCCTTTCCTCCTTCCACATAGAAACCCTCTCATCTCCTTCACATGAGAGGGATCTTCTGCCTTCAGAAAGCTTTGTATTAAAAATGTTTCCTTTTTACTTGCTATTTTTAAATTATTTCAAACTTACAGAGAACTTGTAAGAACAGTACAACAATCTCTCAGCAACTCTATCTAGATTCATCCATTTTTAACATTTTGCCCCATTTGGACTATTCCTCCCTGCACCCACCCTTTTCTCACCTCATATATACTTTTTCTTTTTTTTTTTTCTGGGCCATCTATGGGTATGTTGTAGGCATCATGCCCGTTTACTTATTATTTGTGGAAATTGCTTTGTTGTGACATAACCAATCACATAAGGCTGGCATAATGAGGAAGCCTACACAGAGAATAGGTATCTGTTAGCCTGGGTTCAACTGGACAAGCAGGAATTATGTGTGTGTGTGTGTGTGTGTGTGTGTGTGTGTATAATATCAAGGAATTTGGTTTATGGGATTGTGGGGGCTGGCTGGGCAAGTCTGGAATCTATAGAGTGGGCCATAAGGAAGGGCAAGGCTGGCTGTCCAGGGTGAGGTATTTCTTCTTCAGGGGAAGCTGTAGAAGCTTCCCAGGATTGGATCCACCCACCCAGGTTATCTAGAGTAACTACCCTTGTTTGAAGTCAGCTGATCATGGACCCCAATCACATCCACACACCACCTTCACAGCACCCCTAGACTAGTGTCTGATGTGTAATGGGGGACTATCGTCTGGCCAACTCACCATCCAATGGACCATCACAGTGCCCATCCTCTGACTTGCAAATGGAGAACAAAGGCAGTTTTATTCTGAGAGGCAGAGCACTGCGCTGGTGTGGGAGGACTCTGCGGCCGCACTGGCTGGGCTCCAACCCACCGTACAAAATGGAGAGATAACAGTACTCCAGAAAGCCCTCCAGATCTAACACAGCCCTCCACTCTCTACATCGTTAACCTGCTCTATTTTTCTTCAGAGCATGTCTCATTCCTTGACGCTATATATTTGTTTATAGCACATAAGCATCATGTATTTGTTTATTTATATATCTCTTCTAATTAGAAAGTAAGCTCCACGAGGGGAAGAACTTTTTATTATTACTGTATCCCCAGTGCCTAGAGCAGTGCCCAGCACACTGAAGGGGATACATAAACGTGCCAAACGAAGGCACCAATGTGATGTCTGGCGATATGAGGTTTGCTTGACATATGGCACCTGGCCTTCAGGTGTCTCCAACTTCTACTGTATCTTCCATGCCAGGGCTGGGGGTGAGGAGACCTGGCAATAATAATACTAAGCTGAGAGCCTAGTGGCTTATTTTTAAAGCCATATCTAAATGCCATGCACCTGGACATTTGCAGTAACTTCTGTCTCTTCTCTCAGTGTAAAAGGAGAGCAGCAGCTGTGAAATAAGGTATCAGAATTCTCTGGGAGTTGGGCTTTCTGTTCGGGCTCCACAAGGCCACCAAAGGGAGCTCTTGTCATATGGGTATAGAGTTTCAGTTTTGCAAAATGAAGTTCTGGAGATGAGCTGCACAACAATGTGGATATACTTAATTAACATCACTGAACTGTACACTTAGAAATGGTGAGGATGGTAACATTTTTGTTATATATTTAAAAACACTGTTTTTTTGAGACAGAGTCTCAGTTTGTTGACTAGGCATGAGGACAGTGGTGTCATCATAGCTCATGCAACCTCAAACTCTTGGGCTCAACTGATCCTCCTGCCTCAGCCTCCTGAGCAGCTGGGACTATAGCATGCACCACCACACCCAGCTAATTTTTCTATTTTTTGTAGAGTTGGGGTCTCACTATCTTGCCCAGGCTGGTCTCAAACTCCTGGCCCCAAGCAATCCTCCCACCTCACCCTTCCTAAGTGCTGGATTATAGGCATAAGCCACTGCACCCAGACTGTTATGCATTTTTTAGCAAAATAAAAACATGTTTTAAAAAAGGCTACCATGTGAGACATCTGAGAAGCTGGTACAGGAGAGGGATGGTGTTTACTCTGTCAGATCAGAGTGGCAAACAGTGGGAGGTGTAGGCAGGAGGCTTTTCCAGGGCAGGGAAGGCTGTGCACGGAGTGGATCCTGCCCAGACAAGGAAAGTGCTCGAGCCCAGCCTGAGGAGCCCACGCAGGGACACTGGTAAAATGACAGCTGCACTTGGGTACGGACTGGCCCTGGGGACTGCTAGAGCCCCTTCTAACTTGGAGCATCTGAAGGATTTGAGCTGTGTCAAGGTCAGAAGATGCTAGAGCCTTCCATTCATAGGCTTTTGCTATGATATACTTGAGGAACAGAAATTTAGGTCTGAAATCAGGTTGTGCTCTTATGCTGCTAGGAGATGACTATAACCTGGTGCAGCCTTTCTGGTGGGTGTTCACAACTAAGAACTTATCCAAGAAAACAATTGTGCAAGTGTGCGAAGCATGTCAGAATAAACACTTTTGTAACACCAGAGAACTTTAAACAACTTCAATGTCCATGAGAAAAACCAGGAATGCCAACTATCAAGCAAATGGGGGACGTTTGGGAAGTATGTGGGACAGAAAGCACAGGCAGCGATGGGACACAGGACTGAGTCCCTCTAGGCTGGGAGGCTGCTCCTCCCAGCCTCTCTCCACTGCCTAACCGCTTCCATATTCCCAAGGCAGACAAGGACTGCCTCAGCCCAGGACAATGGGGATGGGGCCATGTGACACTCACCTGACGTTAGGCCCCTCCCATAAGCAGGGGCTGCTGGCTGGTGAGCACCCTGGTGGCGTTGACACCCGCTCCTTAAAGTATGGCGCTGGACTGACCAGCAGCATCTGCCATCACTGGGCAGCGTGACCATGCAGGATCCCAGGCCTCACTCCAGACCTGATGAATGAGAATCTGCATTTTAATAAGGTCCTTGTTGGTCAGGATGTGTATTACATTTGGTAGACAATGATTACTAGGAAGGATAACAGGCTTTCACTTCCCTCCCTCCTTTCCTCTTTGCTCCCTCCCCCTCCCTTTCCTCTTTCCTTCCTTTTAAAACAGCTTTATTGAGATATAATTCAGACACCACATAATTCACCCATTTAACACATTAACCGCCATGTGGGTTGTAGTTAACTCACACTAGTTTTGAGCCCAGGGCCTCATGAACCATATGTAACTCACATGTCTCTTTTTCTTGGGACCCATGTGAACTACTTTTCAAGTTGCATATAACTCATGCACAGAGAACAATACAAAATAACAAATTTTTCATTAAATTAGAAAGGATTATTTTGCTTTTGAAGTTGTTATTCTATTTTGGTAATAAAACACCGTAGCTCCAAGGAAAAAAATTTTTTTCCAGTGTGGCAGTCAATGTGTTAAAGTGTACAATTCAATGGTTTTAGAATATTTGAAGTTGTACATCTCATGCTGCAATCGATTTTAGAACATTTCATTGTCTGAGAAAGAAACCTGGTACCCTTTAGTTGTCATGCCTGATCCCACCTATCCCCCATCAGGTCCTGGGAACCACTAATCTACTTTCTGTCTCCATGGATTTGTCTATTCTGGACATTTCACATAAATGCAGTCATAATTTGTGGTCTTCTGTGTCTGGCTTCTTTGACTCAGCATAATGGTTTCAAGGTGCATCTATGTTGTAGCTTGTGTTAGTAACTCATTCCTTTTTATGGCCAAATAATATTCCATTGTACAGA
>NW_012154285.1:6452036-6454152 GCF_000956105.1 Propithecus coquereli
GGCCTCCCAGAGTGCTAGAATTACAGGTGTGAGCCACCGTGCCGGCAGTAAATCTTTCTCTTTACATTTGACAGCTCACTGCCTTTTAGAATTTGTTTTATAGCCTCAAGGAGTGCCTGAGAAGCTCCTGGACAGACAGCATGGCTGCAAACTCTAAGCCTCAGTTTCCTGCCCAAAACCATATCTCAGGGGTGAGATCATATCCCCAGCGATAAGCCTGACTACATTTCAGAGATAATCAAGTCTCCAGGAGAAGAAAAACAGGAAAGATGGACAACCTGACCTCTTGCAGCTGCCTCCTGCTAATTACTACACAGCAGCTTCTGTTATCAACTGACAACAATCACTATTTTTTTTTTCCTTTCTCTTTGTCCCCATAAAAACAGCAAGTCACTTGGCCTCAGTGTGCCCACCCCACTTCTCTTTTCTGGGTGCAATGCCATCTCTCTTTCTCTGTCTCGCCACTCAACTCCCCTCTTTTTCCGTTTATTTCTCTTTTCTCTCTCTCATTCTCTCACTTTCTTTCACCTTCTAAAAGATAAAATGAAATTTATACTTTTACATCCTAATCTCTGTGTGAGAAGTTTTTCTCCACCCATGCAACGAGCACCTACTGTTTTCTACCCTAACAACTTCCAGCTCTCATTTGGTTATTTTGTAAAGGATAAAAGGGAACTGATACTTGTTTATTTATTTTGATTTTATTAACCTTTTTGAAAAGGAAATTAAATACACATGGTAAAAAAAAATCAATGAAATGTAAATCTGGTGCTCAATCCTGTGGCCCCCAAGAAGAAATATTTATCATACACTCACTAAATACCAGGAACTTGGCGCCTTCTTTTCAAGAGCTTCATTTTAAGGAGGAGGAAATGGAGGCTCAGAGAGGTTTAGTGATAGCCCATGGGTCACACAACTTAAAGTGGCCAAGTTAGGACTGGAATCCAGCCCTTCTGGTTTTGAAGTCAGCGCTCTTTCTTATCCAGGAGCTCTCCCTGCAAGATCTTTCCTGGTGCAACTGCACCCAGCTAGCCAGAATGCCAGGCTGTGTGCCCCACGTGATAGTCTCCTTCTCCTCTAGGACAGCACTTTGCAACCTTGAACGTGCATCAGAATCCCCTGCAGCGCTTGTGAAAACACAACTGCTGAGTTCACTCCCAGAGTGGCTGATTCAGAAAATCTGGGGTGGGGACTGAGACTTCCAATTGCTGACAAATTCAGGTGACACTCATGCTACTGGTCAGGAGGACACCCTTGGGAATCACTGCCCCAGAAGAAATACACTGTCAGCCTTTCCTCCTTCCACATAGAAACCCTCTCATCTCCTTCACATGAGAGGGATCTTCTGCCTTCAGAAAGCTTTGTATTAAAAATGTTTCCTTTTTACTTGCTATTTTTAAATTATTTCAAACTTACAGAGAACTTGTAAGAACAGTACAACAATCTCTCAGCAACTCTATCTAGATTCATCCATTTTTAACATTTTGCCCCATTTGGACTATTCCTCCCTGCACCCACCCTTTTCTCACCTCATATATACTTTTTCTTTTTTTTTTTTCTGGGCCATCTATGGGTATGTTGTAGGCATCATGCCCGTTTACTTATTATTTGTGGAAATTGCTTTGTTGTGACATAACCAATCACATAAGGCTGGCATAATGAGGAAGCCTACACAGAGAATAGGTATCTGTTAGCCTGGGTTCAACTGGACAAGCAGGAATTATGTGTGTGTGTGTGTGTGTGTGTGTGTGTGTGTATAATATCAAGGAATTTGGTTTATGGGATTGTGGGGGCTGGCTGGGCAAGTCTGGAATCTATAGAGTGGGCCATAAGGAAGGGCAAGGCTGGCTGTCCAGGGTGAGGTATTTCTTCTTCAGGGGAAGCTGTAGAAGCTTCCCAGGATTGGATCCACCCACCCAGGTTATCTAGAGTAACTACCCTTGTTTGAAGTCAGCTGATCATGGACCCCAATCACATCCACACACCACCTTCACAGCACCCCTAGACTAGTGTCTGATGTGTAATGGGGGACTATCGTCTGGCCAACTCACCATCCAATGGACCATCACAGTGCCCATCCTCTGACTTGCAAATGGAGAACAAAGGCAGTTTTATT
>NW_012154285.1:6460674-6468632 GCF_000956105.1 Propithecus coquereli
ACTTGTTGATTCTTGCCCAACCTAATTTTCTTAAATTGTTTTACCTTTTCTTCACTCAAAGTACTTGACAGGTCCTTGGTGAATCTTCCTACTAATTTGGGCGTATCCAACTGATACAAATTGGAGTTGAAAATGTCTGATCTGACAACCAGTACTGACTAGGATGTACTCCTTTGGAAGCAAGCCAGCATTATATCAAATAAAAGACTTTTGGTCTGTGGCGTTGTGTTGTGTTCATTGTTTTGCTTTTTGGAGGTGTGCATCAGATGGTGAGCACCAAGACCTGTAGAGTTCACCTGGAAAGCTGTTTTCCTGGCCTCTAACCACAGTACTTTTTATTGCAAAGTAGTAGTCTTTTTACTGCATATCCATCCCCAGTTGATGGACATTTAGATTGTTTCCAGTTTTTAGCTGTTATGAATAAAATGATAAAACTACAAGTTTTTGTGTGAAGATACATGTTAATTTCTTCTGGGTAGACACCTAGGTGTGGAATTACTGGGTAGTATATAGAAAGTTAATATTTAGCTTTTTAAGAAATTGTCAAACTTCTCCACTGTGACTGTACCATTACACATTCCCACTAGTAGTGTTTGAGGGTTCTAGTTTTTCTGTCATCTTCACAAATGTTTAGTATTGTCAGTCTGTCTATTTTAGCCATTCTGAGTGAATGTGTAGTGGTATCTCATTGTGGTTTTAATTTGCATTTCCCTAGTGACTAAATGCTGTTGGGCATCTTTTTATGTGCTTATTTACCATTTGTGTTACCTTTTCTGGTGAAGGGTCTATTCAAATATTTAGCTCATTTTAAAACTGGGTTGTATGTCTTATTATTGAGTTGTAAGAGTTATTTATAAACTCTGAATGAAAGTCATTTATCAGATATATGATGGGAAAATACTTTCTCCCAATCTGTGGCTTATCTTTTGACTTTTAATGGTGTCTTTTGAAGAGTAAAATATTTTAATTTTGATGAAGTCCAATTTAGCAAATTTTCTTTATTTTATGGATTGTACTTATGGTGTTATAGCTAAGAAATCTTTGCCTAGTCCAAGGTCACAGGATTTTTCTATGTTTTCTTATAGAGGTTTTATAATTTTATTTTATTTTTTCGAAACAGAGTCTCACTTTGTTGCCCTGAGTAGAGTGCCATGGCATCAGCCTAGCTCACGGCAACCTCAACTCCTGGGCTCAAGCCATCCTCCTGCCTCAGCATCCTGAGTAGCTGGGACTACAGGTGTGCACCACCACACCCCGCTAATTTTTTTCTATTTTTAGTAGAGACGGGGTCTCACTCTTGCTCAGGCTTGTCTCGAACTCCTGGCCTCAAGTGATCCTCTCGCCTTAGCCAGAGTGCTAGGATTACAGGCGTGAGCCACCGCCCTGGGCCTAGGAGTTTTATACTTTTACCTCTTTCATTTAGGGCTAATATTGAGTTAACTTTTGTGTTTAATATAACATAAAGGTCTCAGGTTTTTTGTTTAATTTGTGTTTTCTTTCTTTTTTTTTAACATCCAGTTGTTCTAGGACCATTTGTTGAAAAGACTGCCTTTCTGCTTTTTTTAGCCATTGAATTACCTTGTCACGTTTGTTGAAAAGCAGTTGATCAGTGTATGAGTTTTTCTGGATTCTCTGTTCTGTTCCACTGATTAATATGACTGTCCTTATGCCACTACCACACTGATTTGATTACTGAAACTTTATAGTAAGTTTTCAAATTTATTTTTTTATTTATTTTATTTTTTTTTTTTTTGAGACAGAGTCTCACTGTGTTGCCCAGGCTAGAGTGCCGTGGCATCATCCTAGCTCACAGCAACCTCAAACTCCTGGGCTCAAGGATCCTCCTGCCTCAGCCTTCCCAGTAGCTGGGACTACAGGCATGCGCCACCATGCCCGGCTAATTTTTTCTATATATTTTTAGTTGTCCAATTAATTTCTGTCTAATTTTAATAGAGACGGGGTCTCGCTCTTGCTCAGGCTGGTTTCGAACTCCTGAGCTCAAACAATCCGCCCGCCTCGGCTTCCCAGAGAGCTAGGATTACAGGCGTGAGCCACCGCGCCCGGCCTATTGACCATTTTAAAGTGTACAATTCAGTGGCATTTAGTGCATTTACAATGTGGAGCAAGCATCACCTCTATTTAGTTCCAAGACCTTTTTCTTGCCTGACAAGGCAACTCTATATCCATTAAGCAGTCACTCCCCGTTCCCCTCTCCATCCAGCCCCTGGCAACCTCTAGTCTACTTCCTGTCTCCCTAGATTCACCTAATCTGGATATTTCATACTGTGGAGACAAAAGTGACTTCATCTTGGATGCTAATCTGCCATGCTGACTTCTGGTTAGCCCCAGTCCCATGAGTGCCTCATGATTTCTTATTTTCTATCCTTAGTGTAAAAATAATGCACTCACCATAAATCCTGCCTTTAGATCACAGCAACCTTGATGTTATCACACATTATAGGCTATGATGCACATAGCACACTTGCCCATTCTGGAGGGGTGCCTTTAATTGTTTTTATAGAGCACTTACCCCTTTCACTATGGTATAAGGAGTTAACGGTACGGAGATCTACTTGTCTTGCCCAAGATTGTATTTCCATCTTTAAGTTCCGCCAATAAAACACCCTTTACTGACAAACTGGATTTGTCTGCCTCATTCTTTGGTTTCTCCGCTCCTTTGGCATTTGGGGGCCACTTTCACAGTACACATATCAATGGAATCCATTCAGTGGCGTGATCATAGCTCACTGTAACCTCAAACTCCTGGGCTCAAGCGATCCTCCTGCCTCAGCCTCCCAAGCAGCTGAGTCTACAGGCATGTGCTACTGCACCCAGCTAATTTTTGTATATTTTGTAGAGACGGGGTCTCACTTGTTGCTCAGGCTGGTCTTGAACTCTTGAGCTCAAGCAATCCTCCCACCTCGGCCTCCCAAAGTGCTAGGATTACAGGTGTGTGCCACCGTCGCTGTCCTGAAAACACAGTATTAAGAATGAGGTTGAAGATGAATAGAAATTAGGCTGTGTGTGTGTTGGGAGGGGAGAGTAAGTTTCTAGGTAGAGGGAAAGCATGTAAAAATACATCAGTAAGTTGAGCAGCTAGACTCAGAGCTGCCTGAGGGCAGAGACCTGTCTTTTCCTCCTCTCTATCAGGTAGCACAACGGCTGGCATAGATAGGAACTTGCTAAATTCTTACTGAATGAATGAATGAGTGAGTGAATCCAAGGTGCCTTCTGTTTCCTAACTGTTATGGATAATGTCATTTAGAAATTTTCTCCCAAAGTTCACTGCTGGATCACTGTTCTTATTCCTATTAGGTAGCGTAGGCAAACAAAAAGGCTCAAATAAAGTAAAAGCTCAATACAAGAGAAGTTTGTTTATTTTTGCTTATATAATAGTCCAGAGTAGATATTCAGGTAGATGAGACACAGTTCTCCTCCACGCTGAGATCTTCCATCTTGAGGCTGTGTCTTCTCCAGATTCTGGTCATCACCTACTTCCAGCTGACAGAGTAAGTAAGGCATAGAGGAGCACCTGTTGGAGATTTTTCTGGGCCAGGCCTGAAAACTGTGTACATCTTTTCTGCTCATTTTCCACTGGGGAGAGCACAGACACATGGCCACATATACATTAAGGGAGCTGAGGAATGTAGTATAGTTGTATGGCCAACTGAAAATAATAATTTTCGTGGACAACTAAGTTTTCACCACAATATTCAATTACTTACTTATTCTCTGGTATGTCTCAAATTAACCTAGAGAGAAAAGAACTCTGGATTTCCCACCCTCACCCCAATCAAGTCTTTCATTCACTGAATGCCATCATAATCCATCCAACTGCGTAAGCAAACACATCAAAGTCATCTTTGATCCATTTCTTATTCTCACCTCCCACATCTAATCCTTCAGGAAGTTCTGTCAATGCTACTTTCAAAACATGTGCTCAAACCATCTTCTTTCCATCTTTGCTACCATCTCCTTAGTTCAAACATCACAATAATCTCTTATCTGGATTATTCCAATAGCCTCTTAATAGCTCTCTTTCCATTCTTGCTTGCCTACATTCCGTTCTCTATACGGCAGAGTGATCTTTTAAAACATCATTTTGATCACATCACTCTTTAGTTTAAAACTTTTCAATAGCTTAGAAAAAATCCAGGCCGGGCGCCATGGCTCACGCCTGTAATCCTAGCACTCTGGGAGGGATAGGCGGGAGGATTGCTTGAGCTGAGGAGTTCAAGACCAGCCTGAGCAAGAGCAAGACCCTGTCTCTACTATAAATAGAAAGAAATTAGCCAAACAACTAAAAACAGAAAAAATTAGCCAGGCATGGTGGCGTGTGCCTATAGTTCCAGCTACTGGGAGGCTGAGGCAGGAGGATCGCTTGAGCCCGAGAGTTTGAGGTTGCTGTGAGCTAGGCTGACGCCACAGCACTCTAGCCAGGGCAATAGAGTGAGACTCTGTCTCGAAAAAGAAAAAGAAAAAGAAAAAGAAAAAATCCAAATCATTCACTATGACCCCCTAAGTCCATATATATGATGGACCCCTGTCCACCTCTCCAACCTCATCTTTTATCACTCTCCTATTCACTCTACTACAGCTACAATGATCTTCTTGCTGATCCTTCAACACATTTAGCTTATTTCCACCTTGAAACTTTTGCACTTACTGTTCCATCTGCCCATAAATCTCTTCTTTGGATTTCCAATAGCTAGCTCCTTTTCATTCCTCAGGGATCTCAGCTTAAATATTATTTCCTGAGACACCTTTCCTGACATCTAGTACGAAGCAGTCCTCACATCCAGTTATTTTCTCACCTCAGCATCCTGTTTATTTTCTTCTTAGATCATGCACTTCATTTTTTCCTGCTTATTATCTGCTTCATTTTCCTGAAAGATCCATGAGCAGGTACCGTGTCTTGTTCCTACTGTTTCCCCAGCATCTAGTAGGCCTGACACATGGTGGTGTGCAGTAAATAAGTGAAAGAAGAACCATCAAGAGGTGATTAGCCAAAAGCTCCCGTAAAGTCCTTTGATATATAATTGGCGTAGTGTAAGAAGCCCAAACCTGGCTTCCAATTTCAGCTTTACTACTACTCAGCTGTGCGCAAGCGAGTTCGGCACTCTGAGCCTCAGTTACCTAATCTGTAAATAGGGAATAAGTACATACTTACCTTAGAACGTTAAATGCCTACCTTCTAAAGATGAAAGGAGGTAATGGAGGAAAAGAGCTTCGTGTAAGGTTAACACTCCATAAATAGAGTTGTTATCGATATTACATATTACACACAATTCTGTTCCCTTATGGCAGGAACCGCTCGGTGCCTCAGTTCCCTCTTTTCTACCCAGGGACGATCTCCATGGGTCCTTTCCGAAGAGAGTTTCCGTAGGTATAAACAGCAGCGCGCAGATAAAGGATGAGGCTCCCCCGCTCGCGCAGCCTCACGTGTCCAGTGGCGACCGCCAATGGCCCTGCCCTGTCGAGCCCTGCCCCATTGCGTCATTAGGGCAGCGCCACGGTAGCGGAAGGCCCAGGGGGCCTGTCCTGTGTGCAGCGCGCCTTGGGGAGGCCCAGGCAGGCGCCTGCAAGTCAGGTGCGCAGTTTCGGGGCGGCTCAGAAACCCCAGCGGAAGGCAGCGAGGGGCGTGTGAAGCCGTGGGGTCAAGGAGCCGGGCAGCAGGAGGGGCGGCCCGGAGCTCCAGCGGGGCAAAGCGCAGGCAGGCTGCCGGCCGGCGGGGCTGCCCGGCGCGGGTGTTCCGGCGATGTGTGGCGCTGAAGCGGCGGCGGGAGCAGCGGCGGCGGCGGCGGCGGCGGCGGCAGGCTCGGCTTTGGCTTTGCGGCGGTGCCGGCGGCGGAGGCGGAGGCGCAGGCTCTTCCTTAGGACCTGGCGAGCCCGGGCCTAAGCGGCGGCCTTGCAAGGCCCCTGCACAGCGCCCCGAGCCGGGGCCCTCCCCGTCTGGCCCTGCCCCGGGAGCTTTCCTCCCCGGCCGGGGATGAGGCTGGGAGGCGGCTGCGCGGGGCCCAGCACAAAGGCTTGTCCTCAGGGGCCGCAGCCTCCGCTGCCGCTGCTGCCGCCCGCCTAGAACCGCCCGCCGAAGCTGAGCCGGCGCCAGAGCCCTCGTCCCCGCCGGTCCCCAGGGGAGGCTGCTGCCCGTCCCCCCGAGGCCCAGGGGCCCCAGCTCCGAGCCCTTTGCTCCCTCGGCAGCGGGGGGACTGGGCAGCTGCGCAGTCTTTGCCGCTCCCGGCTTCGGGGGCACCGCGGAGCATGTCCGAGGAGAGCGACATGGATAAAGCCATCAAGGTAAGGAGGTGCTCCCTCTTCCCCTGCTTTGTTTTGTGGCATTCCTCTCTTCTCCAGCCTTAGAAAGCAGGGAGAATATGGGTGAGAGGTTCGAGTGACTCCCGGGTTTCAGCCGCTGGCGGATTCCAAGGACCGCATTTTACAGCCCGGGGGTAAAGGGTGTATGGGTGTTTCCTATTCCCTCCAACTTCCCTGGTTAATGTGATTTGTGCTCAGCTAGAACGAAGGTGAGTGGCGTGGAGATACTTGATACGAGTGGAACGAAAAGAACCCCCGAGTGCAGCCAGCATTTGCTTCCGGATGGTCTGCCGTAACAGCACTTGGAGGGTTGGATTTTACCTATCCCTCCCGGTTAGTTTGAAATTAGCCTCCTGGAAATCTGCAGTTTGAGAAGATGCCTTACAACTTGCCGTTTCCAGTGCCTGTTATATTCTTGGCCTGTCCTTTTGCGAATAGGTTGTTCTCACTTTTCCCTGTGTTTTCCTCCCCTTTTTTCTCTTTCCTCTTTCCTCTCCTCGTAGGGAGCATTGACTTAGGAAGAGCTAACAGTGTTATACGACTTATTGCTCTCTTAACCAAAAGAAAAGCAAATACGTGTGTTCGAAAATCACCCAAATAAGATTTCTAAAACCTGCTTTTTACTTTAAAAAAAGGAAAAAAAAGGCACGTTTTGCCCACTAAGAGTCAGCTATTTGTCTTGACAGCTATAGCCGGAATATTAGTCTTATGAAAATTGAACACTGAAGCTTAAAGTTTGATGTATTATTACTGGGTGTTAAGTCAACCCAATGCATTTAAGAATTTCATTTTCCTTTGAGGAACAAGCATCCATTGGCATCCACTGGTTATCTTCCCCTTCAAGACCTAGTCACTGTTACCAGTAACTATTTAAGAATTTACACTTCTAACCATTTTTTGGGTGGTATACATAGTTTGTAGAAATCCATTCCAAAGAAAGTTAACCTTTTAAAGGAGTAATTGACATAGTGCTTTCACAGTAAGGAAGATCAGATTTTAAATAACAAAGATTAAAGTTCTAAAAGACTGCTTTGATATACCCATTTTTTCTTTTGGTTTGGGTTTTATTGGAACAGAGTCATGATTTGCTGCCTGAAGTTATACAATTGGGTTGTGAATCAAAGCATATATGGCAGGTTTTTAAATTCAACAATTATTGCCTGCTTTGTGTTTGGGTGTCCTAGGCACAAGTGGTATAAGCCAGACTCCTAGATGTCCCTGCACTCATGGATCTTATATTCTAGATGGTGGAGTTAGGTAATGAACATTGCCAGGTGGTTATAATTAAGAAGTACAGAAAGGGTGAGGAATACTCTTTTAAATACGGTAGTCAGGGAAGGTCTCTCTGATGAGGTAATGAGGAAGCAAACCACCACTGTCTTAGGGAAGAATATAACAGGCAGTGGGAACAGCAAGTACAAAGGCCTTGAAGTAGAAGCAGGCCTAGTGTGATATAGGACCAGCAAGGTGGCTGGAATGTAGTGGGTCAATGTAGATGATGTTACAGACCAGTATTGGGAAACAGAACATTTAGGGCCTTGTAGGCCATTGTAAGAACTTAGGCTTTGACCCTGATTAGAAGGTGAACTATGGGTGAGTTTCAAGCAGAAGAGGGACATAGTTCTGGTAGACAAGTATACAAA
>NW_012154285.1:6471137-6480337 GCF_000956105.1 Propithecus coquereli
CAAGATTTTGATAGGGAATTTATAGGGCAATTTTGTAGGGTACAGTGGCATCATCGTAGCTCACTGCAGCCTCAAACTCCTGATCCTTCTGCCTCAGCCTCCCAAGTAGCTGGGGCTATAGGCATGCACCACGACGCCTGGCTAATTTTTCTATTTTTAGTAGAGATGGGGTCTCACTCTTGCTCAGGCTGGTCTTGAACTTCTGAGCTCAAGCAATCCTCCCGCCTTAGCCTCCCAAACTGCTGGGATTATAGGAGTTAGGCACCATTCCAGGCAAATAAAGTGTTTTAACTAACCCATGCCTTCCTGTCTTCTCCTTTGTCTTTAAAATATGCCAGAAAATGTGCCATCTACCCACAGTCTAGTTGAAAGGTATCAGTGTGTTAATTTCTTTTGCCTAGTTGGGCTTGGTGAAACCTTAGCTCTGGCTAGTGTTTACGGCACTAAGAAGATGCAAGAATTAAACCTGGGAAAAGGACAGGAGAAATGGGGTTCAGAAGTCAGGCTGTTGGGAAGCCTGGTAGTGCCTCTCCTATCTTCTGCAAAGTCAAGTGTCAAAACTTCAGTGAGAGTCTCCACAAGTTGAACTTTCTTAGCTGTCCATCAGCTAGAGCACCATCTTAATAAGTACAGCAGAGAATCTGGTTTAACAACTTATATTCACATCCTAGGTGCTGGGCATATAGACTCTGATCTGATTATAACAAATAATTGATTAGAACAAATTTCTGTTTTCCATAGAGTCTCCTATGAGTGTATATTAATAATTCCATTTGCATTGAGTGGAGAGATTTAGCAAATGATTTCACTCTACCATGAAGCTGAGATTATGCTCCAGCTCCCTCTTTCCCAACTACTTCATTCCTCTGTCTTCTCAAACACTCCTAAATCAAACAGGCCACATAGTGGAAAAGTGAAGGAGGTAGATGGGTCAGATAGGTAGGCCTGAGTTCTGTTTAGGAGGTGGTGAGAGAAGACAGAGGCTGGGACCTCTCTGACTGGGCAGTACTTGTCCCTAATCTTCATGCTTGGGCCTGGGCAATTACCTTTAATAGTTGGACTGGTGCTGGGGAGGAGACCAAAGCCATAGATTTTAGTCTTGATAGTGCGTGTAACTCACTCTGTGACCTTGACAAGCTCCTTGACCCTGATGCACAGTTTTTTAGAAGGGAGTTTGTGTGATCGTGTTGGTTTCTCCTATCCGAATATCCTTTCATCATTTGGCTTTAGTCCACTTTTCTAGTCAATTAATTCTACAGTTATTGAACATTTACTGTAGAATTGGGTAGCAGAAAGGGGTGAGATGAAGGCTGTTCTAAGCTTGTTTTATACACTTGCACATTCATTGGGCAGAAGCTCTGTTTTGATCTCTGAACTTAGCTTGGTGTCTGGCACATATTAACTGCTTAATGAGTGTGTATTACATGAGCAGATACCCTATTCCCCTACGCTAGCGATCAGAATTCAAGTTATTTATAAAAAATATAGTTACATAATGAACGTGGCAGAATACCTCTGTACTCAAGTGATAGTGAAAACAGGCATAAACTAGGATGTAAACAGTCAATGGGGAAGGGTGTTTAAGGCAGAAAGCCTGTTCACGTGAAAGAGGGTAAGGCTCATTAAAGTAACTAACACATTAAATTTGGTCAGTTTGTAAACTGTAAGGAAGGAAATTAGGCCAGAAAATTAAGCACAGACCGGATTCTAAAGACCTTGTAAGTCAGAAAGGAATCTGGATTTTATTTCAAGGGCAATAAAGGTTCTAAGCAAGAGCATGACATTAAATTTTTTTTGAAAAAAGATAATCTCATTGCTGTATGCAGAAAGTGTGAGCAACAAACTGTGTCAATGGAGATCATTTGGGGAGGGAGTGGAGAGTGTCTGCTATGGGGTATGGGTTCTAGGGTCATGAAAATGTTCTACAATTGATTGTGGTGATAGTTGCACAACTCTGTGAGTATACTAAAGATTTTTGAATTATACACTTCAATGGGTGAATTGTATGGTACAAGAATTATAGCCCAATAAAGCAGTTATTAAAAAAAAAAAGAGTATGTACTCAAATGGTGCTATTGCAAATTAGGTACTTACAGCCAGGCATGGTGGCTCAACGCCTGTAATCCTAGTATTCTGGGGAGGCTGAGGCAGGCGGATCACTTGAGCCCAGGAGTTTGAAGTTGCAGTGAGTGATGATGTACTGCAATCTAGCTAGGGTGACAAGAGCGAGAGTCTGTCTCAAAAAAGAAAAGAAAAGAAAATTAGATATTTACTTTTATTTGCACTTTTACGTCTAAATTTATGCAGTTATTCCAGCAGTTTGATCAACTTGTTCAGGGCCATAGGCCTCTGCAGCAGCAGCACATATCTGAGCAGTCTTTCTGGAATCTCAGAAAATACATTTGACCTTTGTAGCAGAGAGGCATTTACTAGCTGAAGGATTTTCAAAGAATATCTTCCTCCCATACTCCCTAAAAAGCATTGATTGTCTACTCAAATGTACCTTATAGATGAGCTGAATAATCTTTTTATCCTGAAGTCTTTGCTTCCTTGTTGGAAAACAATGTCTAACCGAGTCATTTAGACAGAAGCCCTATAAAACACAAAGCTTCACTTATCAGATTCTCTTAGAAGATGAGATGTTGAGTGATAGGTCTTTTGTTGTCCCATCTCTGCTAACATTTTCACCTTTTTAACTGGGAAATCATTTTCTGCTCTCTCCGTTTTTTTATTTTAATAGGAAACTTCCATTTTAGAAGAATACAATATCAATTGGACTCAGAAGCTGGGAGCTGGAATTAGTGGTCCAGTTAGGTAAGAGACCCATGTGAGAACTATGGCAAAGTTGCTCTTAAGAAGGGCCATTTGAAATACATCTTGAATTAGAAGCATCAGGTGTGCCAGATTTGAGAAACAGCCTTAATTTAACAAGTAGAGGTTTTTATGTTAGGCTTTTTCTTATGCATTTAGAAATATAGTTAAATGATCAAGTCACATGGTCTGTAATATGGAGTCATTTAAGATGTCACGACTGTAGGAGGCTTGACACCTGTGAGAGTCACCTGTGGCCAGCAGAGGCCCTGATTTCTTCACTGGCCCCCAGCAGGGAGGTGAAGATTACATGGCTCAGGAGGCAGGCCTGGGCACTGGCAGCCGGTAAGGCAGTGAGATGCTGCTTTGCTTTGCCACCTCCTGGCAAGTTTGTTCTGATGCACCTGGACATATCCTTGATTAGAAGTACAAATCTCAAAGAACAGACTTCTTAAATTTCACTGTAACATAGATGATCTCTGATTGACTTTTTTCTCCAAATCTAGAGTCTGTGTGAAGAAATCTACCCAAGAGCGATTTGCACTGAAAATTCTTCTAGATCGTCCAAAAGCTAGAAATGAGGTATGGTCCTTTATTGCCTTGACTTGCCTAAATATTTGAAGTGTCTAAAAATTGTTCTTTTTACAGCAGCTTCCCAGAGAGAATACAGAGATGCATAAAGAATTTTATGTCTATCCTTCTCTCTCTTTCCCATTCATGTTATTATTATATAGTAGTCCTAGATTTGTTAGTACCGAAGACTGTTAGTAGAGTCTTACTTCCTTTCACCCACCTCTTGTTCTTTTTTGATTAATGTGATTCTTGTACTCTGATATATTCAGATTTACTTTAATTTTTGCTTATTGAAAAAGGTACTTGAAGTGTGGAGATAAAGTGGTAGAAGGAAAGGTCAGGCGAATGGTGTGTAGAAAGTGATGATGCAGGAGGACTGAGGATGCGTTTCTAGTTTTTAAAAATATACATTGGTTTTCGGGCCGGGCGCGGTGGCTCACGCCTGTAATCCTAGCTCTCTGGGAGGCCAAGGCGGGCGGATTGTTTGAGCTCAGGAGTTCGAAACCAGCCTGAGCAAGAGCGAAACCCCGTCTCTACTAAAATTAGAAAGAAATTAATTGGACAACTAAAAATATATAGAAAAAATTAGCCGGGCATGGTGGCGCATGCCTGTAGTCCCAGCTACTGGGAAGGCTGAGGCAGGAGGATCACTTGAGCCCAGGAGTTTGAGGTTGCTGTGAGCTAGGATGATGCCACGGCACTCTAGCCTGGGCAACACAGTGAGACTCTGTCTCAAAAAAAAAAAAAAAAATATACATTGATTTTAAATTATCTGGATGTGGTGACATGCTAATAACACGTGCAAGGAAGGATTTATTTTTTTGCTTAAAGAAATGTAAATAATTTTTGAAATGAGTTATTTGCCAAATTTTTCATTTGCTAATAGATAAGACGGGAAGTAAATCTGTTGGTGAGGTTTTTACTCATGCTAAGAGCATTGAGGAGATGATCTGTGTATGAAAACACTGTTTTTTTTTTTAACATCATTCTAGGTGATAAGGTTTTTACTGTAATTGGTTTATCCCCTTGACCTGCTGTGGTCAGTTTTTGAGGGGAAGTTTGGAGAGAAAATGTTGGTATCCTCTACATACAGAAACATTTCCTCTGTTTTCTTTAAGGTACGTCTGCACATGATGTGTGCTACACACCCAAATATAGTTCAGATTATTGAAGTGTTTGCTAACAGTGTACAGTTTCCTCATGAGTCCAGCCCCAGGTAAGACTATACGGGATCATCTTCACATGTCCCTATGTAGGCCAATGTAGTGGATTCTTCCTCTTTTTCATATGCTCTCCCCCCTTCCCTCTCCCTCTTCCTTTTCCTCTCTTCTTCGCTCTTCCCCTGCACCTTCCATCTCCCTCTCTTTGTATTTTGGAAAATTTCAAACATTTGTAAAAGTTGACAGAATTATGTAATAAATCCCCAAGTACTCAGCATACAACCTCAACAGTTATCTCATGGCCAGTCTTGTTTCATCTCTATCCCTACCCACTCTCCAGGCCCCTTTGGTTATTTTGATTACTTTCTCACTTAAAAAAAGCACTTAATGTGGAATTTAAACAGATTCTATTTGAAATCAGTGAAAGGGGCCAAAATGTTATCCTAGGCAAAGTCTTAAAGGCTAATAAAACAAAAAGCCCTTATAGCTTAGTTTGACTTTCCTTTTAAAGGATGAAATCAACATTTTTTTTTTTAGCTAATAAATGTTTGGCAAGCACATTGGGTGGTGTTCTACATCTCCTCAAGGGAATTCAGAATTGGTTTGTTTTGGGGAAACTGAGATGTAAATCCATCATCATAGCAATGGGACCAGCATATGTAAAAATATTCTGAGTTTACAAAGGAGAGGAGCTAGCTGCTAACTACAGTCTGGGAGGTGAGGTGTCTCAGAGAGGCTATGTGGACAATAGGACTTGAAGGAAGGGTAGGAATTTTCCAGGTGGAGAAGGAAGATAAAATTTTAAAAACAAATGGGAAATCAAATGATTATTTTTCACGACCGTGCTCTGTTGGTGAAAGCATTTGGATGGAAGCTGGAAGCATTTATAATAGAGAATGGTAACCAAAAATCAAAGATTTTTTTTTTTTTGATAACATGAAAATTTTTGCTCTTATTTAGTAGCTGTGTTACCCTGGACTTAGGAAGTGGTTACTTTGTAGATGAGTTATCTTTAGGTCAGCTTCTTGGTGTTTTAGGGTTTTTTTGTTTGTTTTTTTGGGTTTTTTTTTTTTTTTAAACTTAACAAAATCAAATGCTTTCAAACAGGGCTCGACTCTTAATTGTAATGGAGATGATGGAAGGGGGAGAGCTATTTCACAGAATCAGCCAGCACCGGCACTTTACAGAGAAGCAAGCCAGCCAAGTAACAAAGCAGGCAAGTTAACCCCGTGTACCAAACTGCCAACAGTGTTGGTTAACAAGCAATTTCATTGGGGGGAATAAAAGACAGCTTAAAGAAAAGCTCTGTTTGACTTCTCATTGCCTGCTTTGTTATGTAATCAGAAAAGATGTTTTGACAAGAGAAATGTGACCCCTTATCTACTTGGGGGGCGGGGAATGTGTTTGCTATCAATTGTCAACTGTTTCCTGAGGCTATTGTGAGATTTTAAATAAACTCTGGAAAGAAAGTGATGTTAGCTCCTTTGTAGACTGTCGGTATCTTTAGGCAAGTAGCTTCAAAGCACTATTATTGGACTTTGAGATAAAATGCTGCCGTTAACACCTGAAAGATTATAAGGTATAAAAATATATTCCAAGACAATAGTGCATAAGGTGCTTCTTGCGTATGAGTCACCCTTCTCTCGTTTCTTCAGATTTTAATACTATCCTAAGATTTTGTAATTTGGGGTTATTCCTAGTTATAGTTATATTCTACTTTGAATCACATTTTATTGCTATAGAAATGATTCATGTCATAAACAATACTAGAAGTCCAGTCATATCTTGCGGAGATGAAAAGCCAAACTCTCAAGGCTTATGTTCATACTGGGCAAAGAAAAGCAGGAAGCATAGCCCAAATTCTTAATAAAAAGTTCTTCCAGCCTGGGTGCAGTGGCTCACGCCTGTAATCCTAGCACTCTGAGAGGCTGAGGTGGGAGGATTGCTTGAGCTAGGAGTTTGGGACCAGCCTGGATACGAGTGAGACCCCATTTCTACTAAAATAGAAAAATTAGCCAGATGTCATGATGAGTACCTGTAGTCCTGCTGAGGTAGGAGAATTTCTTGAGCCTAGGAGTTTGAGGTTGCAGTGAGCTAAGACAATGCCACTGAAATCTACCTGGAGTGACAGAGTGAGACTCTGTCTCAAAAAAAAAAAAAAAATTCTTCCAAATTTTCCATGATCCTCAAACATTTTTGGATGCCTCCTTTCTGGTAGAAGGAACTGATATTAGGATTGCTGAGAAAATTCCATACTGAGAGTTGAAGAACAGATAGAATCTGTTCTGTTTAATTTTTTAAATTACACCTTTCATTTTTCAAATATGAGGACTAAAGGATGAGCTCTGATAATCTTAAAACAGAACCCTTCCAAATCCACACAAACAGGGAATACTTTCAACAAGTAGAGTGAGCAAATTGGAATATCATTTGGAAAAATCCAATCAGCTGATTTCTCGAACGCAGAGCTTGATGTTTGGCTTCCTGGACAGTGCAGATCTCTTCTAAGCCAGGCAATCCTGCCTGCTGCCTTGCCGTGGGCAACCCATACCTGCTGAAGGTCACTCAGCTTAGTGTTTCCTCTGCAGTGCCTGTCACATCTCAGATGAATGAAAGTGGGAGCATTTTATTTTTCCTATTCCTTATAAGATTTACCCATCAGTTTATTCTTACAAAGAATTGGTGTACTGTCATATTTTTCTTTTTGTTTAACAAAATACAGATTTTAGTTAAACTAAGCTCAATTCATTTCTATTTCTTGGTACCCCAAGTCTTACTTAATTTCTGCTTTAAAATTGAAACAAAAGTCTTACTTGACCTACAGAAGGCCTGTTTTTTTAATATCATGAGTTCTCTGCACCAGGGTTAGTAAAGAATGGGCTTTTCTAAGAGATGGTTGCTTCACCTTGTCTTTTTCCAGATAGCTTTGGCTCTACAGCACTGTCACTTGTTAAACATCGCGCACAGAGACCTCAAGCCTGAAAATCTGCTTTTCAAGGATAACTCTTTGGTGAGAAGACTTGCTTTTCTGCATTTAGTGCTGCCACTCTTTTTTTTTTTTTTTTTTAGTTGTCCAATTAATTTCTTTCTAATTTTTTTTTTTAGTAGAGACGGGGTCTCACTCTTGCTCAGGCTGGTTTCGAACTCCTGAGCTCGAACAATCCGCCTGCCTCGGCCTCCCAGAGAGCTAGGATTACAGGCGTGAGCCACCGCGCCCGGCCAGTGTTGCCACTCTTAACATAGTTCAGGAGTAGGTGTATTTGGAGTGCTCTGAATCCATGGTGAAGATACTTTAGACCAGTGGTCCCCAACCTTTTTGGCACCAGGAACCAGTTTCATGGAAGACAACTTTTCCACTGATGGGTGTTGGAGGGATATTTGGGGTGATCCAAGCACATTACATTTATTGTGCAGTCAAACCTCTCTGCTAATGACAATCTGTATTTGCAGCTGCTCCCCAGCGCTAGTATCACCACCTTAGTTCCACCTCAGATCATCAGGCATTAGATTCTCATAGGAAGTGTGCAACCTAGATCCCTCGCATGCGCAGTTAACAGTAGGGTTTGCATTCCTATGCTGCTGCCACTGCCGATCTGACAGGAGGCAGAACTTATGTGGTGATGTGAGTGATGGGGAACAGCTGTAAATATAGATGAAGCTTCATTGGCTCATCCAGCACTCACCTCCTGCTGTGCACCTGGTTCCTAACAGGCCACGGATTAGTACTAGTCCTTGGCCTGTGGCTTGGGGACCACAGTTTAGGCCACAGTGCTTCATACAGCTTATTTCTTCCACCTGTTCCCTTGCTGAAGGCTCAGAGAAATTGTAGCATACTCCTGGCATCGATAATTTTGGATGATACTGATATGTATTTGTGGGATTTATGATTTTTGGATATTGTTTGGAGGGCCTTTGGGAAGGGACAGGAATCTATATGCTGTTATATATTACCTCAAAACTTGACAGTTTGATTTGCTGTTAACCCCAATAAGATGTGTTTTCCCCTTCAGCCCTGTCCCCTGCTCCATGTCTCACCAGATGAGTTGCTCTGGCTATCGTAAAGCTTACTGCTGATGTTAAGCGTGAAGCAGTACCCTGGATTGATGAGAGGTGATAGGCCCATAGAGTGAAGGAGTAGTAGGCTAAGACCTTGATTTTAGTGCTGCTTGTACAAGTTATAAAACAGGGCTAGCTATGTGAGTGGGTAGAGATTTCTTACTTCTGTATTACTAAGAATGATTCCTCAGTAGGAATCATCGTCTCCAGACCTGGGGACATATTACTCATAGGCTAGAGTCTCAGCCAGAAACACATAAAAGCTCAGGGTAACATGTCTGGCACCTGGATTTTCCTTTGATGTTTACTGAGAACTCCGGAGCAGAGACTCCCATTTGTTTTATTTCAGGATGCTCCAGTGAAGTTGTGTGACTTTGGATTTGCCAAAATTGACCAAGGTGATTTGATGACACCCCAATTCACCCCTTATTATGTAGCACCTCAGGTAAGTATGTGCTGTCTCTCTCCTAAAATGTGTCACCAAGCTGCCTATAGACTCATGTTCCTTCTATTCTGCAGCGTAAGTAGGCATGTATTACAGAATGGGAGGGAAGAGAACTTGCTTCGGAAATCTTAAGATTGCTTTATTTGGGCCGGGCG
>NW_012154285.1:6480892-6482946 GCF_000956105.1 Propithecus coquereli
GGTCTCACTCTTACTCAGACTGCTCTTGAACTCTTGACCTCAAGCAGTCTTCCTGCCTTGGCCTCCCAAAGTGCTAGGATTATAGGCATGAGCCACTTCATCGGCCAGTTTGATGAGTTCTGACGAATGCATATCCAGTATGATGACTACCACAGTGAAGATGCAGAACGTTTCCATCATTTCACAAACTCCCTTATGCCCCTTTGCTGTTAGTCCCCTTTCAACTTAACCCCTGGCCCCAGGCAACCACTGATCTGCTTTCTGTCATTTTTGGTTAGTTTTGCCTATTACAGGATTTCATAAAAATGGTATCATAGACTTTGTATGTTTCACTTCTTTTGCCTAGCATATTTTTGAGGTTCATCCATGTTGTTGCATTTATCAGTAGTTAGTTCCTTTTTATTACTAGGTTATATTACATCATATGGCTAAACCACATTTATTTTTCCATTCACTGACAGCCACTTTGGGGTGTTTCTTGTTTTTGACTATTATGAATAAAGATTCTAGGAATATTCATTTACAAGTTTTGGGGAACATATTCTCCCTCCCCCTCCCCATGGTAAGTATCTTTTTTCCAAAATGGCGGTACCATTTTATATTTCTACCTGCAATGTATGAGAGTTCAAGTTGTTTCACATTCTTACTAACACCTCGTGTTTGTCAGTATTTGTCATCTTAGTCATACTATTAGGGGCATAGTGTTAATGTTATTATAACAGAGACCTCAAGCCTGAAAATCTGCTTTTCAAGGATAACTCTTTGGTGAGAAGACTTGCTTTTCTGCATTTAGTGCTGCCACTCTTTTTTTTTTTTTTTAGTTGTCCAGCTAATTTCTTTCTATTTTTAGTAGAGACGGGCTCTCACTCTTGCTCAGGCTGGTCTTGAACTCCTGACCTCGAGCAGTCCTCCTGCCTCAGCCTCCCAGAGTGCAAGGATTACAGGCGTGAGCTACCGCACCCGGCCCTTGTCTGTCTTTAGATTTCAGAATACTTGGTTGCCCTGAGACCTCATCTCAGATGGGTTGAAGAAAAATGATGATTTGTAGTTTATCTGTCTTTTCCTTGCTCTTAGAGTAAGAGCAACACTTTTTAGCTTTCTGCATTCTAGATAAAACAGAAGTCCCAACAATTTGATTATGGTGTGGGTTTTTTGTTTGTTTTTCTTCTTGGGGGTCTTTTGTGCTCCTTGGATCTGTTTATGGAGTTTATCAGATTAGGAAATTTTTCAGACATTATTTCTTCAAATATTTTTCTGTTCCTCCTCTAGATTCTCTGAGACTCCCAATTACATGTATGTTAGACTACAATAGGGCATTGAGGTTCTGATCTTTTTCGTTTTCGTTTTTTTCTATCTGCACCTCTCTTTGGCTAGGTTCTATTGCTAGGACTTCAGGTCTACTGTTGAGTCCAACCAGTGAGTTTTTTCATTTTAAATTCATATCTGCGTGTTTTCAGTACCTCAAATATATTTAATAATAACGTATTTAAAACCTCTTTGTTTATTGCATCATTTCTGTCATTTCGTTTTTTTAATTGACAAGTAAAAATCGTGTATATTTATGGTGTACAACATGTTCTGATATATATACACACACACATATTGTGAATTGCTAAATCAAGCTATTTAACATATGCATAACCTCACATACACTTCTTTTGTGGTGGGAACTTAAAATCTACTCTCTTAGCAGTCTTCATACATACCATACATTGTTATTAACTGTAGTCCCCATGATGTACAATAGATCTCTTGACCTTATTTCTCCTGTCTAACTGAAATTTTATGTCCTTGACCAGTATGTCCCAATATTTCACCCCACCTCCCAGCCCCTGGAAACTAACATTTTATTCTTTATTTCTGTGAGTTTGACTTTTTCACATTCCACATATAGGTAAGATTATGCAGCAGCCAGGCGTGGTGGCTCATGCCTGTGATCCTGGTACTTTGGGAGGCCTAGGCAAGAGGATCGCTTAAGGCAAGGAGTTTGAGACCAGCCTGAGCACGAGCAAGACCCTGTCTCTACAAAAAATAGAAAACTTAGCCAGGTATGG
>NW_012154285.1:6484151-6502991 GCF_000956105.1 Propithecus coquereli
AATTTCTTTCTATTTTTAGTAGAGATGGGGTCTTGCTTTTGCTCAGGCTGGTGCCTTCTGTATATTTTCTTTGGGGAAGCGTCTGTTCAAATCTTTTCTCTATTTAAAAATTGGGTTGTTTTCTTATTGTTGAATTTGAGAGTTCTTTATATGTTTCAGATATGAGTTCTTTATCAGATATGTGCTTTGCAAAGATTTCTTCCAGTCTGTAACTTATCTTTTTATTCTTTTAACAGTGTCTTTGGAAGAGCATACTTTAATTTTGATGAAGGCCAATTTATCAAAATATTTTTTATGGCCTGTGCTTTTGGTTTCGTATGTTAAAAATCTTCATCTGACTCAAGATCACAAAGATTTTTCTCCTGTGTTTTCTTCTAGAAGTTTTATATAGTTTTAGGTTTTATATTTGGGTCTATAATCCATTTTGTGTTAATTTTTATACAATGTGTAAGGTATGGATCCAAGTTTATTTTTTAGCATTTGGATATCTAGTTGTTCCAGCACCATTTGTTGAAAGGCTATCTCTTCTCTGCTGCATTACTTTTTAGCCTTTGTCAAAAATTAGTTGAACATATGTGTGGGTTTATTTCTGGACTCTATTCTGTTCAGCTAATCTGTTTGTCTTTACCCTATTACTACAGTGTCTTGATTACTATAGCTTTATAATAATTGTTGAAATCAGGTAGTGTTAGCCCACCAACTTTGTTCTTTTTCAGAGTTGTTTTGGCTATTCTGATTTCTTTGCATTTCTATATGAACTTTAGAATCAGCTGTTAATTTCTACAGAAAAGCCTACTGGGATTTGGAGTGAGGTTGTTTTAGAGCTGTCATTCAATTTGGGGGTGCTGACATTTTAACAATATTGAGCCCTCTGACCCATGAGCAAGCTATATCATTCCATTTGTCTCATAATTTTACTCAGCAATATTTGTATAGTTTTCAGTGTATAGGTCTCTCACATCTTTTGTTAGATTTATTCTTAATGTTTAATATGTTTTATGCTGTTGTAAATGGTATATTTTATTTTTCAGGTTTAATTAATTTACTGTTCCTATACGATGGCCACAGCTGGAGCCTGGGTCCTCAGAGACTCTGGTATAGGTTTTTATAAGATGATCAGTGAATTTCTTTTAGGTGAGATAGCTATAGGTCTTGGAGATGACATCAAAGGTCATCTTGGCAAAGTTGCCCAAGATGGCAGCGCAGCCCCTGTAGCAGCTGTCAACATCTTCTATACCGAGGCAGTATGAGTGGGTCTAGGTGTGGGGATGAAGTGCCCTGGCACAGAGTCTCAGCAGCCGGTCACCTTTCAAGGAATAGTGTGGTGTTTTCCAGTGTTGTCTCCCCCACCCCCCTGCAATAGTCCCTCCTCATAGTGACAGTAGAGAGCTCTGCCAGGATGATGGCCCCAGAGATGGTGGCTACCTCCTTAGAAAGTGCTTAACACCTAAACTGACATGACTGTTACAGTGTCTGTTGGTGACAGATGCCTTGAACCTGATCTGCTGGCCCGTTTGAGTCTGCTTTTGCATAGCCATAAGGGATTTCCCCAGGAAAAAGTCAATGATCCCATACTCCTCAATTGGCAGGAAGAAGAGGTAAATCTCCTGCAGGTATTTGATCTTCATGTCCTTGAACTGGGCATTTCTGTGACTGATTGATAAATTACTGGTTTTAAGAAGAAAAAAAGGTTTCTGGAAGTGGTGTTTATGTGGAGTTTTTCTTTTTCCCCAGTTGTTAATTGCAGGTTATCTACCTTCTTCAGCCTTCTAGTAGTCTATTTCAAGTTGCAGGTTGTTGGTGGTATGATTTTCAATAAATTGTCCCCTTTGGTGCGACTCTCAACAGGTACTGGAGGCGCAGAGAAGACACCAGAAGGAGAAGTCTGGCATCATACCTACCTCACCAACGCCCTACACTTACAACAAGGTAGGGGAAGAGATATTTATCTTCACTTGGTGGAGGTAGCCCCTCTCCTCCTGTGAGGTGTTTGTGGCCCTCTGGGAATGCGGCTGATTCCATTCTTACCCCTTAACATTCTTGTCCCAAGGACTGATAGCAGCCAGACTTGCAGAAAAGTATTTGGAATTCAAGTTTTTGTTTGATGAAATCGGAAATCAGGTTCCCATTTAGCTTTTGCAGCAGGAAGTATGGGCCATGATCACCTGTTAGGTTATTTATTTGGCTAGCTGTACAGTCCACTGACCACATTGAAAAGGCATGGTTGGCTTACTTTTTAGGTACCATTCTTTCTTACTCCATAAAATACCCAACTTAGAAAAGTATCCAGTACATATAACAAGGGCTCCTGAATGTTACTTGGTACTATCATGGTTCTTAACCTGTAGCCCACATATCAAGGTTTAGAGCCTCTTGAAACAGGTTCTAGAGTCACCAAGTAGTTCAGAAAAAAAGTGCAGCTAGTTGGGAACTTGAGGCTGGATGTAGATGGTAGAGAAGGAGCTGAGGGTGGTAAAATCGCACAGTGGGCTCTGGCTTCACCACTCTTCAGCTGCATTACAGTGGTGAGGTCACTTAGTTTCATTCCTGACAGAGGACTTGAGAGATGACACAATCTGAAAAGTGAGGGATTTAAGGGCCCCTTTCACCTCTTTAATTTTATACTGTGATTATGTTCTAGAGCATTGGTCATGTCATCCACAGTGGCCACTAGTATGATGCTAAAACATGGGCAAGTGCCGGAGTGACCCCATTTTCCAGGCTTCTCTCTGAGCAGCACACAGCTGTGGTCTAAGGGGGAGTGTGAGGCCCCAGTGGCAGGCTTACAGGGCTGCCCTTCTCAGGCAGACACCTCTTTTGTCCCACAGTTCAAGAGAGGCTTGAATTGAAGTCTCTGTGGGTCCAGTTTCCAAGGTAGGTAGAGCTGCATTTAACTAAGATAGGAGTCATTTTTTAATTAGTAATCATGCAGTGATCACAGGCTATGGAATTACCTTAATACCTGCAGACATGCTAGTTGGTGGCAGTTTTCTTTCTTTTATAATATCTTCCCCCAGAGTGGTGTATGTTCTTGCAGATGGGCTTAGTGAGTCTTTCTTCTTTCTTGGCCAAAGGAAGGCTTTTAGACCTCCTGTTCTCTAGGGCCTCTCCCTGTTCTACGTCAAACTGCTTTGGGTCTTTACGAAATGGTTTATATTAATGTTATAACATCAGCTTGCGGCACAACTATTACAGCGGGCCCCAGAGCTTTCTCCCTCCTGTGCACAATAGCAACTCTTAAGGAAAAACTCATTGCACAGGTTGCAGAAGAAGCAGCAACCATCCCAAACAATAAGATCACTGTAGTGGGTGTTGGACAAGTTGGTATGGTGTGTGCTGTCAGCATTCTTGGAAAGTCTCTGGCTTATGAACTTGCTCTTGTGGATGTTTTGGAAGATAAGCTTAAAGGAGAAATGATGGATCTGCAGCATGGGAGCTTATTTCTTCAGACGTCTAAAATTGTGGCAAATAAAGATTACTCTGTGACCGCCAAATCTAAGATTGTGGTGGTAACTGCAGGCATCCATCAGCAAGAGGGGGAGAGTCGTCTCAATCTGGTGCAGAGAAATGTTAATGTCTTCAAGTTCATTATTCCTCAGATCGTCAAGTACAGTCCTGATTGCATCATAATTGTGGTTTCCAACCCAGTGGACATTCTTACGTATGTTACCTGGAAACTAAGCGGATTACCCAAGCACCGTGTGATTGGAAGTGGGTGTAATCTGGATTCTGCTAGATTTCACTATCTCATGGCTGAAAAACTTGGCATTCATCCCAGCAGCTGCCATGGATGGATTCTGGGAGAACATGGCGACTCAAGTGTGACTGTGTGGAGTGGAGTGAATGTGGCAGGTGTTTCTATCCAGGAGTTGAATCCAGAAATGGGAACAGATAATGATAGTGAAAATTGGAAAGAAGTGCATAAGATGGTGGTTGAGAGTGCCTATGAAGTTATCAAGCTAAAAGGATATACCAGTTGGGCCATTGGATTAAGTGTAGCTGATCTTACTGAATCCATGCTAAAAAATCTATCCAAGATTCATTCAGTATCAACAATGGTGAAGGGGATGTATGGCATTGAGAACGAAGTCTTCCTGAGCCTCCCATGTATCCTCAATGCTCAGGGATTAACCAGTGTTATCAACCAGAAGCTAAAGGATGATGAGGTTGCTCAGCTCAAGAAAAGTGCAGATACCCTGTGGGACATCCAGAAGGACCTGAAAGACCTGTGACTACTGAGCTCTAGGCTGTAGAAATTCAAAAACTGCAATGTGATTAACCCTGAGCCTTTAGTTTTTATCCATGTACATGGATCATAGTTTGCTTTTATCTTCCTAAATAAGTGAATTTGGGCTCAAAGAATCAAAGCCCATGCTTGATTTAATGCTTGCAATCTGAGCCCTTAAACAAATAAAATTAACTATCATAAAAAAAAAAAAAAGATCAGCTTGCATGTGTCTTAGCTGCTTTGTTTCTGCACGTTTCATAATCAGCTAGTTTATTACTTCTCTGGCTGGAGGCAAAGTAATCTACACCTGTACCCAAGGATCAGATAGGTGCTTAGGCCTAACCAGTAAGAATAAAATGACTATTTTATCCCAAACAGGCCTTATATGATGGTGTGCATATATATAGTGTTGGTGGCATATAAAAAATGAGAGAAAGGTTAATTCTCCTAAGACTTCCTGAAACTTTTCCAGTCTCTGTTAAGTGATTCTTAGAGATATTAGACTGTATATGCCAGGGACTATTCCTGGTCCTGTTATGGGGGCTTTATTTTGGGGTTCTGCATCTGCTATGAGTGACCACTTTCTTTTTTGCTTTCAGAGCTGTGACTTGTGGTCCCTAGGAGTGATTATTTATGTGATGCTGTGCGGATACCCTCCTTTTTACTCCAAACACCACAGCCGGACTATCCCAAAGGATATGCGAAGAAAGATCATGACAGGCAGTTTCGAGTTCCCAGAGGAAGAGTGGAGTCAGATTTCGGAGATGGCCAAAGATGTTGTGAGAAAGTGAGTCTGAGGGCTGCTGGGTGGGGAGGCCAAGGTGGTAGAGCTCAAGGGAATGCTGGGTAGAGAAAAGTCATTGGTTTCCCAGGTAGGCTTCTTCCTATTTTCGTATCACAGAAATCTTGTCCCTGGAGCCTGAGGTGAGAGTTCTGTGTCCACACCTCAGTGAAAATGAGCTTTTCCCCCTCCTGGTGTATCCCTAGACTTTGTCCCCAGAGTCATGAACCTAGGTCCCTCCGTAGCCAGTCTCTGTGGGCATTAGATCATAACCCTAAATTGTAAACTTCTGGTGGGCCCTCCTGAAGCCAGCATGTCATTTGGTGCGGACATGGTGCTGAGAACTGAACTGGGGTGCTGAGATGATGATGATGACATGTTTAGCTTCTCATTCCTTGGATTCTGTGAGTATGTGGTTGGGTCAGGCCTGGACCCCAGTCTCCAGCCTTCCCACTGCCAGTTGGTTGCTCTGACATAGATTAAGGTGGGAAGATTTAGTAAGAATTAGGGCTAGTGAGTAGGAGAGGGCGAGTTGACATTCAGAGTCCTTTGGTAGCTGGAAGACTAGATAACAAGTCACACCTGAATTTGAGGTATATTTGCTTTTTCTGCCTGTGGTCTTGGGCACCATTCCTGTGTTCCTACTGCTTGGTTTTCACTGAGCAGTTTCTCCTTTGTTGGTCTCAGTTTCTTTATCTGTATTGGGATGAAGGTAAGTGTTAAAGGGGCCGAACCTGGGAACTATCCCCAACAGTACAACCATTTTTCCATGGAGGTTACTCTCTTTTAAAAGTGAGCTTGTCCTATTGGTTAGGGGGCCTGTGTGCTATAAAGAGGGACTGTTTTCTAAAATATACAAGTAAAAGTTTTTAGGAGAGTAGGGGCAATGTTTAAATCACCACCTGTCTTCACATACTGTTTCATGCTCTGTTCCCAGCTATTTAACCCAAACCTTACTATCCTAAGATTTGGTTCTTTGTCAGTTTTCTGTAGAACATATTTCTTTCCCTGGAGCCACACTGATTATTGTCTTTCAGCTTTGGGATTCTTTTCTAAGTAATCCTTTCTTTAGAAATCTGAAGCTGTTTGTGCAGAATGATCCAAAAGAACGTTGTAGACAACCTGAAGAAGCAATTAGGCATGTTGTCCTGACCCTGACATTTGTAATGAGAGGAGATGGAGTTGGAAGGGGCAGGGTAGGGGGGCCATGCTGACATGAGTTAGGAACTGCATCGGCAGGAATGGATGAGATGTGAAGAAGTATGATCCAAAAGCAGATAATGCAGAAGTAATAAATTAGGCTTAGAAGGAAATGTTATCCCCTTCTCAGAGACTCTAGGTTTTTAGCTTTTAAATATCTCTGGAATAATGAGTTCATGTCCTACCATATGGTGACATCTGAGAGTTTTATCATGGGTAATAACCTGCTTTTTCACAACCTTTGCAGTCACTATCAGTCAAAAGAGCACTTTTGAGTTCCTTCTGGAAGTTAGAGTCCATTGTCCTAGACACCTCAATATGGAGAATCATGGTCTCAGGAACTATGTACCATATGTAGGACTACCTTATTTTTATTCTTTTTTTTTTTTGAGACAGAGTCTCACTGTGTTGCCCTGGCTAGAGTGAATGCCGTGGCGTTAGCCTAGGTCACAGCAACCTCAAACTCCTGGGCTCAAGTGATCCTCCTGCCTCAGCCTCCTGAGTAGCTGGGACTACAGGCATGCGCCACCATGCCCGGCTAATTTTTTCTATATATTTTTAGTTGTTCGATTAATTTCTTTCTATTTTTAGTAGAGACGGGGTCTCGCTCTTGCTCAAGCTGGTTTCAAACTCCTGAGCTCAAACAATCCGCCCGCCTCGGCCTCCCAGAGTGCTAGGATTACAGGCGTGAGCCACCGGGCCCGGCCAAGACTACCTTATTGAGCCCTAGAACTCAGTCTGAAGTGTAACTGGATTAAGCCTTTTCCTATCATTTTTATCTTACTTTGTCCAGTATGGAAAGGACTGCCTCAGGCCACACTACTCCCACAAGTGGTTAGGGACTGTAATTCCACCCATGCCCTGCAGGTGGAAAGCCCAGGCTTGCAGAAGTTGGTGAACAGTCAAAAGAAGCCAGAGCTCTTCAGAGCCAAATCTAAAAACTTCCTATGGCTTTTTGGGAGCAACTGTGCGTGACAGCCCTGTTGGCATTTTCTTCACAGGCTCCTGAAAGTCAAACCAGAGGAAAGACTCACCATTGAGGGAGTGTTGGACCACCCGTGGCTCAACTCGACTGAGGCCCTGGATAATGTGCTACCCTCTGCTCAACTGATGATGGATAAGGTTCTGAATTATGCTTATTTTGTTGGCTGAAAAGGCTGTGTTGAGAAGGAATGCTGGGGTCTGACTCAGTGAAGGGTTAAAGGCAAAACAATGCAGAGCATGCAGTCTTTCCCTCTAGAGAATCATCTCTGGTTTCCTGAGAATCAGGATCCAAAATAAAAAATTTCTTTCCATAAAAGACCAGATCAAGGCCTGGTAAATATACACTAAGGGGACACTCAAAGGAATATCCTCCATATTTGTGCTGTGGGTTGGGGGTGCAGAATGGTATTAGATATCCTCTCTTCCCCCAAGTTTAAACAAGACCGTTTGCGAAGGCAAAGCCAATAAACACAAAAACCAAGAGGCAACATTTCAGATGTCAGAACTTTGCGCATGTTAAATTTTCTGTAAATGCCGTGGGGATTCAGAAAAAGCACATCTTTAAAGGGGTAAAATATCTGCCTAAAGAGAAGGCAAAACCTCTTAAATTTATTAACTATCTACTGTGTGGCAGCATCTGAGCTCTTTCACATGTTCAGGCATGAGCTGTCCTTGAAGAATTTGAGTAGACAGTATAAGTGCTCAAGTGCTGTCAACAATGTAAGCAAAGGACTTAAAAGAAAAAACGATGTGGTTTCACTAATGGCAAGTTGGTGAAATGAGTGTGACAGGGCAGGCTTTGCCAGCAGAGGGGTTTAAGTCTTAGTGGGATGTAACTGAGATGCCCTGGTAGACTTTTGAGAAGAGATTTGCTACTTGGGAAGGTATTTAGGGATGGTCAACCAGACTTGCAGACTTGGCATCGTAAGATTTCTGCAGTAATCTAGAAGCTTGAGGGTGGCTCTGGAAGCAGAGAAATAGAGATTAATGAATAGGCTCAATATTTTTTAAGACAAACGTCTACAGTTTTTGATGACTGGCTAGATTTAAGGGGACAGTGGGTGACTTATCTGGTGATATTGACAAATTAGGAAGGAGGCTGGTTTGGATGAGGTCTCTTAGGTTCTAGATATTATTTGAGGTGGCAGAGGGACATTCAAATGAATGAGATGTGGAGCATGGGACTAGAGTGTGGCTGAAAGGTCCAGGCAGTGACACAGACTTGAGTGTTCCCAGCTTTGAAGAGATGGGGTTGAAGTATGAGAAAGAATAAGGAAATGGGAAAAAAGAATGCCAAGTTTAGCTGGAGCATGGGAGAGAAAGGAAAGCTGGAGAAAAGGAGTTCTCTGTTACTTCTTTGATTTGCGGGTTGTTGTTTTCCTGGTTTAAATATGCCCCAGGAATGGTTTGGTCAGTCCACAATCCAAAGGGATTATTTAGATCCTAGTTGTCAGCACACAGGGGTTACAATATGGCATTCCTCAAGATCTCTGAAATATGGAGGTAAGATTGCCTTCTGGAATTACTTAAATATCAGTCCATAATGAAGCCAAATCTCGACACAGAGAATCTTCTTCATGAGAAGAAGTGGCTCACAGGCCTGTAAGACAAAATTGCACTGAATAGTGTGTTCCATTTCTAAAGAAATCATGATCAGGGTGTGGAGTAGTCAACTTTGGAAGCACAGAAAAATGGCCTCATAGACAGATGCTGAATAGTGTCCATCCAGGCCCTACCTAGGAGCCTGAGCTCATGACCTTGCACTGTTTCTGTCTTTTGGTTGGGTCATTACTGATGAGGAGATAGATGCAAAGGTACAAGAGGGTGTAGCCAGGGCTAGCTATGAGTATACAGTGCCCTTAAATGAGTTTGAACTGTTACTGATCTAATTGCATGCTCACGAAGGAACTACTTTTGAAAGATATCAAATTTTGTTATGAAAAGCCAGAAAACATAGAGGTATTACAATAAAAAGCAAAAGTTCCCTTTCATTCCCCTGCCAGCCTCACCCCTCAGAGTTGAGATTGTAATCTATGGCTTGATTTATTCTTTCTGATCTTCTTCTGGGGAGACCTCACTCACACACACAGACACACATATACACAGATACACACACACAGTTCTTTTTTTAAATACAAAAATGAGATCACACTATTCCTATGAAGCTTTCTGTTGATTTGGTCTGCCCACAGTTAGAGCACACACTGTTCATAAAGACACAGACTTCAAGAGTTCCAGACTCCGTAACAGCTATTTTTCACGTAAATTGTGACTGGCTTATGAATCAGGTTGTGGCCTCAATTCATGAGGGTCTGTCCCTCAGGCTTGGCCATGCTCACCATGTGAAATGGTCAGGATTCTGAGCCATCAGGGCTGAGGGGACTGTCTATACTTTGGAGGCAGTGAGTAAATGCCAGTCTGTGGAGCTTCTTGGGTGGCAGCCTGCCAGTCCTTCCCCGGATGCACATATTTGCCTCTCCTCACACTTGCCCTTGTCAGTGGCTGTGAGCACAAGCCTTGTTAGTATTTCTTACTCGCGTTTCTATTCCTGCTCCAGGAAGAAAGGCCAGCTGTTGTGTGGCCTTTGGTTGGCTTGGTATTCCCTGGGCCCTGCTGATCCGTGGGGGAGAGCCCTGTGTCTTATCAAAATTTATATACCTTCAGCATAAGAATGAAATTGGCTTCTTTAGTACTTTGAGCTTCTCCTTCCCACTTTCTTAGATGGCTTTTTAGGTGCCCAGCAATGAATGTCAAAAACTGACAGCAGGGTTTGCATTCAGGCGGTGGTTGCAGGAATCCAGCAGGCTCATGCAGAGCAACTGGCCAACATGAGAATCCAAGATCTGAAAGTCAGCCTCAAACCCCTGCACTCAGTGAACAACCCCATTCTGCGGAAGAGGAAGTTACTTGGGTAACTGAGCTTACTTCTACAATTCTTCTTCGTGGCTGGAATGGCTGAGTACTGGGTTCTGAAAGCTCAGCCAAGGGTCTGCCCTTTTTCTGCCTCCTAAGAGGGTGGAGAAGATAAACTCTTAAATTGTATCAGGAATTTCAATAGTATTGGGAGTTAGACGCACTCTGTAGTTACTTTTCTGAAAAATCTGTTGCCTTATATTGAGAAAGAATGTCTGTCCAGAGTTGGGTTTGAGGGTCTCACCTTGTTATTACCTCTCTCCCAAACTTTTAAAGCACCAAGCCAAAGGATGGTGTTTATATCCACGACCATGAGAATGGAGCCGAGGATTCAAATGTTGCTTTGGAAAAGCTCCGAGATGTGATTGCTCAGTGTATTCTCCCCCAGGCTGGTAAAGGTCACGCCATTTACTAATGCTCTGTGTGTGTGTGTGTGTGTGTGTGTGTGTGTGTGTATCTGCACATGCAGATATGCACATGACAAAAGGAGTGGTTTAATTTGGGGTTGTCTGTTTCATCTTTGTGTTAAGAGAAAATAAGCACATTATATAGTCTGTGCCCATTAAAAACATTAGATAATGGGAGCTCAGAAGTGTGGTAAATCCCTCCTTTGGTTTTCTGTGAAATTTTTACTTTAGACTTAATTGCCAGTATCAGGTATAGCATAATTTTGTGTTTTCCTAGTTTGGGCACAGGATAGGGGATGGAAAAAGGAAATTTTGGACAGGATCAGGATCAGGTGGCAGGCTGTTAAATGTATTTCCAGAGCCTTTAGAGGCCACGGCTGCCATTAACTTGTGAACATAAAGAGAGTACTCCCTAGTTCAGAAGTAGCCCCTGCTGCTACCTGTAGCCTGGGCAGAGTGACTTACACATGGGTCCTCTGGGGTAAGAGCTTTATTTCAGTACGTTCTCTCTCCACTCAAGAGGATGTGATGGCCTAGTCTCAGCAAATGAGTAAGATGTTTCACTTATTAGTCCAGAAAACTGTTGGGTTGCCCTGACTTCCTAGATTCCTTGGGTTTTAAGAGAACTCATGCACTGTACCTTCTAAAGTAAGAAATGAGCTTAGGAGAACGAGGGTAGCCTAATTCTCCCTCTTTTGGGCTTAGGTTGGCCAGGTATTTTTTTGCTCAACAATAGGGCCACTACCTATTTCCTATCCCCTAATGCTAAGAATCTGATGTCATCAGAGGATTTATGTGAGGATGTCAAAGAAGAGACCAAAGACCAGAAGTAGTCTAGATGTAATGTAGGGACTAGCAGTAAAGCCATTGTGTCTGGTGATGTTTTGTGCATTTAACCATCACTTCTCAACCCACTGGACATCATGTCCTTCCATCTCTGACACTAAAACCCCATGATGCTGCAGGAAAAATGCAACTTCCTCTTCACCCTTACCAATAGGAGAGAATGAAGATGAGAAGCTGAATGAAGTAATGCAGGAGGCTTGGAAGTATAATCGGGAATGCAAACTCCTAAGAGATACTCTGCAAAGCTTCAGCTGGAATGGTAGGAGCCTTAATCCCTCCTTTCCCTGGGAATGCAGAGAATTGATTATGTTTACAACCTGTATGATCTTTTGGGGGCCCAGCTGGGTCTGTTTTCAGGTGAAGTAAGCCTGGCTGGAGAATGAGTGGAGTATTGTGAGATAGGGTTTAGCTCTACATTAACTGCTCAGGCATATCTGGACATGTGGCCCTTTCACGTTTTCCAGAGTTCAAGTGAATTGTGTGTTGCAGATTCAACACTGGAAAGCCACTTGGGCAAAGCAAAAAAACAAAAACAAACAAACAAAAAAAAAACCCCATCTCAGAACTCTTTCCAGATGCTTCCCATTAAGGAGCAGCCCATACCGAAGGGGAGAGAGAGGACAAAGTACCAGGGGTTCTACCCTATTGATCTGCTCAGCTTGGGCAAAAGTTGTTTCATCAAAGAGTAGAAAGTTTGCCAGATTTGCTGCTGGTTGTTTTTTTCCCCCAAGCAAACAAGTTAGAGAGATGCATTTCTTCAACTGATTTTTATATTGTCTTTCCAGTTTAGCAGACTATACTAGACTTAAGCTCCAGAATGCTCAGGGAAGGAAGCAAACTCTGATTTCATTGCCTTGCTTGAATCTTGGACATACCGTAAGAAATCCAGAGTGCTAGCCTGGCCATTGCTTGGAAGAGATTAGCTCCCCTGGGATTTTTTTTTTAAATGTTGAAATATATCATCATTATAGAAAAGTGATCACATAAGAAGTGTGGACTTCAATTAATTTTCACAAAACGAACATTCCCCTGTAACTAGCACCTAGGTCACGTAGTAGAACATGTGCCCTCCTCTAAACACTCCCTCCTTCCATTCAAGGATAATCACAATCCTGATTTCTAGCACTATGGTTTAATTTTTCCGGTTTTGTATTTTATGTAAATGGAATCAGATAAGTCTGTGTTCTTTTGTGTCTAGCTTCCTTTAATCAACATATGTGAAATCCATCCATGTTGTTATGTGTAGCAGCAGATCATTCTCAGTATATGAATATACTGTATTTATCCATTCTGTTGGATGGACATTTGGATTGTTTTCAGGTTTCAGTAATTAAGAAAAGGGCTGCTGTGAACAGTCTTGTCTATGTCTTTTGATGAACATTTTGATGAACTCATTTCTCTTATGTATCTGGGGTTGGAATTGCTGGTTCATGGAGGTATTCACCTGTTTAGTAGGTACTGCCACCAGTTTTCCAAAGTGGTTGTACGAATTTATGAACTCCCAGTAGCAGTATTTGAGGGTTTAGTTACTCAACATCTGCACCAACTCTTGCTGTTGTCTATCTTTTTTATTTTAGTCATCTTGGTTAGTATGTAGTGGTATTGCAGTGTGGTTTGGGTTTGCATTACCCTGATGACTGACGAGATTGTTCCCTTTTTTTTTTTTTTTTTTTGAGTCTCACTCTTTTGCCCGGGCTAGAGTGAGTGCCGTGGCGTCAGCCTAGCTCACAGCAACCTCAAACTCCTGGGCTCAAGCGATCCGTCTGCCTCAGCCTCTCGAGTAGCTGGGACTACAGGCATACGCCACCATGCCCGGCTTATTTTTTCTATGTATTTTTAGTTGGCCGATTAATTTCTTTCTAATTTTAGTAGAGACGGGGTCTCGCTCTTGCTCAGGCTGATCTCGAACTCCTGAGCTCAAACAATCCGCCCGCCTCGGCCTCCCAGAGTGCTAGGATTACAGGCGTGAGCCACCGCGCCTGGCCCCTTTTTTTCTCTTTTAAACTGAGTTGTATCTTTCTTACAGATGTGTAGGAGTTCTTTATTCTGGATATGAGTTCTTTGTCAGCTGTATTACAAAGATCTCTCTCTTTGTGCTTTGCTTGTGTGTTGTGAGCTTTGTTTTTTACTGCCAGGTTAATGGAGCTGCTCAATTGCTACCTTAAAAATGGGAAATATGAACTGCTTTTGGTCAGTGTTGGGGATAGTTCCTCCATCGGTAAGGGTGCATTCAACACTGGTAAGATGTACCTTATTGGGTCTCTGTGAAGAGTTTGAAGACTGACCTTGTTCTTTCTTGGGTTTCAGGTCGTGGATTCACAGATAAAGTAGATCGACTAAAACTGGCAGAAATTGTGAAGCAAGTGATAGAAGAGCAAACCACGTCCCATGAATCCCAATAATGACAGCTTCAAACATTGTTTTTTTAACAATTTGAAAAATTATTCCTTAATGTATAAAGTAATTTTTAATGTAAATTAATAAATCATAACTTCATTTCCACATTGATTAAAGTTGCTATATAGATTTAAGGTACAGGATTTACTAATAGTATAGTTATTGTTTGTTTTTAAAAGCCCAGTTCCTAGAGATAAACTATAATTTTAGGACTGTCTAGTCTTATATTTCTAAGATGACAGATGGTATTATCAAGCAAGATTGTTTTATTTGTAATAAAATATACAAAGACCACTTGCAAGAGGTAGATAAAGGACCAACTCTACTGACCTTTCTGCTTAGTAAACAGATGAATCAAGTACGATGGAATCTGGTTTCAGTTGCGCTGTGTATTTATTTTCTGTACCATCGGTAGATTAGCTCTGGTGTCAAGAAATTTTTGTGGATCAATCATTGCATACTGCCTGCTGAAACTCACAAGAAGCACACTTGGGCCTGGGGAGCCAACTCCCATGATAGAAGAGGAGAGAGCTGAGTCCTCATTTCTCTTGCCTCTAATTCCCTAGAGTGGGAACATTTCCCTTTTGTCCTATTTGTTAAACGGGTATTATTGGTGTGTTTCTTAAATCTAATGGAATTCTCTTTTGGTTTTATTCTTTACATACTTAACCAGAGTTCCCTTTCCCCTTCCCTAAGGTCCCACTTTGTCCTCTCCCCTCCCTTGTAACCCTCACCATCTCCACTGCATTTTAATTCCTTTTCCTGTTCTCTGGCCCTCTTTTGGGGATGATTTTTCTGAGAAAGTTACATATAATTTAAACAGGACTATTGGACTAGCGTATAAGATGATCCAGTTTTTTTGTTTTTTTTTTTTTTCCCTTAAAGCTGCCCTTTTTCTCTGTAATGTTTCTGCCTGGGTTTCATGTTGGAAACCCCTGGGCTTCATTTATTATGTTCAGTACCATTCATTTTTAGGAAGCAGGTTCTGGCCCACAGAGCAGCTGTGTGAATAAAAAATAAGGCTTGGTTACTTTTCTAGTTTTCTGTTGTGCATATGGGCTTTCCATAACAAACTGGGTTTGGTTTTTTTTTTTTATCCCCAGCAGTTTTTGGTGGGTACCTGTGTTGGTAAACAGAAGAGCTGACAGGCACACCCCAAGTCACAAAGCAGAGTTAAGAGGATTAGGAATCTCTGTCATTCAGTTTTATCCCATCACATTCTCTGATCAAAATCAATCCCACAGAACTAACTAATATTTTCTTACTCCTCCGCTATGCTGAGTGTGTCTTCAGGGTGACATTTAGCTAGTATGCTCTGTGTGTGTGACTGACTGTGGGAATATATGATAAAAACATAAAATGTCTTTTAAGAATTACTTTATTACATTGCTCCCCTTTTATCTTGAAGAAGTTGTAATTCAGGGTATTTTTTGAGGTTAGGTTCACTAACCTTAGGTGACTGAGTAACTGTTATAAATGGATACCCTGTAAGGAGAACTGAATACTTTTCATGATGGCAAAATCTAACAGAGGCTGCAGAGAAAAACAAAATGTTTTAAATTTACTGATCAGAAAACTTAGCTGAGAGTTGAATTAAGGGCCTATTCTGTTTTTCAGAGAAATACAATCTTGCAGATCACTGCTTGCATTTAGGAAAAACTCTGCACTTGTTTTTTGTATTATCTGAACAACTGTAGTTTTCCTGTCTTAGGGCAGAGGTTCGGTCTTCCATGGAGAAAGTCAGTAATTACTTTTGTTATACTACTTTTTCTTTAGAGGAACCTTCTAGTTTACCCAGTCTGCCATTAACGTCTCAAATTTGTTATTTGGGTATCTTCTAAAGACTCAGGATGGCTTTTTTTCCCCCTTTAGTGTGTGCTGAATTTTAGATATCTAAAATGGTATTTCCTTTTACTCGGAGCATCAGTTGCCTGTGTTTCAGTCACTTCAGGCAGAATTCATCCCGTCCCCAAAATGAATGTTGTGTCCAGACATGTCCAAATGAGCACCATGCTGGATGTTTATGAATACTCTGGAGGATGCCTCAGCCATTGTAACTCAAAAGTGGGTCCTGCTCTGGACAGAGCTCCTTAAAAAAACAAGAGCTCCCAAGGGACCTAGCACTGCTTGGTTTTCAAAGTGAAGTTTTGTTTGTGTATTCCTAGGCCAGTAGTGAATTCTGCTTTAGCATACCAGTCAAGTTTGCTAATAATGCAAAATTTACACATAACTGGAAGTGAAACCATATCTTCCTTGTATTTTATGGCCTCTCTGACCTATGGAAACTTAACATTGTAAGAACTGTTCTAGTAAAGCAGCAGGTTATAGCCTCCAGTTCTCCTACATGATTTACTAACTCTCTGTCATTACTTGTCACTCAAATACCTTGAGGCTTTACCACAGTTATAAGTCTGCTTGATATAGCACAACTTGTCTATCTTTCTGGCTAATATACTTACCGTATGAGCATAAAATAATGCCTTTCAGAAATGTATCATTTTAAACATAGCTAGGGGGTATTGCTTTCTAAAAAGAGTTCATGCTGCTTGTATTGATTTGAGAAAGAGTAAGCTGAAGGAATAGTAGGTAACTGTTGGCCAAAGAAGTCAAAAGATTTAAATCAGATTTTGTGTGCAAGTATGTGTGTGTGCATGTATTTACAGAAGAAAATGCGTTTCAATTTGAAAATTGGATATTTCATTTTAATTATATTTTTATTTATTTAAACACTAGAGTGTTCTTCCATTATTGATTCTTGATTCTTTTATTCCACCAAATGACTTAACCTAATTTGCCCTGCCTGATTTGGTTAAAACACAGGGAAACAACCTGAAATCTGTAATAGTTTCTAAAATATATACTTTTAAGAGTACATATTTTGCTCTTACATAAAATACAACAGAAATCCATCTAGAAATCATTTCACCTTCACTGCTATAAATTTAATGGGTTTGATATACAAATGAATTTTCTTGCCAGATGTTAATGATATATTTTATCACCTGGGGAATTAAATATTATTAATTGGGGATAGTTAATGAGTTGATCTGCTCATGCTAATATTTAAGATCTTACGGTGCCATACTATTCCTTTCTGAGTTAGGGCATTTCCCCATTTTTGAGTATTACCTGTAGTCATAACTCTTATTTGAAAGGTTTTATGTTATAAACTACTTAATATAAAGTTATTTTTATGCAAGATAAAAGATGTAGAGTCTTATTTTTGTTCATCTTAGAGTGCAGTGGAAAATAACTGACTGGAGAAGGAAGGGGTAGATAGGATTTCTTTTACCTTCTAAATTTGTACTGTTAAATATACCAAGAAAATTGACATTGAAACTAAATCTGAGGACTTCCACACATACTACAGGTCAATTTTAGTTACAAAAGTGAACAAATTTTTAAAAAGTTCTTATAGAGCCCATTTTAATTTTTTCTTTTTTTTTTTGAGACAGAGTCTCACTCTGTTGCCCTGGCTAGAGTGCCATGGCATCAGCCTAGCTCACAGCAACCTCAAACTCCTGGGCTCAAGCGATCCGTCTGCCTCAGCCTCTCGAGTAGCTGGGACTACAGGCATACGCCACCATGCCCGGCTTATTTTTTCTATGTATTTTTAGTTGGCCGATTAATTTCTTTCTAATTTTAGTAGAGACGGGGTCTCGCTCTTGCTCAGGCTGATCTCGAACTCCTGAGCTCAAACAATCCGCCCACCTCGGCCTCTCAGAGAGCTAGGATTACAGGCGTGAGCCACCACGCCTGGCCTAGAAGTCTGGGGTTTTTATGCCGTCCCACTCAGGATGAGTGTGACCTCCCAGAATACTGTGATGGCAGTTCTGCAGAATGCACTGCAGACAGCTACAAGTAAGAATGGCACATTGTGTGACAGAATTCACTATTGCTCTAGGGGTCAGTGTAAGAACCCTGATAAACAATGCATGAATATATATGGGTACCCTGCAAGATCTGCCCCAGAAGACTGTTACATCTCAATGAATACCAAAGGGGACTGGTTTGGAAACTGTGGCCGTCCCACTGCAGCTCAGCAAAGATATGCTACATGTTCAGATAATAATATATTTTGTGGGAAACTCATACGTACAGGTGTTAGATACCTGCTACGAATCCAAGCTCAGCATACAGTGATCCAGGTCCCTCTCACAGAGATGACTGGTCCTGGAGCATGGATGCTTTCAATAGTACTGACATCCCTGATGATGAAGATGTGCAGAGTGGCACTTCTTGTGCCTCCAACAAAGTCTGCATCAATTACTCCTGCACGAATCATTCCATACTCCAGTATGACTGTGAACCAGAGGAAATGTGTAATGGGAGAGGAGTTTGCAACAATTTAAGGCACTGCCATTGTGAGTTTGGCTTTGCCCCCCCTTACTGCCAATATCCAGAAGAAGGAGGTAGTTTGGACAGTGGTCCCCCTGGTGAGCCACTTAAGAAAAATCCAAGTAGCAGTCGTGTTAGAAGTAAGGATAAAGACATAAACTTTAAAAAGATAGTGCTCATAGTCCCTGTATTTCTTCTAGTACTACTGTGCGGTCTACTTACAACTGCCTACCTCATGTGTGAAGTGCAGACAGTACATCATAAAGAAAAGGAGTCATTAGAGGAATCAGAGCTGACCACAAAAGATGAGGTACTACCAGCAGAGGAAGTGCCCCCAGCAGAAAAGGCCCCCCGACCAAGGGAGGTTCCCCTACCAGAGCCAGCCCCCCCACCAGAGCAGGCCCAACCACCAGAAGCCCCAGAAGAGCCTGCACCAAAAGAGGAAGCAGGTAAAGGACAGGAAAAACCAAAGGCAGAAATCTAGTGGAGAATGAAGCCAAATAAAATATATTAAACCCCTCAAGCACTGAGTGGGAATGAGCAGCTCAGAAGCAAATGTGAAATGAGAATTGATGTCTATAGTGGCTCTGACTGGACTATCTAGTCTACAGAAAAATACAAATGTAGGAAGAGGGATTCTTTCCACTTTCTGGTATTCATTTTAGTAAATTGGTTATACTTCCATATATAAAATCATACATAAAATATCCAGCAATAGCACTATTAGGCATCTACCCAAAAGAGCA
>NW_012154285.1:6503041-6505572 GCF_000956105.1 Propithecus coquereli
AGTAGCTGGGACTCCAGGCATGAGCCACCATGCCTGGCTAATTTTTTCTATATATTTTTAGTTGTCTGATTAATTTCTTTCTATTTTAGTAGAGACGGGGTCTCGCTCTTGCTCAGGCTGGTCTCGAACTCCTGAGCTCAAACAATCTGCCCGCCTTGGCCTTCCAGAGTGCTAGGATTACAGATGTGAGCCACCACGCCCGGCCCATTTTAATTTTCTTGATGAAATGGTAACTAGACACTTGGGTAATCAGTTTTATATCCCACAGTTTGTTTTTATGTTGGGGGCAGTTCAGAGGAATTGAACTTTGATCCTGATCCCTAATATATTATACTTCCATGGAGAAACTGAGCTCATTTTATTTAACCACATATGTCTATGGTAGAGAAGAATTATGTTTATATGCAGATATAAATTGTCTGAACTTGTTATGAACAAAAGATAATAAGGGGAAACTTGGATATCCACATACAGTTTTTCTGGAATTAAAGAAAAAAAATCAGACACTGACAAAGGATTGAACTGAGAAACAATGCTCGTAATACTACAGAAATGAGAAAAAGAGGCAGTGGGCAACAGAGAACTCTGTCCTGCTCAGAGATCCCCACAGAATCCCTGTCCCCTTCCCCCAACCCCCTGCCAGAATGTTGGGTTTCAAAGAATGAGCAGATTAATGGCTATCAGGAGTAGTGTGGCCTGGGCTGATGATAAAGAATAATTTGCCTGTGTTACAGTACTGGCTGAATCCCTACAGATCTACTTGGAATATCTCTCTAGGAGGGTAAAAGGAACTTAGCCAAGGAACATTAAAGCTGTTGCTGTTGGAAGGAAGTCATATGCTAAAACTACTAAAGGACAGGAGAGAAGCAAGAATAGAAGGAGACACAGCCTAAAGTTTATAAGACTCTAAGTTGGGCAACAACTACCCATAAGGGAGCCAGCATAGGTCTGAGATTAATACCTGAGCTTCCGAGGGTCTGTGTGCCAGGAGAGCTGCAGCTGATGGACATAGGTCCTGTATCATCAACTGATTCATTTGGGCCATGTCACTGGTATCATCATTAAAAGACTCTGCCTCCATCCTGCCTTCCCTACAGAAAAACCAAGTGGCCTTAGAAGAGACTTGGGCTCTGCAGAAGTGGAACTTGAGGCTGGGGCTAGTGCCAGTAACTTCATGTGTCAGGTTAGAGATTTTGATGCTGTTAATGATTTTTCTGCCAAGCATGTACTGTCACCTGAGATTGGTATATTATGCTTCCTATGAAATAATTATTCCTAAGAGACTAACAATCCAGGAAAGAGATAACCTAGTGGAAAAAACATCTTATCTGCTATTTATGCAAGGCCAGAAGCACCTGGTTCACCTGAAGGTGAAGAGAGACTATTTTGTGAATAACTTTCCAGTCTACAGTTACCACAATGGCATGCTGAGGCAAGAATTGCCTTTCATTTCACATGACTGTCACTATGAAGGCTACACAGAAGGAGTGCCAGGTTCTTTTGTTTCTGTCAACACCTGTTCAGGCCTCAGGGGCATCCTGATTAAGGAGGAAAAATCTTATGGCATTGAACCCATGGACTCTTCAAAGCAGTTTGAACACGTGTTATACACCATGGCACATCAAGTGCACGTCTCCTGTAGTGTCACTTCCAAAGACAGCCAAGCGGTGTCCACCAGCTGGCAACGAGGGAGCAGGAAGCCTCATCATCTACAGGCACTGTCCTACTTGTGGTCACACGCCAAATACGTGGAGATGTTTGTCGTGGTCAACAACCAGCGGTTCCAGATGTGGGGCAGTAACATCAGTGAGACAGTCCAGAGAGTAGTGGATATTGTTGCTCTGGCCAACAGCTTCACTAGGGGAATAAACACAGAGGTGGTGCTAGCTGGAATGGAGATTTGGACTGAGGGGGATCTAATAGAGGTCCCAGTGGACTTGCAGGTTACACTGAGGAATTTCAATAGCTGGAGACGAGAGAAGCTCTTCCATCGTGTGAAGCATGATGTTGCCCACATGATCGTTGGACACCATCCTGGAGAGAGTATGGGCCAGGCATTTCTCAATGGTGCCTGTTCAAGCGGTTTTGCGGCAGCTGTTGAATCCTTCCACCATGAAGATATCCTCCTGTTTGCAGCGCTCATGGTCCACGAGCTCGGGCACAACCTGGGTATTCAGCACGACCACTCGGCCTGCATGTGTAAGGATAGGCACTTTTGCCTCATGCATGAAAATACCACTAAACAAAGTGGCTTCAGCAACTGTAGTTCTGACTACTTCTACCACTTCCTTCGTGAACACAAAGGGGCCTGCCTATTTAACAAGCCGTGGCACAAAGGCCGCAAGCGTAGGGATCCCACTGTGGAAATGGTGTGGTGGAAGACCTGGAGGAGTGTGACTGTGGTTCTGATTGTGACAATCACCCATGCTGTGATCTGACATGTAGTCTGAAGATGGATGCTAAATGTAGTAATGGACTCTGCTGCCATGTCTGTACTTTCAGAAGTCTGAGGTTTTTTTTTTTTTTTGAGA
>NW_012154285.1:6507617-6516406 GCF_000956105.1 Propithecus coquereli
GGTGAGGCAAAGACATAAAGTGTAACTATAATGTTTGTATCCTCACAATACCCTGGAATAAAAAAAAAAAAATCCTATATTTTTGCTTTTTCACATTTCATGAAACACTTTAAGCTTTTCTCATAGAACATTGCTATCAATGTCTTATTTCAATAAGGCCAATTTTTGAGTCACCCAAAATTGTTCCGCAGGGCATACAATCTTCCATCTACTTTATTTGATATAATATATTATCTATTATCTGTGCCTCTATTGCTACCACTGGGTTATTCATCCCAGTTATAGCGACCTATTAGGTTAGGAACATTATTTACGTAATTGAGTATTCTGATTTGCCCTGTCAATTTCTATTCATGAAATATAGGTGATTTTAAATAAATAAAATGCTTATGTTTCAGAGGAAGCATCACTCTAGACTCTGTGAAGCCTAGTACTTGGGATCCTTTATTTTGGGGCTCCCTAGAAGGGGCTAGATCTGATCCAGGGAGGTCTCATACTCTTGGTCTGGGTACATGGGGAATGGGAAGGCAACCCAGGCAAGAGGGCTCTTGCACAATGCTGAATTCTTATTTGAAGTATTTGTTTTTTCATTTGACTTTTTTGTTTTAATATTTCTATTGAAGTTGATATTCCATCTACTGACAATGATAGGAACATCTCTAATACAAGTAACAGAACTTCCAATGTGGTAGTCATTTCTCTGTGAAGAACAGAGCAAGTATAATAATATTCATTCTGTGCCAGGCACCATGTTAAACACTTTACATTCACTGTCTTAATTCAATCCTCCCAACTTCCCAACGAAACCTGTATCTTGTATATGAGGAAACAGAGACCAAAGACTTTCCTCTAGAGCTAGCTTCTAAGCAATGGAACTGCATCTGTCCCCAAGTCCAACTGAATCTACATTCTCCACTGCCACATGAGCCTTTTCCTTCAGTAAAAAAAAAAAGTGACAGGAAAGACATCTGATATGTTCTTAATTCCCTAGAACACAGCTTCTTCCTCAGTGACTTTTAATGAAATGAAGCCTTACAAATGAATACTCACCTTTATCATGAACCAACTGCATTGTGTAGTCATTATGATTAAAGTGTCTTTTCCCCTATCACATCTTGACAGCATGGAGTGGCAGACTGACATCTTATTTAGCTCTGAGGGCACAGTTCATTGTAGGTACTCAATAAGTGTTGACCAAGTGAATGATTTAACCAGAACCATCCTTAAAATATAGTGGTTGCTAGTCCCTAGGCATGGCACATCCAAAATCTTTCTCCGGTGCAATACTGCTACCAGCTGAGTTAATGTTCTACTTTTGGGGAAGTTCCTGGGGATCAGTCCCCAGGATACACTTGCTGAGCCCCTCTTCTGACTGCCCACCCTATGTGAGCAGAAAAGAGCAAACAGAAGAATAAGACCTGTTGTCTGCTTTTAAGAAACTTATGTTAGTTACTTTGGTTCAAACCAAACTAAACTTCAGAGCAAAATCCAAAATGAAGCCATTAGTTATGGATGCACGACTATAAGTAAAGCATGAAAATCAGAACACAAGTTCTCACGATTGATTCCAGTAATCAAATCCAGGTGAGAAATCATGGTGTTGGTAGTCACTTGACAGTTTTGAGAACAAGTATGAAATTGGGTAACTAAAGGTCTCCAAATGTAAACTTGTATTAAAGACTTTAGAAAAAATGTGGAGGATGTCTGCTGAGAAGCACTCCAGTGGAGAAGTGGGGAGTTACAGAAAGGGTAACCTTTGTCACTGGACATGATGATGGTGACTATAATAAAAGCTAATAAGGCCGGGTGCGGTGGCTCACACCTGTAATCCTAGCACTCTGGGAGGCTGAGGCGGGAGGATCGTTTGAGCTCAGGAGTTCAGGACCAGCCTGAGCAAGAGCGAGACCCCGTCTCTACTAAAAATAGAAAGAAAGTAGCCAAACAACTAAAAATAGAAAAAATTAGCTGGGCATGGTGGCGCGTGCCTGTAGTCCCAGCTGCCTGGGAGGCTGAGTCAGGAGGATCACTTGAGCCCAGGAGTTTGAGGTTGCTGTGAGCTGGGCTGACGCCACGGCACTCTAGCCCAGGCAAGAGAGTGAGACTCTGTCTCAAAAAAAAAAAGCTAATAAGCATTGCATATTTAAAATATCAAGGATAAGGGAATTATGGTTTATGTATAGGGTAATTATTCTTGGCTGATTTAATGGAGTTCTTTAAGTACCAAAAGGCAGGAAGATAATTGGGAATCAATCAATAAAGCCATTTCAGGATCTCACAATATTTGATAAAAAGTTACAAAATTTAGCAAATAAGGAAGTTTTATATAGACTAATCAATTTTAGTTCCTTGTCCTTATGCCTGATTTGACTATCAGGGTTACAAGACAAGGTTTAAGATAGGAAACAAAGATTAGGAAAGGCGTTTGAATGGATGTTGTTAGAAATGGTGTTAGGAAACTGGACATATTAACTCTCATATGAATCCTAAACTGTGTAGAAACCCCAAGCTCCAATGAAGGTTAGGTTCATTAGGATAGACTACTAGAAGGCAGTGACCATTTTTAGTATGGGTAGGAGAAAGAAGATAAGGGAAGGCCTGAAATCTCCAGGGTTCAAGAGGCAGCATTCTGCATGATGTGTGACTGCCTCTAGGGGGTGCACTCTTTTGCCTCTGCTCATATTTGGGACTTCTGAGGAACACTCATACCTTCCAATAACAGTACAACAGTGCTGGAATTCACATGCAACTCATCTGGAGCTGCCCCAAGAGACCGTAGTGGTGACTTCTTACCATCTATTAACTGCCTTCTCTGGGCCACTCCTGTCCTCTCTCTGCAGGGCAGTAGAGACCCAGGCCCTTCCTTTAGTTCCCCAAAGCACAGCCAAGTCCAGGCTCTGCATTTTTATCCAGACATGGGGGAAACAAAGGGAAATTACAATGTCGTAAAGTAAACACATTTGGATGCTGCACATAACAATGTGCTTGGAGTCCAGGGGTCATGCCCTAGAGGACATGGAATGGCCATCTGTCTTGGCCCCAACCTGACATCTTTTCTTGTCACTTTACGAATGCCTGATGTAATGTCTCCACAACCTGGAGTCAAACTCCATTCCATTCCCTAGGGCTCGGCTGAAGGAAAAATAAAAATTTACTTTAAACCCAGATGACATTATCATGGCCTCACAGAATACCACATGACCTATTACCTGCTATTCCGTGCAATATGGAGTTAAAGTCTTCCATTAGTTTCCAAAAATAAATTACCTTATTATGATTACAAACCTAAACATAAAGTACAATTTTGATACTTCCTTTGGGCGAATATGCTGAGATGTTTTCTCAAAACTAAGGGCTAACATCCTTTAAGAATGAGTAGACAAGGTACTGTCCCTTTAATATTCACGCTGGTTTTGGACATTCCACTAAAAATATTTTTTTTTAATCCTAACCAGTGGACACCCAGGTGTCAACATTTTTGAGCTAAGCAATAGGAAAAAAGGAACCAATACCACTTATGGTATTTAATGCATTTATGGGAGTCTTAAATAAGGAGGTTATGCCAGAATCAAATATAAAAGGATAACGAAGGGGTTGGGATGAATTCATGAGTGATAAAGCCAGGGTGACAATTAGAAAGTGTCTTTTAAAATACGTGAAAAGGACAACATCAGAGATGGAATCACGACAGGCCCAAGTGTTTGACACCTCATGTCTGTTTCATGGCTGGAACTATCTACCTAACTGGGCTCCCCAGTGTCCTTTCTAAGATTCCCCAGACACTGATTTGTCATCACAGTCAAGAGTTCAGGAACATCCATTGCTTCCCCATTATCTGGAGTGGAAAATGTAACCTCGGTGTGGCAATGAAGGGCAGTGACAATTGGGCCCTCCTGTCCATTGCCAACCATTACCTCCTATGGCTTCTGAAAACAAGTATTTCCTCCTACCAGCAAGTCTAACAGAAGAGCCTCTGTCCTCATTACATATCACATCCATTTCCCCACTCTGAGCATTTGATGATGGTCTTGTTCCCATGCAATGACCTTACTCTTCCTGACTCCTGTTTAGTTTAACCCTCGCAGCCCTGCTGAGGCTCTGGAAACTGCTCCATCATACCTCTTTCAACTTTTCCAGAGGATGGATCAGCTATCCTCGGGGATACTCATGGAAAGTGAGGTAGAGCCTGTAGAGGAGTCCATCTCAACCAGACCATCAAGTGGTTGTTTTCTATGCTACATGGAGTATATATGCTTCCTTGTTCACTGAAATTTCCAGTTGGTACTTTGAGAATGAGAAGCATGTTTACATACGGGACATTCTCAGAATCTCAAATTCCAGAGGTATGCACTAGAAGAGAAATCAAAAGAAAACCTTGTAACAGACAAAAAGGGAAAACCTCTGAAACCACAGCATTTCTTCTGGCAGTGGATGTAGGGACAGTGGATCTGGATCTAATAATCATGAGCTGGGTGAAGTGCAGACAATTTCATGTGAAAAATGGAAATAAAAAAGGCATAGTGTCAGTGTCAAGAACAGGACAAAAAGCTCTCCCTTATGCCCTCCACTGACCCCTTATCTACCCAAAGCCATCCTTTATATTGCCATGGATAAACTAGGTCTTTGTAAATTCAGGCAGAGAATATAAATAAATATGCTGAAATAAAGCAAAAGGTTACCAATTAATTCTTGGTTTTTAAAGATGAGAATGAGTCCCAACTTTTAGGTAACTGATGTGTCATGATTTGATTTATGGGAAGCCACAGACATTCAAGTATCTCTTTATGGGAAAACTAAACTGTTGCCACTAAATTGTATAAGTACATCAAATCCCACAACTATTTTGGGTCTACATTGAAGTTTTTACATTTATACAGTAATACACCTAAAATAAGAGCCTGGTAATTGCATTGATGGGTTTTACAAAAGCAGACAATTCTGGATCATACTGGCTACATTAGCCATTTTTATAACCGATCTAAATATCTAAAAACGTTTTATAAAACAACTCAAACTTAAGAGGAAAAATTGACACACTTTTCTTCAGCACTCGAAGAGCTCTTTTCTTCCCTTGGATGCTAAGAATGGGAGTCCTGTGTCAGTTCTGCATCTTGGTGTCTTCCTAGCCTAGCAAATCCAACCAGGAAGAGACTTCTGAGAGTAAAGAGTAACCTTTCTTAAAAGGAGAAAGTCATCCCTCTTCAGACTCACTGCGTCTTTCACGGTCCACATTCCTAAACAGCAGGCGTCACTTTCTGGCTGATTGGTCTTAAGACATGGAACTTAACTTCCTCAGGCCTGGATTTCCTCCTGAGTAAGATGGCCACACAAAGGATGCCTCTTACAGAGTTTTTGTGAGGTTAAATTAGATAACTTGTGTGAGGTTATCTAATGCAGAGCCTGCCATAGAGCAGGCGCTCAAATAAATGCTGTGGGATCTAAAACCAAATGTGATGATGGATGTAAGATTGTATTATTAATTGTGCACTGTTCAGTATGACCAGATTTAACCACCTCCAAGGCATAATACTGAATTTTCCTGGTCTCTGTGGCACTCTGACCTACTATGTGGTGGTTTGCAATCATATTCTGTCTCCCTTATCTTGGCAATCACTGCCTTGAGCCCAGCTGTGGTTAAGACTTCCACAGACTTTCTTCCTTTTCTCACAGCCCCATTCATGACCATAGGTGGCATTAAAAGCAATCTTGCTTCAAGGATCCCGAATCAAGGATTCTTCTCTTCTCCCTCTTCTGATGCTGTCTTCCGCCCTGAATGCTCAAATCTCCAGAGATAAACTACTTGCCCATTCCAGACCTTGACCTCCCAGCTTTATGCTTTTAAAAGAAGTCTCATCATACTTAAGGGCTCATACCTGCCTTACCTTCCCATGTTTTCATGCATTCATTCATCCTATAACTTTTTTTTTTTTTTGAGACGGAGTCTCACTGTGTTGCCAGGGCTAGAGTGCCGTGGCATCATCCTAGCTCACAGCAACCCCAAACTCCTGGGCTCAAGCGATCCTCCTGCCTCAGCCTCCCGAGTAGCTGGGACTACAGGCATGCTCCACCATGCCTGGCTAATTTTTTTTTATATATATATTTTTAGTTGCCCAATTAATTTCTTTCTGATTTTAGCAGAGACGGGGTCTTGCTCTTGCTCAGGCTGGTTTCGAACTCCTGAGCTCAAACAATCCGCCCGCCTCGGCCTCCCAGAGAGCGCGCCCGGCCCATCCTATAACTCTTTATTGAGTCTTCATTCATGCATAGTTCATACATAGGCTTTCTTCATGCCAGGCACTGTGGCATGTGGTTGTGAATAAGACAAAGTCTCTTCCTGTAAAAATTATGAAGTGGGCATGGGGAGAGGTGAACAATAATCAGATAACTACATGGTGTGCCAGGTTTTAATATGTGTGATGAAGCAAGATGAGCAGTGCAAGGGGACTGAGAGTCATGTTAGGGTGGGGTGTTATCCTAAGACAGTGGTCAGGAGGGGTCCTGTCTGATCAGTAGACATTTAAGGAGAGATGTGAGGCGCAAAGCTCTGTAGGCGTTAGGGGAGGGAACTAGGGAGAGGGAACTCTAAGTGAAAAGGTCCTGAGAAAGGAGCGTGCTTGGCACGTAAGAAGAAGAACAAGGAGGGTCAGCATCTCTGGACAGAGTGAGCATCGTGGAGAGTAGTGGAAGAGTGCTGTGGGTGGAGCTGGATCACACAGAGCCTTAGTAAGGAATGGTGTTTCTATTTCAGTGAAGATGGCAAGCATGTAAGGGTTCTGGCACAGGAGTGACCTGAGCTGAGAAGTACTGAAGGAGCACTCCATGTGCTTTGTGAGGAACAGGCACGGGCAGGGCAATGGACAATTGAGTGTAGAAGCAGGGAACCCTTAGCAACTCTTGTCATTTGCCATGTGGGGGATGTTGGAAGCTTTTAAGAGTGGTGGTGGTGAGAATGGCTGGCATATGGATATACTGTGAGATAGAGCTAAAAGGGTTTGCTGACTGAGCAGATGTAGTGTGAGAGAAAGGCAGCAGAGAAGTATGACTCCAGTGGCTTTGCTGTGAGCCAGTGCGAGAAAAGAGCTGCGATTTACTGAGACGGGGGTGAGTGTGGAAAGAGCAGGTGTTGCAACTGTTTGGTCTGAGATGCCTGCTAAATACCCAAATGTGTATCTCAGCGAGGCAGTATGATCACTGGGTGTGGAATTCAGGAGAGAAGTCAGCTAGAGATGTACATTTGAGAGCTGTCCGTGTATAGGTAACAGTTCAAGCCATGGGACTGGCTGACACTGCCTAGGGAGGGAGTGCAGCTAGACCAGGGAAGGCATCTGAGGTAAGGACTTAGCTCTAGGGTGTTCGCTGTGCAGATGTTGCTAAGAGGAGGAGGAGTCCAGAAATAGCCCAGAGGAAGAGTGTCCAGTGTGTAGGAGTACCACCAAGGGAGATCTATGTCCTGAAAACCCAGAAGAAAGTGTTTCTAGAAGAGTTTTACACTACAAATACAGTCCATTAGCAAATCCTTAGCTCTATCTTCAACATATATCCAGATTGGGACCTCTTACCAGCCACCTCCACCACATCCCAACTCTCCAGTGTGGGATAAGTCACCTTCAATTCCCTCTAAACAACTGCAGAAGTTTTTAAACTGCTTTCTCTGCTTCTATCCTGGCTTCTCTACTAGCCTATTCTCCAGCCAGCAGACAGAGTAATTCTTTTAAAACATAAGCCACGTCACTGTCTAACTTTTAAATGTTGTTGAAAGGTTCATAAACAGAGGACTGAGGGTTGATCATATGAGTTGGCAATGGAGAGTCATTCATTAGTAACCAGTCGCAGAGAGTTTAGATGGATGAGTAGGGATAAAAGCTTTCTTCTATTAGAATCAATATAAAAAGGATGAGTCAATCAGAAACTAAAGAGGAGATATTACAAGTGATACCACAGAAATATAAAGGATCATGAGAGACCTCTATGACCATTTATATGCCAATAAATTGGAAAACTAGAAGAAATGGATGAATCCCTAGACAAAACTAAATCATGAAAACAGGAAATCTATACAGAGCTGTAATGAATAAGGAGATCAAATCAGTAAGAAAAAGTATTCCACCAACAAAAAGCCCAGGATCTGATGGCTTCACTGATGAATTTTATCAACCATTTAATGAAGAACTAATACCACTCCTTATCATACTTTTCCTAAAAATGAAGGGGAAGGACAAGTTACAAACTCATTGCATAAGACCATCATTATCCTGATACCTTAGCCAGACAAGGACACCACAAGAGAAGAAAATTAGAGGCCAACACCCCGATGAACACAGATGCAAGAATTCTCGACAATCTAGCAAAAAGAATTCAACAGCAAATCAAAAGGATCATTTATCACAATCAATTGGGATTTATTCCTGGGAAGCAAGGATAGTTTAACATACAGAAGTCAATAAATGTGATACTCCACATTAGCAGAATGAAGGACAAAAATCATACGGATCATCTCAATACATGCAGAGAAGACATCTGACAATGTGCAACATCCTCTCATGATAATAAAGAAAAACCTCTCAACAACTTAAGTACAGAGAGATATACTTCAACACAAAGGCCATCTATGACAAGCCCATAGCTAGCACACTCAATGTTGAAAAGCTAAAAGTTTTCCTCTAACATCAGTAACAAGACAAGGATACCCACTGAAGTTCCATTCAACATAGTACTGTTACAGAAGTCCTAACCAGAGCAATTAGGTAAGAGCAAAAATAAAAGGTGCCCAAACTATAAAGAAAGAAGCTAAA
>NW_012154285.1:6519686-6522001 GCF_000956105.1 Propithecus coquereli
GAGCTCGGGCACAACCTGGGTATTCAGCACGACCACTCGGCCTGCATGTGTAAGGATAGGCACTTTTGCCTCATGCATGAAAATATCACTAAACAAAGTGGCTTCAGCAACTGTAGTTCTGACTACTTCTACCACTTCCTTCGTGAACACAAAGGGGCCTGCCTATTTAACAAGCCGTGGCACAAAGGCCGCAAGCGTAGGGATCCCAGCTGTGGAAATGGTGAGGTAGAGGAACCAGAGGAGTGTGACTGTGGTTCTGCTTGTGATCAAAACCCATGCTGTGACTCGAACTGTAAACTGAAGGAAAATGCACAGTGTAGTGAAGGACTCTGCTGTGCTTCGTGTCAACTTAAACTGATGGGAAACCCTTGCCGTGACGCTGAGCATCAATGTGACCTCACAGAATATTGTGATGGTACATCTGCCTCATGCCCTGAAGACAGGACTATGCAAGATGGCTCAATTTGTAATGACAAGTACCTTTGTCTTCAAGGTGTGTGTGTAGACCCTAACATTCAGTGTGCGAAGGTATTTGGGGATGGTGCACAATCTGCATCACGGGCCTGTTACAGTTTAATAAATGGAAAAGGGGACCGGTTTGGAAACTGTGGCTGTTCTCGTGTAAGTGATAACGACTATGTTAGATGTACAGGTGAAGATGTATTGTGTGGGAAACTTGTATGTACAGGTATTGAATTGTTACCAACAACCGAATCCCACCGTACAATGATCCAGGTCCCTCTTCAACATGAGTGGTGCTGGAGCTTAGATGCCTTTACCAATGTTGACATCCCTGATGAAGGCGATGTGTTGAGTGGCACTTACTGTGGTCCACGGAAAGTCTGCTTGAATTTCTCTTGCACAGATTATAGCTCGGTCTCGCTTGCCTGTGATCCAGAGACAACGTGTAATAAGAAAGGAGTTTGTAATGATTTAGGGCACTGTCACTGTGAATCTGGGTATGCCCCACCTGACTGCACAACTGCAGGACAAGGGGGTAGTGTGGACAGTGGCCCTGCTGGTAAGCCAACTGAACCATTGCCCCCACAAGAGGGACCTCAAAATGTTACCACTACGAAACAGGAAGAATTTACTATAGATGTAATTGTATTATTCGTCATCATACTTTTAATACTTCTAATATCAGGTATGCTTATTTGCTTCATGGGGCTTCATAAAAAACCACCAAAAGCTGAAGAGGCTCCTCCTCCACCAGCAGAGGCTCCATCACCAGCCCCAGAAAAGCCAGAAGAGGCTGTGGAAGAGGCTGCTGTGGAAGAAGAGGCAGGAGAAGGAGAAGGAGAAGGAGAAGGAGAAGAGGAAGAAGGGGAAGAGGAAGAGGGAGAAGAAGAGGAGGACTGAGAGAAGCCAAATATGTCAAACTCCTCAAGCACTGATTGGGAATGAGAGGTTCAGTGAAGCAAAGGTCAAGTAGAAATAAATGACTCCATTGGCTCTGCCTTGGACTCTAAAGTCTATAAAAATATACTAATGTGGAAGGAGGAATTCTTCCATTTTTATTATTCACTTTAGTAATTAAGTTTACATTTATTTAATATACTCAATGTCTTAGTATCTTTTGCTTTTTCACATTTCATTCAACTCTTAAAATGCATCTTTGGACGTTAATGTCCTTAATTCTTTGGGCCTATTTTTTTCAGTCACCAGAAACTGGTTGTCAGTACATGCTATCTTCCATTAAGTTGTCTGACATGCAGAACTACACATACTTGCATTTATTACTACCACTGGGATTTTCATTTTAAGAAACAACTACTTATTATGTGAGGACAGTTGTTTATGTGGTTGATTAATCTAACTTGCCCTATAAATGTGCATTCATGAAAAGGTTTTTAAATCCAAAAATAAATAAAACCCTATTCATATTAGACATCTCTTCCGGTGCTGTGTGGTGTAGTTACTGAGGTCACTTTGTTCTGGGGCTCTCTGGGCAGGGAGCTATATCTGGTAAGGGAGAAGACCCTGATTGCCCTTGGGTGAAGAGACCAGCACTGAGTTCACCCACTTTGTAAATCTGGCAGATGTTTAACATGATGTATGTATATTCCATAATTACTTCTCAGCATTTCTAGGTGTTTCCTACAGCCATACTCTTTTTTACCTAAAACATTTTTTTTTTCTTCCAAGGCACCTTTCGTAGCCCTTGTTCCTTTTTAATAATTTTCCTGGGATGAATTTCACACCCCCAGATAACTCAGAGCCAATGAATATCACCTAGAGTTAGGAAATTATTTATACTGATTTTATAACAGTATAGGGACACCTACCACAGCGCTGAGTACATGGATAAAATT
>NW_012154285.1:6522051-6528848 GCF_000956105.1 Propithecus coquereli
AAAAAAAAAAAAGTCAAAAAGAGATAAGTGGTTTAAGAATGGAGAAAGCAAGTAGGTACTCTTTATCAAAGAGATGCATTATAAAACAGAGGCAAGATTTGGATGGTTACTGGAGAGTGATGTGGGCTGAAAGGAATGGTTTTATTAACGTGAGATAGCATAGCATATATACCACAAGGAGGTTGATCCAATGGAAACCTTAGGTTTCTAAGATGCAAAAGAGAGAAGGGACCATCATCCAAGTGAAGTTTATAGGAAATTGAAATGGAAGGAGACCCCACACACAAGTAAAAGGATTGGCCTTAGAAGCACCGTGAACAATTCATCGATTATAATAGGAGGAAAATTTAGATACAGGAGGATTCATGCAGGGGCTACATGTGGAAGTGCTCTTGTGGTAGCTTCTATTTTTTCCAGTGAAATAGGAAGCAGGAAGAAATTAGGAGAGTGAACTGACTGGCAAAATGCAGTAGGAGGTAAATTTGGAGATCATGAATGTGATCAGCATGGTGCAGCATGTGAGTTTTTCTGAAGACATTTTTAGCCATCAGGGCAGGCATGAAGAAAGTACAAAGTAATAACATAGAACAGATGAGACACTGTACCACCTGTACCTGGGAGTCATTTCTTCATTCAAAAAATAATTCTTGTTCGTCTACTCTTGGGCAGGGGCTCACCCAGGCCTGGGAGTACCAGCATGAACAAACAGAAGTGGGCACTGAAAACACAGTGATTATATTCTAACACGGAGACTTTTAGGATACCTAGCTTTCAACAGGCATAATCTCAGGATAACAATATGTAGGGCCATCCCTCAGAGGGTACAGTCCCAAGATTACAAATAATGTGCCCATGATAATCACATATAAGAGGAGTCTGCTCTGTTGGCATCTCCCATATACACTTTTGGATATTGTTATAATGAGAATTTAGAAATTCTGGTGATGTTAAACAAGAGGACTATTGTCCCTTGCCCCATGGGGCAGCAGCCCATTGGGGTCTACGCTGGGGCACAAGGCAGCCACTTGCCTTATCTAACAGACTGGCTGGTGAGATGTACACACACACACACACACACACACACACACACACACACGCCTCACTGAGTCGAAAAGATCACCCTGGGTTAAGATGTTTGTGTGCTCAGAGCAAGGGGTTTAGAGGAGAGGAAATGGGCAATGAAGAGTGACCACCAGAGATATCTCTGTCTCCCCCATCCCGTCCCCTCCCCCTAGTCTGGAACATTTGGAGTTAGCTGAGCAACAGACGACTGCAGGGGTGGGGGATGGGTGTTCCATGAGGTCCAGTTGAGGAAGTTAAGGAAGGCATAGATAGACTTTGTTTCCTCTCCCATAGTACAGTCCTACGTTATAAGAGTTCACAGCCCTTCTTCATGATATATCCTTCCGTTATGTAAAAAGGAGGTTAATGGATGCCGGAATGAAGCTGATGGGTATAGAAAATCGTCGAAGAGAAAGGAAACTATCAGAAGGACAACAGAGACATTAGAAACACTAAGAAGAGACTCAGATAGAAGGCTGTAACTCTAGGAGGTAGGCAGGGGACACTGTTCATGCAGCCAGCATAGGTCTGGGGTTAGTTCCTGTGTTTGAGGGTCTGTGTGTCAGGAAGAGGTGCTGCTGGACACAGACCTGCATCATCAACTGATTGACTAGGGCCATGTCAGCAACAGCCTCAGAGAGACTCTGCCTCCTTCCTGTCTGCTGTACAGAAACCCCCTGTGGTTTTGTATGAGGCTAGGAGAGTGTTTCAGACTTGGCTCTCAACATGAAAGCCCAAGGTCTTTCATGTGTCAGGTTGGGGAACATGTTGCTCTTGGGGATGATTTTTCTCCCAAGCATATACTGTGACATGGAATCGGTATATTACTCTTCCTATGAAATAGTCATCCCAAAGAGTTTGACAGGCAGAGGAAGTGAAGACCCTATAGAAAAGGCATCCTATGTGCTATTTATGCAAGGCCAGAAGTACCTGGTTCACCTGAAGGTGAAGAGAGACTATTTTGTGAATAACTTTCCAGTCTACAGTTACCACAATGGCATGCTGAGGCAAGAATTGCCTTTCATTTCACATGACTGTCACTATGAAGGCTACATAGAAGGAGTGCCAGGTTCTTTTGTTTCTGTCAACACCTGTTCAGGCCTCAGGGGCATCCTGATTAAGGAGGAAAAATCTTATGGCATTGAACCCATGGACTCTTCAAAGCAGTTTGAACACGTGTTATACACCATGGCACATCAAGTGCACGTCTCCTGTAGTGTCACTTCCAAAGACAGCCAAGCGGTGTCCACCAGCTGGCAACGAGGGAGCAGGAAGCCTCATCATCTACAGGCACTGTCCTACTTGTGGTCACACGCCAAATACGTGGAGATGTTTGTCGTGGTCAACAACCAGCGGTTCCAGATGTGGGGCAGTAACATCAGTGAGACAGTCCAGAGAGTAGTGGATATTGTTGCTCTGGCCAACAGCTTCACTAGGGGAATAAACACAGAGGTGGTGCTAGCTGGAATGGAGATTTGGACTGAGGGGGATCTAATAGAGGTCCCAGTGGACTTGCAGGTTACACTGAGGAATTTCAATAGCTGGAGACGAGAGAAGCTCTTCCATCGTGTGAAGCATGATGTTGCCCACATGATCGTTGGACACCATCCTGGAGAGAGTATGGGCCAGGCATTTCTCAATGGTGCCTGTTCAAGCGGTTTTGCGGCAGCTGTTGAATCCTTCCACCATGAAGATATCCTCCTGTTTGCAGCGCTCATGGTCCATGAGCTCGGGCACAACCTGGGTATTCAGCACGACCACTCGGCCTGCATGTGTAAGGATAGGCACTTTTGCCTCATGCATGAAAATATCACTAAACAAAGTGGCTTCAGCAACTGTAGTTCTGACTACTTCTACCACTTCCTTCGTGAACACAAAGGGGCCTGCCTATTTAACAAGCCGTGGCACAAAGGCCGCAAGCGTAGGGATCCCAGCTGTGGAAATGGTGAGGTAGAGGAACCAGAGGAGTGTGACTGTGGTTCTGCTTGTGATCAAAACCCATGCTGTGACTCGAACTGTAAACTGAAGGAAAATGCACAGTGTAGTGAAGGACTCTGCTGTGCTTCGTGTCAACTTAAACTGATGGGAAACCCTTGCCGTGACGCTGAGCATCAATGTGACCTCACAGAATATTGTGATGGTACATCTGCCTCATGCCCTGAAGACAGGACTATGCAAGATGGCTCAATTTGTAATGACAAGTACCTTTGTCTTCAAGGTGTGTGTGTAGACCCTAACATTCAGTGTGCGAAGGTATTTGGGGATGGTGCACAATCTGCATCACGGGCCTGTTACAGTTTAATAAATGGAAAAGGGGACCGGTTTGGAAACTGTGGCTGTTCTCGTGTAAGTGATAACGACTATGTTAGATGTACAGGTGAAGATGTATTGTGTGGGAAACTTGTATGTACAGGTATTGAATTGTTACCAACAACCGAATCCCACCGTACAATGATCCAGGTCCCTCTTCAACATGAGTGGTGCTGGAGCTTAGATGCCTTTACCAATGTTGACATCCCTGATGAAGGCGATGTGTTGAGTGGCACTTACTGTGGTCCACGGAAAGTCTGCTTGAATTTCTCTTGCACAGATTATAGCTCGGTCTCGCTTGCCTGTGATCCAGAGACAACGTGTAATAAGAAAGGAGTTTGTAATGATTTAGGGCACTGTCACTGTGAATCTGGGTATGCCCCACCTGACTGCACAACTGCAGGACAAGGGGGTAGTGTGGACAGTGGCCCTGCTGGTAAGCCAACTGAACCATTGCCCCCACAAGAGGGACCTCAAAATGTTACCACTACGAAACAGGAAGAATTTACTATAGATGTAATTGTATTATTCGTCATCATACTTTTAATACTTCTAATATCAGGTATGCTTATTTGCTTCATGGGGCTTCATAAAAAACCACCAAAAGCTGAAGAGGCTCCTCCTCCACCAGCAGAGGCTCCATCACCAGCCCCAGAAAAGCCAGAAGAGGCTGTGGAAGAGGCTGCTGTGGAAGAAGAGGCAGGAGAAGGAGAAGGAGAAGGAGAAGGAGAAGAGGAAGAAGGGGAAGAGGAAGAGGGAGAAGAAGAGGAGGCCTGAGAGAAGCCAAATATGTCAAACTCCTCAAGCATTGATTGGGAATGAGAGGTTCAGTGAAGCAAAGGTCAAGTAGAAATAAATGACTCCATTGGCTCTGCCTTGGACTCTAAAGTCTATAAAAATATACTAATGTGGAAGGAGGAATTCTTCCATTTTTATTATTCACTTTAGTAATTAAGTTTACATTTATTTAATATACTCAATGTCTTAGTATCTTTTGCTTTTTCACATTTCATTCAACTCTTAAAATGCATCTTTGGACGTTAATGTCCTTAATTCTTTGGGCCTATTTTTTTCAGTCACCAGAAACTGGTTGTCAGTACATGCTATCTTCCATTAAGTTGTCTGACATGCAGAACTACACATACTTGCATTTATTACTACCACTGGGATTTTCATTTTAAGAAACAACTACTTATTATGTGAGGACAGTTGTTTATGTGGTTGATTAATCTAACTTGCCCTATAAATGTGCATTCATGAAAAGGTTTTTAAATCCAAAAATAAATAAAACCCTATTCATATTAGACATCTCTTCCGGTGCTGTGTGGTGTAGTTACTGAGGTCACTTTGTTCTGGGGCTCTCTGGGCAGGGAGCTATATCTGGTAAGGGAGAAGACCCTGATTGCCCTTGGGTGAAGAGACCAGCACTGAGTTCACCCACTTTGTAAATCTGGCAGATGTTTAACATGATGTATGTATATTCCATAATTACTTCTCAGCATTTCTAGGTGTTTCCTACAGCCATACTCTTTTTTACCTAAAACATTTTTTTTTTCTTCCAGGGCACCTTTCGTAGCCCTTGTTCCTTTTTAATAATTTTCCTGGGATGAATTTCACACCCCCAGATAACTCAGAGCCAATGAATATCACCTAGAGTTAGGAAATTATTTATACTGATTTTATAACAGTATAGGGACACCTACCACAGCGCTGAGTACATGGATAAAATTAAAATATTTTCTATTATTTAAAAAAAACTTATTTACATTAATAACATTTTTTTGTTTTGTTTTGAGACAGTCTCACTTTGTTATCTGGGCTACAGTGAGTACCATGACATCAGCCTAGCTCACAGCAACCTCAAACTTCTGGGCTCAAGCGATCCTTCTGCCTCAGCCTCCCAAGTAGCTGGGACCACAGGCATGCACCACCATGCCCGGCTAATTTTTTCTATACATATATTTTTAGTTGTCCAGATCATTTCTTTCTATTTTTTAGTAGAGACGGGGGTCTCGCTCTTGCTCAGGCTGGTCTCAAACTCCTGCCCTTGAGCGATCCACCCGTCTTGGCCTCCCAGAGTGCTAGGATTACAGGCGTAAGCCACTGCGCCTGGCCCATTAATAACTTCCTGACTGACATTAAGAAGGAACCTCTCTGCTACAAGTAACAGAGCTCTGGAGGTGGCAGTTAATTCTCTAGGAAGAGAGCACAAAGAAAATATAATAATAACATTATTCATTCTGTGCCAGGCACCATGTTAAACACTTCACGTTCACTGTCTTAATTTCAATCCTCTCAACTTCCCAATGAAAGCTCCATCTTATACATGAGGAAACAGAGACCAAAGAATTTGCTCTAGAGCTAGCTAGTAAGTGGTGGAACTGTATTTTTCCCTAGGTATGACTGAATCTACGTTCTCCACTGCCTCATGAGCCTTTTCTTTCAGTAAAAAAAACAAAGTGACAGGGAAGACATCTGATATGACCTTAACTGCCCAAAACACGGCTTCTTCCTCAGTAACTCTAATGAAACAAAGCCTTACAAATGGATACTGATCTCTATCATGAACCAACTGCATTGTGTAGTCATTACAGATTACAGTGTCTTTTCCTCTACCATATCCTGACAGCCTGGAGGGGCAAGTTGGCATCATTATTCAGTTCTGTGGGCCTATCTCATTGTAGATGCTCAATAAACATTGTCCAAGTACATGATTTAACCAAATCCAACCTTAAAAATGGGGCAAGATTTGTGCCTTGGGCAGAATGCCTCTTGCCAGTTGATAGCCATTGCACAACCAAAACCTTGCTCAGATGCAATATTGTTAATTCTGAAAACCTCATGAAGTTAGCTGTAAAATGTTCATAAAACCCCAAACTCTAGCCATAGAAGGTTGAAGCCCATTAGGACAGACCATATGGCAGGGAGGAATGAGTTTTAACATGCGCAGGACTGAGCAGGTACGTTTAACTTGGGATCTTAAATCTCCAGGTTCAAGAGTCAGAGTTCCCTGTAAAGCAAGCATGACAACGGTTTGTTCTGCACTGTGTCTGACTGCCTGTAGGAAGTGTACCCTTTCTCCTGATTCCTCTCCCCAGTGTGTTTGGGGGATTATGGGGAATGCTTACATGTCCCAGTAATCTGTGTTGGTAGTCCCCTGTGATCAGACAGGTGCTGTCCCAGCAGACTCTAGTGGTGAATTCTTACCATCCTTTACCTGCCTTCTTTGGGCCACTCTTTTTTTTTTTTCTTTTCTTTTTTCTTTTTTTTGCGACAGAGTCTCACTCTGTTGCCCGGGCTAGAGTGCCGTGGCCTCAGCCTGGCTCGCAGCAACCTCAAACTCCTGGGCTCAAGCGATCCTACTGCCTCAGCCTCCTGAGTAGCTGGGACTACAGACATGGGCCACCATGCCCGGCTAATTTTTT
>NW_012154285.1:6529777-6561138 GCF_000956105.1 Propithecus coquereli
AAAAAAAAAAAAAAAAAATGGTCTCACTGAAGTCTTTTCTGAAAAGAAAAAACAGCTGTCTTCCTTTACTAATGAAAATGCAAAATGCTAAACAACTGTAAAATAAGTTTCACCCTGCTTCTAAACATAAAGCTTTCAATATTTTTGATGTATTTTATCACACGCCCATTGTATATGTAATATGGCTCCAGGTAATTACTTTGCAATGGGGAAAAAAATCTTCCCAATAAATATGCACACTCGACCACCTCATATCTTGTTATGGAAAATCTTTCTATTTCTAGAGGCTGCTGGGAAGTTTCTAGAAATACTTTGATCTTGACCCTAGTAGCTATGAGATAGATCCTGGGTCTCTGAAATATGTGACATCATGTACTAACATTGTAGACATTTGAGAGCCTCGGCAGTTTTTGTTTAGTCAGAGGTGGAGGCAAAATTTTTCTTCATTTGTGGGAGAACCTTTCAGTGAGATTTTATTTATGCAAAGGTAAATCTCAAGTCCTAGTGACTGGAATGAGAACAGGATTTACACAGCTTGACTCAATTTGTAGCTGAGTTGTCTTCAATGTAGACAAAGTTATATTCAGACAGAGTTTGCTGTGATGTTGACCATTGAAAAGGAAGAATTTTGGTGAGAGAAAAGTTTGAAGTCGGGGCTCTAGGCTTTGTTTAAGGCGGTCCATGTAAAGGACTGAGGTACAAGAATGCTGGAAGGTAACCTTTCCAGCAGACCATGGCCTATGGAGTCTTGAAGTATTGACATAAAGCATCATTATTGCCTATTTTCTAAATTATAATCCTTGCTATTTTCAGAGAGCCCAAATACAAATATTTTTACAAAATGGGATCCTATCCTACATGCTTTTTTTTTGGATGCTCCTCCCTTTAATAAAATGTTGTATTCATTTATTTCACTTTCTTTTCTTTCATTTCTACCCGCTTCACTGGCTGTAGCTCTCACCCCCTTTGTTCTTAGAAATCACTGTGAGCCTAGGGCACACAGTGCCCATATCCTTTTTCATATCCTTTTCCATATCCTTTTTCATGCTCGTATAGTTATATATAGGTGTTTTGGGGCAATATTTTTAAAATAAGCTCACATTATTTACATTTCTTTGAATCTTACTTTTCTCTGCATAGTGACAAGCTCACCAAGTAATTTTGTATAATTTTAAATCATTCTTTTTCATGACTGTATAGGATTCCATGGCATATTGGTAAGTACACGTTATTTCCATCATTCTTCTGTACATGGACATGAATTTTTTTCCAGAATTTTGTTTTGTTTTTAGGCATTAGAAATAATACTGCCAACAAAAACTTGTAGATACATAAATCAGAATAGAGTACATCCAGGATATTCTTCTGTGTCCTACCTCCACCTGTGCTGTCTTCCTATTATTACTTTCCCATTTTCATCACTTCTGTTGGCAAAATTCTGAAGACTCTGAAGATAATGACTGATAAGCATGCTCAGGAAACCCAGACCAGGTAAGAAGAACCTCCCAATATTCTGCTTTAGGCAATCCCTTTTTCCTGAGTTAATTCAAGTTTTGGCTGCCTGTGTCCTGTTTGGTTCAGGGAGACAGTAATTTCACAGCTAGAATTTGTGACTGTTAGCAATGGATGAGGCTGAGGAAATTTATGGAAACCTGCTCCTCTCTTCTAGGGCCTTGCAGAGGTACCCTTACTCTTTCATAGAGCTTTACTCTATGAAAGATAATTATTAAAATATTTTCCCAGACACCAGATTAGGGGTTAGGGATAGTTTGTTGAACCTATTGGGACTCCTGACCCTTCAATTCACTCAACAACAAGATATCTAAACTGTGAATCCAGAGATGGCACTTCTCATACCACTGGCCAAAAAAAAGGCCCAGAGTCTTTGTAACATAGTATTGCTGACATCTAAGATGCAATCCTAAATGACCTGATATACAAAGAGCAGGAAAATGTGACACATTGTCATGAGAAGAGACAATCAACAGACACCCGCCTAGAAATGAGCCAGATATTGGAAATGCCCAACAAATATTTTTAAAAGCAGCTATTATAATGCATATGCTCATTGAAGTAAAGGAAAACACACTTGAAATGATTTTGGCTAGGTGGAGGAGGATGGAAACAGGAACATTTGCTATCTTGATTGCGGAGATGATTTCACAGGAAAATACATAGGTAAAAACTGATCAAATTGTATACCTTAAATATATGTAATTTATTATAAATATAGCTCAATAAAGTTGTAAAAAAACCCCAAAGTAACATTAATCACATCTGTACCAATCACAAGGTATATGTTATTAATAGCCATTTTACCGATTAGGAAACTGAAGTTCTGAAAGATGTGGTATTGGCTCAACATCATAAAGTTAATCAGGTCCAGACTCTTAAATGTAGATTTTTTTTATTTCAAAGACTATAATATTATATCCTTATCTGAGAAAACAATATAGGCTTAACTCTATTTACTTCATGAGGTTATCAGCAGGATTGAGCTAAGTATGTTTCTGAGACATTTTTTTTTTTTTTTTTTTGAGACAGAGTCTCACTTTGTTGCCCTGGCTAGAGTGAGTGCCGTGGCGTCAGCCTAGCTCACAGCAACCTCAGACTCCTGGGCTCAAGCAATCCTACTGCCTCACCCTCCCGAGTAGCTGGGACTACAGGCATGCGCCACCATGCCTGGCTAATTTTTTCTATATATTTTTAGCTGTCCAATTAATTTCTTTCTATTTTTGGTAGAGACGGGGGTCTTGCTCTTGCTCAGGTGAGACATTTTAAACTCATAAGACAGGTAACCTATGAGTGCATGATTTTACACCACCAATTACATATTATTACCTTCCCACTAAATTGAAAGAAATTTCCCTTCTGGTAACAAATTCCAGTGGGAATAACCAGCAGTGAGCATAACCTCTATTTTTTCACAGTGCAAGTCTCAGAAATACAGAAGCAGCATTATATTACATACGGATGGTACCGTATGGGTAAATCCATTGGTAAAATTCATGAAAGATATACAACCCATATATAATTACCTGTAGTATTTTCAAAACTTAATGTTTATTTTATTCCTATCACACAAAACCATGTAGTCATTTCAAAAGATGTTATAGAAGAGTATACCTGGAAATATGGTCACAATATGTTGAATAATAAAGGTAGATTACAAAAAGTATTAATGTATTATTTGTTTTAAATATATATACTTATTTGAAAGAGATTGAAAGGCTATGTAATATAATATATACAAAATAACATTATCTATCTTTTTGCTTCTCTGAATTTTTTTTTTTAGTGATAGGGTCTTGCTCTGTTGCCCAGACTAGAGTGTAGTGGCATTATCATAGCTCACTGCAACTCAACCTCGAACTCCTGGGCTCAAGTGATCCTCCCCACTCAGCCTCCCAAGTAGCCAGGACTACAGGTAATGCACCACCATGCCAGCTAATTTTTAAACTTCTTGTAGAGACAGAAAGGGTCTCACTATGTTCCCCAGGCTGGTCTTGAACTCCTAGTCTCAAGCAATCCTCCCACCTCAGCTTCCCAAAGTGCTGGGATTATAGGTGTGAGCCACTATGCCTGGCCCCAAATTTTCTATAATAAATAGTGGGTTTTTTTGATATGGAAAAATGACAAAAGCTATTGTTTCAAAGTGTAACAACAACCAAATGGGGCTCTACTTCCCAGGAAGAATCATCTTCGCTTCCTACTTAGACTTGAGTGTGCCTTTCTTACAAGGTGCAGACACAGTCTAGTAGCACTCACCTGTCCAATTGCTTGTAGGTTATAGCAGATGATGTCCTTATTAGCTGCTGAAGTTCCACAGAGAAATGCCTCAGTGAGCCACCAAATTCCCAGGAGCAGGTCAGAGAAGCTCAGATAAAAGAGCGGCCTTATCTGTCAAAGAACAAAATGCTCGTTTCGTAAGTGATGTAGCTCGGACAAGATAAAAATTAGTTATTTTTTCATTTTATGCTCCTAGTAGAAATCTGGGCAGCATTTTCCTTGGGCCTATGTCACTGGTTGACTGTGGGGAATGTAAAGGAAGACTTCAGATAGTAAAAAAAAATCTATAATCATAGCTATTCTAACTGTCCTAGAATGAGAATATTCATGGATGGATTAGCACTGGATCTTCTTACTCACAAAGACATTCTTTTCTTAGCTTTAAGGTCAAAAAATGGATAGACAAAAAATTTTGTCATAGAGACATACCACAAATGCACAATTGAGGTGCTTTAGTTGCACACCCAACATATTCTAAAAATAAGAAATGAGATTATCTGCTGAGTGTTTATGGATGTGGTTGAGGACTTAATGAAAATGAAAATAGGTTTTCACAATAATAAAATGTCAGGGTAAAGAGTCGGTCATACAAAAAAGCATCAATATGAATTGTGTATGTTGCCTTTCAATTTCTGACCTCACTGGTAAAGTTTGTCCTCTTACTTTCTATTATCCTTTTCTTTTTGGCCTCCCCATTTCCACTTACCTAAAATTAGTTTTGTTCCTTCTATGTAGAAAATTATAAAACATTTATTGAGAGACATTAAAGAAAATCTAAAGCGAAGCAATACATCATTCTCATGGATTGTAAGATGTAATACTATAAAAATATCAGTTCTCCCTAAATTGACCTACAGATTAAATATAACCTCAATTAAATCTCAACTAAGTTTCCTGTGGAACTTGACAAGCTGACTCTAAATCTGATGTAGAAATACAAAATATCAAGAAACCAAGACACTGCTGAAGAAAAAGAAAGAGGAGAACTTGCCTACCCCATCACAAACTTAATATAAAGCTGAAGTGAAGATACCTTGGTACTAGTACAACGATGGACAAATAGATGAACAGAAAGAAACAGAGAGCCCAAAACAAATCCAACCATATATACAGACCTCTGATGTATGATAAAAGTGCCTTTTTCAGTCAGAAGGAAAAGGGTAGTCTTTTCCAAATACGATGCTAAAACAATTGGTTATCTATATGGGAAACAAATGAAATAGGACCCCTACTTTATATTTCACACTACACTGAAAAAATCAGTTCCAGGGCCAGGCGCGATGGCTCACGCCTATAATCCTAGTACTCTGGGAGGCCAAGGCAGGAGGATTGCTTGAGCTCAAGAGTTCAAGACTAGCCTGAGCAAGAATGAGACCCCCGTCTCTATAAAAAAAAGAAAAAAAAATCAGTTCCAGTGGTTGAAACACCTAAATGTGAAACGTAAAAACAATAAAAGTTCTTTTTAGATCATATAGGAAAATGTCTTCAACTTCTGGTTAGAGGAAATTTTCCTAAACAAAACAAAAAGCTCTAAAATAAATAATGAAAAAAAATTCAACATATTATAATTTTTTAAAAGTCTGTGTCAAATGACAACATAAACAAAGTGAAACGTCTCAGCTACTCGGGAGGCTGAGGCAGGAGGATCACTTGAGGCTGGGAATTTGAGGCTGCAGTGAGCTATGATGACACCACTGCACTCTATCCTGGGCAACGGAGAGAGACTCTTCACAAAAATAATAATAATAATTAGTAAAAATTACCACACTTACTGTTGAAACAACAACCAAAAAAATCACTTTGCCTGTAATCCTAGCACTTTGGGAGGCTGAGGTGGGAGGATCATCTGAAGCCAGGAGTTCGAGACCAGCCTGAGCAACATAGTGAGATCCTGTCTCTACAAAGTATAGAAAAATTAGCTGAGTATGGTGGTACATGCCTGTAGTCCCAGCTACCTGGGAGGCCAAGGCGGGAGGACTACTTGAGCTCAGGAGGCTGAGGTTGCAGTAAGCTATGATGACACCACTTCACAGTAGCCTGTTTAAAGACAAAAGCTTGTGATGGCAAAAGAGTATATCTTCGCTCAATCAATAAAGTTTTAGTAGTACTAGTGAAAAGCTGAGAAGTTGTTATTGTTTGTCATATTTAATACTAACATCTTCTTAAATATTCTGAATCCAAAATTCTACCAGAAATATAACATTATTACATTATTTATTTAACATACTGATGTTTTAAATATCAACTTTGTGAAAAGCAGTGTGTTATGGAAAATATAAAGGTAAATAAGATACAAACCCAGACTTCCAGGAGCTTAAAATATAGTAGGAAAAATGGCTTGAATACCAAAAACTCAAATGATCTGCACACAGCAATAATCTAGCTACACAGAGTGGCATTCAAACAGGATTTGGAAGAAATTGTAAAACTTGAACAAGTATTGGAGGAAAGACAAAGCATAAGGAAGAACATTCATTTATGTAACCATTTATCTTTCATCTAGCCATACTTCCACATGTTCTACAAATATTTATTGATAAAATACATATCATTTGCATGACTACAGTAATTTAAATATATGGCTCATTTATTCATATCAAGATAAGACTATAGCCTAAAAAAAAAAAAAAAGACAAAACAAACAGCTGGGCACTGTGGCATGTGCCTATAGTCCCAGCCACTCTGGAGGCTGAGGCAGGAGTATTGCTCGAGCCCAGGAGTTCGAGCAATATTGTGTGCTTTTATCACGCCTGTGAATAGCCACTGTACTCCAGTCTGGGCAACATAGTGAGACCCCATCTCTACAAACAAAACAAAACAAAAAATAAACCAAACAACAAAAAATGATTATAGTTTGGAGTGGAAGACCAGATATTGTTAAGTGAAGGTAGGTTCTAATCACTTTGCTTAAATTATTAGATAAACCAATAAATTAAAGTGCCAGGAATTTTCTGGATCAGAAATCCCTAACATAAGCTCTTGGGAGTGTTCTGAGGCCTCTACTTTTATGTCTATCTAATAAGGGTGAAGAGGCTAATGACAGCCTTACTAAGTTATAAGAAAATACTTGTAGACAAAGGACTCTTGTCTCAGTCAAGAACAAATCTCAAATTGCAAAGAGAACAGCCATGCCAAATCAGTCTGCTGCTTTTGACAGGATAATCAGTATTAGACAACTTTTCTCTCTAGAAGAAAAGATGCTCATTTTAGAAGCATCTTTTCTAAAATGTCTATGCCACCAACCAACATTTGCAGATTTATTATACTTTCCTGTTTCTCTCTCTAAATTAATCCTCTTTTTAGTAAAAAGCTCCTTAACGAGTTCAAACACATCCCAGTCTTACTTTGCAATGTGCTACTATACATCACATACCAATTGCACAGACATTAATTAAATTTCTACCATGAGCAAGTTACTCAAATATTAATAAAGGCAAGAATTACACTCATCTAGAAAAATATTTTCATTTAAGCAAAAAGTTTTCTATAAATACTTAAAGAAGATTTATAGAAATAATAGCTGCCAATTTTCAAAATGCTTTTGATGTGTAAGGCTCTAATGCTAAGAATTTTAATCCTTAACATAAACTTTGAGGTAAGAAATAGTAGTATTCCCATTCTGCAGATGAAGAAACTGAGGCTTTAAATAATTGTGACTTCCCTAAGGTTACAGAGTTATCATGTGGTAATGCCAACATTCAAACTAAACAGTCTTACTTGAGAGTTCTCACTCTTAACCACCGCAGTAACCTAACACGGAGCTGGTTAGTGGAAGAACAGGGAAAGATAATTTGAAAAATTAATCTGAAATCAAGGGAGCTGTTTGATCAACTCAGACATAGAAAGGAGAGCATATATTTAGCACTAAAGAGAGTAGCATAGGTCTCTGAGATTAGGCAATGGTTTCTTACATATGATACCAAAATCACAAGCAGCAAAAGACAAAAATAGATAAATAAATTGGTCGTCTTCAAAATTAAAAAATTTGTGCTTCAAAGGATGCCATCAAGAAAGTGAAAAGCCAGGCCTGGTGGCTCAGTCTTGTATTCCCCGCAGTTGGGAGGTCGAGGCAAGAGGATTGCGTGAGGCCAGGAGTTTGAGATCAGCCTAGGCAACACAGAAAGACCTTGTCTCTATAAAAATTTTTTTAATTTAAAAATTAAAGATAAAAAGAAAGCAAAAAGACAACCCACAGAATGGGAGAAAATATTTATAAACCATATATTTGATAAGGTACTTGTATGTAGAATACATAAAGAATTCTGGCCGGGCGCGGTGGCTCACGTCTGTAATCCTAGCTCTCTGGGAGGCCGAGGCGGGCGGATTGTTTGAGCTCAGGAGTTCGAAACCAGCCTGAGCAAGAGCGAGACCCCGTCTCTACTAAAAATTAAAAAGAAATTAATTGGACAACTAAAAATATATAGAAAAAATTAGCCGGGCATGGTGGTGCATGCCTGTAGTCCCAGCTACTCGGGAGGGTGAGGCGGAAGGATCGCTTGAGCCCAGGAGTTTGAGGTTGCTGTGAGCTAGGCTGACGCCACGGCACTCTAGCCCGGGCAACACAGTGAGACTCTGTCTCAAAAAAAAAAAAAAAAAGAATTCTTACAACTCAATAATAAAAGACAAATTTTAAAATGGGCAAAGCTTTTAATAAAAGACCAAATTTTAAAATGGGCAAAGCTTTTAAGCAGAAATTTCTCAAAAAAATATACAAATGACCAATAGCACATAAAAAAATGTTCACAATCATAGCCATCAGAGAAATACAAATCAAAATCACAATGAGATCCTATGCCATACCCACTAGGATGACTACAATCAAAAAGATAGGTGACAATAAATATTGGTAAAGATGTGGAGAAATAGAAACTCTCCCACACTGCTGATGAGAATGTAAAATAATGCAGCTACTTTGGCAGTTCCTCAACAGGTTAAGCATATAATTATCGTATTACTCAGCCTGTAGGTACATATCTAGGAGACATAAAAATGTATCTACATTGGACATAAATATTCGTAGTAGCATTATTCATAAAAGACAAAAAGCAGAAATAATCCAAATGTCCAAGAACTAGCAAATGGATAAATATAGTACTTCCACACAATCACCAATAAAAAGGAAAGTACTGAGATATGCTACAACATGGATAAACCCTGAAAACATTATGAAAAATAAAAAGACAGTCAACAAAGACCACATATTGTATGATGCCATTCAAATGAAATGTTCGAAGTAGACAAATCTATAGAGATAGAAAGTAGATTAGTGGTTGCCTGTGGCTAGGAGGGTAGTTTGGGAAAGAATGGGGAATGACTATTAATGGGCACAGGGTTTGTCTTTTTGGGGTGAGAAAAATGTTCTAAAATTTGATAGTGATGATGGTTGCACAACTCAGTAAATATACTAAAAACCACTGAACTGTACACTTTAAAAGGATGATTAGTATAGTATGTGAAGCATATCTCAACAAAGCTATTGCCAAAAAATGAAGTTTGGGATAAAAGCAAGGAAGGAAATGTCCCATTGTTGGAATTTATTACACCATGAATCATTACGTTCAATCATTACATTCATGGTATAATGATTAATGGATAATACGTTTCTGTGCTGCCTACTGAAAATAATACTCAGAATATAAAGTATAAAATAAACATTGTTAAGAGGGAATTGAAGATAAAGATTGTAAGAGAGTACCTGACTGTTCTAAATAAATCTCCCACTCATGGCCTGAATAAATTATACTCCAGAATTTTGATAAAACTTGCAGGTTAACCCAATAAATGATTGAAAGAAATCTGAGGGTTCACGTAAAAATGGAAAACTTGCTAGAAAACTAGTGACAATTAAAATATTTATTTTTATAAGGAGAAAAGATGGTGAAATCTGTAAGCCGAAAGTCAAGGATCTTGGCATTGGTCCCAAACAAGATTCTAGAATGAATTATCCAAAAGATATGTCTTTAAACAATTAGAAAGAAAGGTAACTGCTAAGTCAGTATGGGTTTATAATACAAAGCATGTCAGACTAACCCATTCTCTTTGTGGGTAGAATTATTAGTTATAGTATATCTGAGATTTTGCCCAAGCATTTGGTGAGAAATTTCATGCTATAAAAACAAGAAAATATAAACTGAATGAAAGAATAATTAAGGTCATTTCTCGCACAAATAAATCTAAGGGAGTGCTAATTAATTGATCAATATCAACTTAGGAATGACTTCTAGTGAAGTGAACCAGCATGCTGACTTGGCACTGTTCTGTAAAATACTTTCATTGATGACTTGAAAAAAAATATAGTGAGCATATTTATCAAATGTCTGTGTTATCTATTGCTGCATAACAAATTTGCACAAATTTAATGGCTTAAAATACACATTTTATCTCACAGCTTCCATGTGTCAGAAGTCTCATGCATGGCTTCACTGGGTCCTCTTCCTCAGGATCTCTCACAAGGTTATAATCAAGATGTTGGCCAGGGCTGGGGTTTCTCTCATTTGAAGGCTTAACTGGGGAACCATTTGGTTCCAAGCTCACACAGATGTTGATGTAATTCAGTTCCATGAGGGTTGCTACATTGAGGGCCTCAGTTTCTAGCTGTTAGTCAAAGGCTGTACTCAGTTTCTTTCCAGTGTGAACTTCTGCAAGATGTCCTCCTAGCAAAATGGAAGTCACAATCCTATGTAACCAAATCACTGATGTGACATCACCTTTCTTATACTCTACTGGTCACAGATCTTGCTAAAGAATTACACAAGAGCCTGAATACTCATAGGCAGGGATCATTGGAAGCCATCTTAGAGTCTACCTACCACTATGTATTCCTCCAACATGTCAAGCACTTTTCCACTTCAGATCATTTGCAATAGCTCTTCCCTGTCTTGAATACTCTTCCCCTGGATAGTAATGTGATTGCCTCCTTCTCGTTGTTCAAGTATCAGCTCAAATATCATCTCCTCAGAAATATAACGTTTATCAAATTTCAAAATATCATGTTTATTTGTTGTCTGTTTTCCCCTAGTAGACTACAATCTCCTTGAGGGCAGGCAACTTATCTGTCTCCCTCACCCCGTATCTCCAGTGCCTAAAACAGTGCCTACAATACACACTCAGTATTTGTTGAATATTGATTCAACAATGTACCAAAGTTGTGAGGGATAGATGACAGATTTAAGATCTAAACACTTCAGAATAATGAGTTTTGCCGGGCGCAGTGGCTCACGCCTGTAATCCTAGCACTCTGGGAGGCTGAGGCGGGTGGTTCGCTCAAGGTCAGGAGTTCGAGACCAGCCTGAACAAGAGCGAGACCCCGTCTCTACTAAAAATAGAAAGAAATTAGCTGGACAACTAAAAATATATATAGAGAGAAAAAATTAGCTGGGCATGGTGGCGCATGCCTGTAGTCCCAGCTATTCGGGAGGCTGAGGCAGAAGGATCGCTTGAGCCCAGGAGTTTGAGGTTGCTGTGAGCTAGGCTGACGCCACGGCACTCTAGCCAGGGCAACAAAGCCAGACTCTGTCTCGAAAAAAAAAAAAAAAGAATAATGAGTTTTATGTATTTATTTATTTAGAGATGGGGTCTCACTCTGTCAGCCAGATTGAAACGCACTGTGTGATCATAGTTTATTGTAGCCTCGAACTCCTGGGCTCAAGCGATCCTCCCACCTTAGTTGGGAATATAGGCATGAGCCACCATGCCCAGCAAGTTTTATTTAATAAAAGTTAATAGAAATAAATGTAAGTATACTGTAGTTGAGTCTAAAAAACTAACAGGACAGAGATTAAGATGAAAAAGACAAAAACATCTTATTTTTAAAATCTAGAGTGGTGCTATCTAATAGAAATACACTGTGAGTCACATATATAATCTTAAATTTTCTAATGGTAACATTAAAAATGCGAAAAGAAACAGGCTAAAATTAATTTTAATAATATATTTGCTTTAACCCAAGTGTCCAAATTATCAATAAAATCTTGAAGGGGGCCGGGCATGATGGCTCACACCTGCAATCCTAGCACTTTGGGAGGCCGAGGCAGGATCACTTGAGGCCAGGAGTTTGAGAGTAGCCTGGGCAATAATGAGATCCCCATCTCTACAGAAAACTTTTTTAAAAATTAGCTGAGCCTGGTGGTATGTGCCCGTAGTTCCAGCTACTTGCAAGGCTGAGCCAGGAGGATTGCTTGAGCCAGGAGTTTCAGATTGCAGTGAGCTATGATGGCACCAATGCACTCTAGCCCAGGTGACAGAGTGAGACCCCATCTTAAAAATAAATGAATAAATAAAAGATAGCTTAGCTTAGCCTACCTTAAACATGCTCAGAACACTTACATTAGCCTAAAGTTGGGAAAATCATCTAACACAAAGCCTATTTTATAATAAAGTGTTGAGTATCTCATGAAAAAAAAAACATTGCAGGGGAAAACAATTAGCTCTAAAGGTTGGGATATTTCCAAAGAGCAATATGAGAGATCTTCAAAAGTTTATATTACATTATATTATTTAAAAAACTATGCAAGGATTTCAAATTTTTTGCATCAAAATAAACTTGTACTAACTTGTTACAGCACGTCTGAATGGGATCTAGTTTGAGGCACTAAGAAGGATATCAGTTTGAAAAGAGCCTCTATCAGAGCAACAGGAATTCCGCTAAAATTGAAGCAAGAATAAACATTAAATTTATGGTGAAGATTGAATGTAAGAATGGTGAAATCACTGAGGCTTTATGGAAGGCTTAGGAGGACAATGCCCCCAAAGAAACCAGCAGTTCACAAATGGATAACTCATTTAAGAAGGGACAAGAAGATTCTGAAGATGAAGCCCACAACAGCAGATCATCCACATCAATTGGTAAGGAAAAAATTAAACTTATTCATACCCTAATTGAAGAGGACCAATGATTAACAGCAGAAACAAAAGCCAACACAACACCATAAATACCTTAGTTGGTTCAGCTTACACTATTTTGACTGAAAAATTAAAGTTGAGAAAACTTTCTACTCAATGGGTGCCAATACTTTGGCCCAGGTCAGCTGAAGGCAAAAGCAGAACATTTAATGGAAATTTTATACAAGTAGGATCAAGATCCTGAAGAATTTCTTCAAAAAATTGTAACAGATAAAACATGGCTTTATCAGTATGATCCTGAAGACACAATCAAAGCAATGGCTACCAAGAGGTGGAAGTGGTACAGTCAAAGCAAAAGCACACTGGTCAAGAACAAAGGTCATGGCAACAGTTTTTTGGAACACTCACGGCATTCTGCTGTTGTCTTTCTGGAGGGCCAAAGAATAATAATATCTGTTTATTATGAGAGTGTTTTGAGAAAGTTAGCCGAAGCTTTAGCAGAAAAATGCCCAGGAAAGCTTTACAGAGGGTCTTTCTCCACCACGACAATAGTCCTGTATTCCTCTCATCAAACAAGAGCAACTTTGCAAGAGTTTCAGTGGGAAATCATTAAGCATCCATCTTACAGTCCTGATTTGGCTCCTTCTGACTTCTTTTTGTTTGCGAATCTTAAAAATCTGTAAAGGGCACCCATTTTTCTTCAGTTAATAATATAAAAAAGACTGCATTGACATGGTTAAATCCCCAGGATCCTCAGTTATTTAGGGATGGACTAAATGGCTTGTATCATCAGTTACAAAAGTTTATATTTTTTATTTTTATATTTACTGAGCACCTCCTAGGTGCCAGACACTGTTCTAGGTACTTAGGTATATACCATAGTGAACAAAACAGACCAAAAGAAACAAAAACAAAAACAAAAACAACCCAGCCCTCATGGGAAATAGATAATAAACAAAATAAGCAAATTACATAGTATGCAACAACTTGAAAAGTACTACAGAGAAAAAAATTACAGAGGGAAGAGAAATAAAGCACGGAAGTATCGGGGAGGAGCAATTTTTAGAAGGATGGTCAGGATAGGCCTCAGTAGGAGGTTGACATTTGAACAAACACTTGAGGGAAGTGAAGGAGTCAGCCATATGGATATCTTTTTTTTTTTGAGACACAGTCCTGCTCTGTTGCCTGGGCTAGAGTGCCGTGGCTTTGGTCTAGCTCACAGCAACTTCAAACTCTTGGGCTCAAGCGATCCTCCTGCCTCAGCCTCCCGAGTAGCTGGTACTACAGGCATGCGCCACCATGCCCGGCTGATTTTTATATATATATATTTTTTAGTTGTCCAGATAATTTCTTTCTATTTTTCAGTAGAGATGGGGTCTCGCTCTTGCTCAGGCTGGTCTCGAACTTCTGACCTTGAGCGATCCACCCGCCTTGGCCTCCCAGAGTGCTAGGATTACAGGCGTGAGCCACTGCACCCGGCCCATGTGGATATCTTGAAGAAAAACGTTTTAGAGGGAAAAAGTCAGTGCAAAGACCTTGAGGCAGGAACATGCCTCTGTGTACCAGGGATAGCAAAGAGGTCAGTGAAACTGCAGCCTCACTGGCTTAATGATATTAGGAGAAAAATGGGAGAGTTTATATATTAATTGCCTTAGCAGACCATGCCACTTTTCTTCCTCCTCACTCCAGTTGTGAAATTGAGTCATGTGGACACTCACGTAACATGCACCTTCCACTTTACCTCCACACAATACCCAGGTTGAGCCTTTCGGCTTTCCACATCAGTGTCAACTGTGGGTTTTTATAACTTCTGAAATATGGCAGAACTATACCTAGTTTATTTTTGTAGATTATTGTCAGGGTCCTAAAGCCAAGAATCTAAACATATCATATGAGACTGACTAGGACCAGGGCACTATTAAAAGAAAGTATTCAAGCAATCACTTTTGCAATACATAGCTGAAGTGCCAGTATTTCCTTTCTTTCTCCGACCAATCCACTTCTTCATTTCTTTCAAAACCTACTTCTAAACTACACGATTAGAAATTAACCACCTTAGTTCATAGCCATTTCCCTCTCTTCTATCATTTGTCTGTGTAGCTCATTTAATTTAAATATTAGGGAAACTCAAAATAAATTTTTCTGAAATTCCTCCCAAACACATATGCACATTGATCTCTTTCTCTCAAAATCTCTATCAAATCGAACGGGTTGTCCAAGATTGGATCCTATTATCTTTGATGACTATTTTATATTCACACACATTTATTGGACAAATACAATGGTTAATTATGGCACTAAGTCCCTTATAATGTTATATTCTCTTACCCTCATATCCATTTGTTCATCAGGTCTTGTAAATTCTACCCTACAAAAGTTTCTCAATTCATGAGGGTGTGGGGGAGAAAAAAAAAAGTTTCTCAATTCCATCCTTACTTCTTCAACCCTATTGCTAGACTTTAACCTCCCCCACCTAGACTATTTCAATAGACCCTTAAGTGGCCTCCCTGCCTTCAGCCTTCTCCCTTCCAATCAATTCCCTTCATTCCTGAGTGATGTTTTTATACACGAACCTGAGATAACTTCTTTGACCTATACGTCCTAAAAGGAAAAAAAAACCTGACATTACTCTCCTGGTTAAAACCTCTGGTGGGCAGAGGCCTGTTGTCTGCACGGCGGTGGGGAGGGACCAGCGGCCCTGTGGTCTAGGTTATATGCACCATGGCTATGACTAATGTAAGATTGCTTGCTGGTGTTTTAAGAAAGATGCCTGGACTGGACTCTGGGGTGTGCTCCGAGGGACACCTTCTTCACATAAACTCTGTACTTCCTGGAATCAATACTTGTATTTTTCAAATACTGAGTTAAATGCATCAAATTATAAAACGCTTTTCCATAATATTTTCTCACTGAGACTCCCAGGGCTTTTAATATCTCCAGAATATGTTTTTCCATTTTCCATAAGACTCAAAGGTAGCATAAGCTCTAAAATATCCACTAAAAAGTCTCCACAAAAAGTAGAAGATGAAGAGGACTCTGACGCAGAGGAGGATGACGACGAAATAAGTGAGACAGAAGAGGAGCTTGAGGATGATCCTAGTGTGGTCAAAGACTATAAAGACCTGGAAAAAGTAGTGCCATCTTTTTGGTATGATGTCATCCTGAAGACAGGCCTAGATATTGGGAGACACAAAGTGGAAGATGCATTCTACAAAGGTGAACTCAGGCTCAATCGTGAAAAATTATGGACGAAAAGCAGAACGGTGAAAGTGGCAGATACATTGAATCTTCTCATTGGAGACGATAAAGAAGCAGAAGTGGAGACAGTGATGTCGATTCTCCTGAAAAAAGTGTTTGAAGAGAAGACTGAAAGTGGAAAATACAGAGTGGTGTTACGACGCTGGAAGAAGTTAAAGTTGCCTCACAAGAGTATGTCTAAATAAATGGATTGCTTTTTAGTGATTAAAAAAAAAAAAAACTCTGGTGGCTCCAAACTCTTAGTGAGGCCCTTTAGAATCTGCCTCAGATTTATCTCAACCAGTTCCCCAACATGTCTGTGCATGCTTTTCCCTCTGTTAGAAATAGCTTGTTTCCCTTTGCCTCAATAATGCCCCCTCTTCTTTCAAGTTCCAGGTATAAAACCATCTCCTGTAACTTTCTCTGACCCCACTGAGCAGGGCTGACTCTCCATTTGCATCTTCACAATACCCTAATACAGTCTTACTCTATAGCACGTACACTGTACTAGCTGTGTGGTTACTCCTATGTCTCCTCCTCCGCTAACGTGGTGAGTTCCTTCAGCACAGAACTGTCTCGTCTATCTCTGCTCTGTACTCTCACAGGCAAAGCCAGGATCTGGCATAAACCACACACTGAACAAATATCTGTGGAACAGAATTAGGCTTTTTTTTTTTTAATCTTCCTGGAGCCTAGGGCATAGCTGGGCAGACACTCAGCTTTCAGTAAAGCTGACCGCTCACCTCAGAGCAGGCCTGACAGGGCCCCGACAGCCATACCGACAGCCGAGTCTGGCCGAGCGGCCCAGGTGAGCAGTGCAACAGCCGACTAAGGGGAGTGGCAGAGTCTGACTGACTAGGGATAGTGGCTGGACTTGACTAACAGGCTAACCGAGGGTAGTAGCGGGTCCGAACCGACTACCTGAGGGACCAATGGCAGGAAGAAATGATGGCTGGCCCGGTCATCTCCGAAAAGGAAGAAAAACAGCAAGGTAATTCCTGCGGCGACGCCAACCACGCGCTTCGCGCCTCTCCTCTCGCGGAGGAGGACGGGAACTGAGCTAGCCCGCCACGAGCCTCGCCGAGGGCGCGTGCGCAGCAGTTCCATTCCCCCCCACACACACACGTGGCCCCGCCCTCTCACTCTGGGCGGTGTGAGCTTCGCCGAGTGCGCGTGCGCGAAAGTCCCATTTCCCGCCCCTCACGCGGAGCCCTCCCCCCGCCCGATTTTCTCCCTACGCCGGCGTGAGTCTCTCAGGGTGTCTACGTGCGCGCGCGCGCAAGTCCGCCCTCTTAGTCACGTGACCCTTGCCTCCGGGTAGTTCGCTACAGGTTTCCTACCTCCAACTCCCGAAATCCGGCGTTATGGCTGCCGTCGTCCCCTGCGCCGCTTCTGTCTCTCCCCTGCTTTTCCTTCTGGGCCTCCTGGTCCTCTGCGCTCCACATGGCGGCAGCGGCCTGCACACCAAGGGCGCCCTCCCCCTGGATACAGTCACTTTTTACAAGGTAAGGGGGGGCGGCGGACATCGCGCGCAGGTGTAGCCAGGGCTCCCATGGGCGACGCTGCATACCGAGGACTGGCGAGAAGTGGTTTGTAGTAACGATCCCGAGGCTTCCCACCATCCTGTAGGCCTAGTGGACGCTGAGCCTGGGACATATCGTGACCACTGGGGCACGCACGCTCCGGGGGTCCCGGCGCACCCTTGCTTTTGCAGCATTTATACTTCTTCCTCTTTTGCAAAGATGCAGCTGAGGGAACTAAGTGCCCTTTCCCTTTGAAGGGGGCGGTGCCGGGGTAAGATTCAACCCTAGAGTTCCAAGTAAGAGAACCGGAGGGCGGTGCGAGGTCGACGCCACCCGGCTCGTCGGCTGTGGTAAGGGAGGGGGGATGGCGGGGCGAACTCGCCGCCTTAGCATGCATTTCTCTGCCCCTCTTCCTGAGTGTGGATTGCGGCCTGCTTTGCAGTTTGCAAACAATAGTCAGGTATCATGAATCTCCTTGAAAAGTGCAAGCGTTAAGAATAAGGTTCGTTCGGCTCAACCACTCTTCAAGGAACATCTTGGGTCTGGGAACAAAATGAATAAAATCAGATCAAGGAGTGGAAGAATTTGCCACTATTTCCCCCACGAATTTGGGATCCTGGCCTAGGTAAATGGACGGTTGGAAATGTTGAAGGCTGAATGCAACACCGCAGTCCCAGTCCCTTCTTGCACCTGTCTTCACCCACTAGTAGTTTTTCACTTTCTTTAGGAGGTGTGCAAGCTAATTGTTGGCAGAGACCCAGTCGTTTTATTTACGTGGTTTGTACCCATTTTAGGGAAGTGAAACCTAGAACTGGAGCTCTAAATCTGTCTCCAGTGGTTGAATCTTCCTGTTTTCAAGTGTTCCCTGTCGTGGACTTGGCACTTGTAGCTCATTCAAGGCAAAGTTTCAGGAATTTAAAAGTGTAGGAATGGCTGCTTTGTTGGTTGGCAGGCACACCCCACAGCACCCTATGCTCTATTGGCAAAGTAACACCACTACCTTACCCAGCTCCATTGGGAGTTGGGTAACATCACACTCCAAGTGTGACTCAAAGGGAAACTACACTCCATAAATTTAACAGCATTTCTTACTGAGACCACCCTGGTCTAGGCTAACATTACAGTAGCCTTCTCACTGGTCTCCCTGCTTTCACTCTTGAACCTCTACACCCTACCCTAGCCTAAGTCCTACAGGATCTGACCCCTTGCTTCCCTCTCCTCTCTTCTACGCATTCTCCTCCCCTGTCCTTTGAATGATCCTAGCTCATTACTTCCTTAGGGCATTTGCACTAGCTGTTTCTTGTGATTGAAATATTCTTTGCCTAATCTTTGAAAGGCTGGTTACTTCTCATCATTCAGGTTTAGGTTCCTCAGACTTCCTCCTTGATTTCCCTTCTTTCCAGTCTAAAGTGCCAGTCACAGCCAGATGTGGTGGCTCAGGCAGGCTTATAATCCTAGCACTTGGGAGGCTGAGACAGGAGGATCGCTTGAGGCCAGGAGCTCAAGACCAGCCTAGGCAACATAATGAGACCCATTTCTACAAAAAATAGAAAAATAAGCCCAGCATTGTGGCCCAGGCCTGTAGTCCTAGCTATTTGGGAACCTGAGGCAGGAGGATTGCTTGAGCCCAGGAGTTTGAAGCTGCAGTGAGCTCTGATGATGATGCCACTGCACTCTAGTCCAGGCAACAGAGTGAGACCCTGTCTCAATAAAGTGCCATTCACATTACCCTGTTTTATTTCTCTGTAGAGCGCTCATAACTGATTTTTTTTCTTGTCTGTTTTACCGTCTTTCTTTCACACTGCAGTATAATATGCTTGTGAGTAAGTACCTTGTGTATTTTGTTCCTGATCATCTGCACAGCATAGCAGGTTACCTGTCTCATAGAAGGTGCTCAATAATTTGTTGGATGAATGAACAAATGTTTTCTCCAGTCTCAGTGCAAATCTTATTCTTTCCCATCACCATTGAACAAAAGGGGAGTTTACTAGTGTTTTGTTTTGTCCTGTAGCCTTGTTCGTGCTTTGCCTTTTAGTGATTTCCAACATCTTTTTTTTTGTTGTTTCTTCCCCTTCTCCATTGCTAGATAAGAGGCCCAGTTTTGTTTTCTGCTGTGTTCACTTAGAATGGTGTCTGGCACATGATAGGTAGTAGTAACGGTTTTTGGTTTTTTTGTTTTATTTTAACGAGATGGGTTCTCACTATGTTGCCTAGGCTGGTTTCAAACTCCTGGCCTCAAGTGATCCTCCTGCCTTGGCTTCGCAAATTACAGGCATGAGCCACCGCATCCAGCCTAGTAACTTTTTACTCTGTGAACAAATGAATGAGTAATGAATTTATCTGTACTTTGGAAAAACAAGTTGCCTGTCTGTAGTTAATGGCAGAGCTGATTTCTACTCACTGGACACTGAGAGCTGGCAGGAAGTGGATGAGGAACAGGGAGAGACTTCTAAACAAATTAAGATAACAAGAAAAAATTCTTTATGCAAATGTTTGCCATTTAAAACCATTCTGCCTTACCGTGGTAGCTAAGGATGGTGAAAGTAAAAAATTCTATTCCAGTGTTAGACCACTGCGTGATTGTTAATATTATTCCATAATATAAGTGTAGGCCCCTTGAAGGTAGGTATACTGTGTTGTGCTTTTTAAACTTTTTTTTCCCCCGGACATGTAGCCTCTGTTACCAAAGCCTCCAGAGTACTGTCCATTCATCATGTATTTTCAGAGCATCTACCAAGCACTGTCGAGTGCTAGGGATCAAGCAGAAAACAGGTCAGATGAGGTCCTTATTCACATAAATGTACATTCTAGTGGAGAGGACAGAAAACAAACAAGCAAATAAGGATGATTAATGCAGTGAAGAAAAGGCAGCAGGGTAATGATACCAGAGTATGATGGAAATGAAGCAACATTAGATGGTCTGATTGGAGGAGTCCTCATTAGGAAGGGACGTTTGACCTGAGCCTTGAGTGATAAAGACATGACCAGGGAAAGGGCATTCCAGCCAGCAGAGAGCAAATGAAAAAGCCCTGAGTGGGAGTAAGTTTAGTGTGCTGGACTGAAATAAGGCCATTTGGGCCAGAGGGATGTGATCTGGTTTATATTTTAAGTCTTCTCTGCTTTTAGGCCCCCAGAGCTCAAGACTTTTTGGCATCTGAAGATGACCTGTTCTGGTGGCTTCTCCTCTGTGGTCCTAGGCAGTGTTAAATATTTTTAAAAACCTAAAGCCAAGTGAACATCAATATATAGTAAAGGACAAGGACTAACAAAAACATTTAAGTTCCTTTCCCTGCAGCTGGAATTATGTCAACCTGACATAATTTTTGACAGTGATTGCCTGTGATTAAAAAAACTTGACAGTATTGATTACTTGGGTTGGAGAAACAAAAAATTTGAGAAGAGAGGAAGGCAATATTACTGACTCTAACAAGGATACTTGTTAGATAAAGTTTATACATTGGGAGAAACCATTAAAAGGAAGTCCTTGGGTCCTCAGTAAATTAAACCTAGACTTAGCGTATGACCCCTGCAGTTCCACTCCTAGGTTCTAGCCAAAAGAATTGCGTACAGGTGTTCAAACAAAAAAGAATTGCGTACAGGTGTTCAAACAAAAATGTGCGTGTGAATGTTGACAGCAGCACTATTCACCGTAGCCAAAAGGGTGGAAACAACCCAAATATCCATCAACTGATACGCAGATAAACAAAGTGTGGTCTGTCCATACAGTAGAATATTTGGTCATGAAGAGGAATGAAGTGCTGATACGTGCTACAACATGAACGAACCTTGAAAACACGCTAAGTGAAAGAAGCCAGACACAAAAGGCCACGTGGTATATGATTCCATCAGAATAGACAGATCTATAGAGACAGGAAGCTAGGTTAGTGCTTGCTGGGGCTGGGAGGAGGGGCACTGGGGAGTGACTGCTTAAAAGGTACAGGGTTTCCTTTTGGGGTGATGAAAATGTTCTGGCACTAGATAGTAGTGATGGTCGTACACCACTGTTAACACACTAAATACCACTGAATTGTGCACTTTAAAATCATGACTGTTAGGGGAATTTTACCACAATTAAAACAAATGTCTTGGGCTTGACAGTTTAGGACCCAGAGATCTAGCCAAGGGGAACTGTGTCTAGGCAGACGATACTGTCTCAAACCTGGCCTCTCTAGCCAAAGCATCCTCCATGGTGCCAACTCTGTTGTAGATGATTTTGTTTGTTTTTGTCAGATTTCTGTTTCAGTGTTACTGAGAGTACTTCTGGGATCATGGGCATGGCAGGAGCCAGTGTAGTGTGCGAAGGGTTTCCTTAGCCTTCCTGAAAGGAAGGCTGGAGGAGAAGACCTAAGTATGTCAACAGCTTTGTTTATTCTGAACAGTGTTGTATATATCTGTAGTTAACGTGAACAGGTACCCAATGGGGTGCCATGCACATAGCAGGCAATCACTAAATTAATAAATGAATTAGTGGGTGAATGAATGAGTATTAGTTTGTGAGAGCTTGTCTCCCCTGTGGGCTTGTTTCCACTGTTTCTTAAACAGGGGCTCCTTGGGAAGGGGAATTAGCCCTCAAAGGTCCCCAGAACACCCCACTTGCTCAGCTCTATACGCCCTCAGGTCATTCCCAAAAGCAAGTTCGTCTTGGTGAAGTTCGACACACAGTACCCCTACGGTGAGAAGCAGGATGAGTTCAAGCGTCTTGCTGAAAACTCGGCCTCCAGCGATGATCTCTTGGTGGCAGAGGTGGGGATCTCAGGTATGGACAAGTCCAGGACGACTGGGGAGGGCAGTGAGGGAGGAAGCTAGGAGTTGTTTCCCTACTCGAGGGGGAATTCCCAGCACCTTTTCTTCTGAGCCATCCTCACAGTACAAGTGGGTTCATGGCCTCTCAAAGAATCTGGTGCCCATAGTAAGCTTAGCCTGAGCAGATTGTGGGACCATGGAACCTTAGTCTTATAGGTGCTTGAAGGGAAGGGAACCCCTCTTCCTTTACCCTCCACTCCATGTGACATTAAACTATAAGACCTTTGAGCTCTCCTTGTAGGGAACACTTGGCAGAGGGGGTGCCATGTTTCCTAGGGGACAACGTTGGCAGGTCTCCTGTCTTCATTTTAGCTTTTGTAACCCAGCTTTTGTAAACTGTTGGGTTTTGGCTTTACCTCAAATGCACTGGTGCTGCCACCAATCCAAGGGCACCTTTTAACTACAGTGACAGCTTTAATAATAATAATCACCAACATTTAGTGGTTTACAATGTAAAGATCTGCATACACACTGCATTTTTTTAAAGAGATGGGGTCTTGCTCCCTTGCCCAGGCTGGAGTGCAGTGGCACAATCATAGCTCACTGTAGCCTCGAACTCCTGGGCTAAAGGGATCCTCTCACCTCAACCTCCCACCATGCCCTGCTAAATTTTTTATTTTTTTAGAGCTGGGATCTCACTGTATTGCCTAGGTTAGTCTCAAACTCCTGACTTCAAAAGATCCTCCTGCCTCAGCCTTCTGAGTAGCTGGGATTACAGGTATGCGTCACCATGCCCAGCACATACTGCATTTTTAATCTTCACTTGAACCTTGCCTGAGAAGCAGGATGTATTATCTCCATTTTATATTTGAGGAAAAACTGAAGCTCAAGAAGCTTAAATGACTTCTCTCAGATTGTGGGGTTTGCAGTGGCTCATCCAGAACTCCACCTGTATTTAGTCCCAGGCAGTGGACTCTTTCTTACCTGTCTCACTTTCCTCCCAGCTGGGATGCCTCCATTCCCTAGTAACCTGGGAACCTACTAGAAAATTTGCTCGTGGGTAAAGATGGCTAGCACACCTCTCCAGGGCAGTCGGGCAAGTGTGACTCAACGTCAGGCCAACTGGCTTGGTGCTTTTAGAATAATAACAGTAGTAATAGCTAACATTTATTGAATGTTTACTGTGTGCCAGGCCACTGTGCTGAGTGTTATACGCATGTTTCATCCTTGTGACAACTCCACAAAGGAAGTACTATGGTTTCATTACTCCCATTTTTTCAACTGAAAAAACTAATGCGTAGAGAGGTAACTTGCTCAAGATTGTGGAACTGTTAAGTGGCAGAATTAGGATTGGAACCCCAGGTTTCCAACATTACCAGTTGTTGGTCTTGGCCATTTCTTTTTGGCAAAGTGTAAGAAACCAGTTGTCACAGCATCAGTCCTTGGGACTGCTGTTGCCTGTTAGGAAGGACATTGGAAATACTAACAGCAGCTACCACTTACTAAGCACTTAACTCTGCCCGGTCTCATGTACATATTTCCTCATTCCCTCCCCTCTCTCACTAAGCCCCAACCACATTGGCCTTTGTAATTGTTAAGTGCACTGAGCTCAGTCCTGTCTCAGAGCTTATGCACTTGCAGTCCTTTCTGTCTGAGAGACACTCTCCCCAGAGCTGCATGTGGCTTGCTCCTTGACATCCAGGTCACCCAGCCGATGTCATGTCCATAAGGAGGCCCTACCCAGTCACTCTGTCACTTTGCCCTGTTTATTTTCATCATGGTAATTTATGTTCATTTGTTTATCATCTCTCTTCTCACCCTTAGAAGAATATAAGTTCCTTGAGGTCAGAGAGCTTGATAGTCTTAATTACAACTAGATCCCCAGCACCTAGAGCAGTATCTGGCACATAGTGGGCATATAATAAATATTCAGAAGAATCCCCATTTTTCAGATGAAGAAAATGAAGTTCAGAGAGGTTAAATGATTTGTCTGATGCCACATGGCAGAGGAGGAATTCAAACCAGGGTCCATCCTTTGAACTATTACATAGCCAAGAAAATTATTCCCCTCAGGTCAAATAGGCCCCATAGCGATTTCCTGCCCTGAGTTCTTCATGGTCTTGCTCCTCATATCTGGTTTCTGTTCACAGATTATGGTGACAAGTTGAACATGGAGCTGAGTGAGAAATACAAGCTGGACAAAGAGAGCTATCCAGTCTTCTACCTCTTCCGGGATGGGGACTTTGAGAACCCAGTCCCGTATAGTGGGGCAGTTAAGGTTGGTGCCATTCAGCGCTGGCTAAAGGGGCAAGGGGTCTACCTAGGCATGCCTGGTTGCCTGCCTGCATATGACTCCCTGGCTGGGGAGTTCATCAGGGCCTCTGGCGTGGAGGCCCGCCAGGCCCTCATGAAGCAGGGGCGTGACAACCTCTCGAGTGTGAAGGAGACTGAGAAGAAGTGGGCTGAGCAATACCTGAAGATCATGGGGAAGATCTTAGACCAAGGGGAGGACTTCCCAGCATCAGAGATGACCCGGATTGCCAAACTGATAGAGAAGAACAAAATGAGCAACGGGAAGAAGGAGGAGCTCCAGAAGAGCTTAAACATCCTGACTGCCTTCCAGAAGAAAGGGGCTGAGAAGGAGGAGCTGTAAAAAGGCGCGTTAAGGTTTTCCAAGGTTTGGTTGGGGTGGGGAGGGGAGACTTAACTGCTGGCCGTGAGACCCTTGTGGAATATAAGGAGGTGGTGGAAAAAGTGGTATTGCACCAGAATTCTGAGCCCTGAGTATGTCTGGACATTGATGCTGATGTGACCATGCTATAGCCAGTCTGGGGAGAGCTGGAGCGCTTACACACATGGCTAGTGAAGTGTCCCTCAGAAGGAATTGGTGCTATAAAGAGGAGTGTACAACCCAGGTCCTTGACAGGTGTAATTCTAATCCAATTAAAGTTTCAGTGTTTGGGTTAAGTGGACCTAAAGCCATTTAATTTTCTTTTTCAAATTATACTTTGGCTTATGACTTGCTGTCCTTTTTGGATTTTTTTGTTGTTGTTTTGCTTTCTTCTTTGAATCAAAGCTGGTACAGATGGACTCCACTCTCCTAGGGTAACAAACTGTCCTGGTAACACTGGAAACTGGTCCAAGTTCAAGGCATACCTTTCTTTGCTTTGTTATTTTCCAATGATGTTCAGACTCACGTGGACTGAGTGGTAAAATGTGTTGCCCAGTTTCTGGTCCTTAAAACTCAGCAACATTGAACCGTGGTATAACTACTTTCCATGTTCTATGACAGAATGAGGTCCGTCCAGAAAGTATCCAGCCATTGTTATATATTACATTGTCACATTACATGACAGGATAGACCTTGTACATACAGCAGATTCTTAGTTTTACTGATATAATCTATTTTGACATTGGATTTAGATGGTTAAATGATCTAATTCAGTCCAATTTGAAAGTTGAAAAAAAATTGTTTTCCATCTAAGTCACTTTGTCTCTGTCAGTTACTCAGTAAATATCACCTTCTAGACAGCAGAGTACAGAGCATTGGGCTTTCCAAGTCTTCTCTCGGGAATTATGAGCAATTACCTGCAATAGCGAGCTTCATGACAGCCCCACTATTTGAAAGTGTCATCAGACTGCAGCTCCGAGAATATGTCTAATTGTACTCAAGCAAAGAAATTTAAGTTGAATGGAGTTAGCAAATAAAACCTTGGATTGTTTATTTTCCTCTGTTTTATCCAGATGGTATTTAAAGAATTTAAAGTCACTGAAAACAAAAAAATAGAGGAAAATCCATGTGTTGAATTAGATGGAACAAAAAAATGGGGTAGCTTAGGCAAACAATTCAAACCAACTGGGTAAAAGATGTTCAAACCTAAACATCCACCTGCCTGCAGCCATCATAATGTGCTCTACGTACAATGAAGAATTATATATTTAGTCTAATAATTTCAATATTCCCCCTTTCTCATTATTTCAATTCTAATTGAAACTTCTGGAAGATCTTTTTGGATGCTTCTTACAGGTAAAATAGCTTTAGCTGTTCTAGTTTTTTCCATCTTCATCATCTAAAGACCACTTCTAAAAGGTAATTCAGTGTTTTATGGACATGAGAATACAACAGCAAATGGCAGGTAGGGAAAGGACTCTCAAACTAAAGGCATCCATACTCCTAAATGTGGTCTTATCTTGATTCTCAGTTGTGAGAAGAATGAAAGACAGGAAGGTGGCAGTATATATCCATGGGTACTTTATTGGATGGGTGCAGGCTGGGTATCGTTATTTACTTCTACTTCTTGGCATCTAATAAATTAATGCTGTGGCTCAAGTGCTGCTGTTCATACTAACGAAGGCTAGGGACTGTCATCCCAGACTCAAACAAAGTACTTAGAATTTTAAGGGAATTTCCTGAGAACCTAAAGCAAAGCAGACACTGTATTCAACATGAAGAATTATGTCCTCAGGAACTTAAAATTTGTCTCAAATGGTGCCAAGAATAATTTTAATTTACAAATAGTCCTTGGTAATTGGTACCACAAAAAATGTCGGAGTTGGAATCGCATCAGGAAAGATTATTCATGGAGAACAAAGATAGAAACTGGGAATTTGAACATGGCCATCAAGATAAAGTGGGCCAGGTATGGTGGCTCACACCTATAATCCCAGTACTTTGGAAGGCCAAGGCGGGAGGACCCTTGAATTCAGGAGTTCAAGGCTGCAGTGAGCTATGATGATGCCACTGCACTCCAGAGCAGGACCGTGATTCAAAAAAAAAAAAAAAAGACTAACAAACAATGTGAGATGGTGTAGGGGGATCTGGATTTTAGCTCATTCCCTCAATGCTTAAGAGTATGAATCGTTTGCAGGAGACTTGGATCCCAACCTTTACAGTAGCCTTATCTGCAGGAACAAACTGCTGTACGAACCCCACAAATCATTTGTATAGGGCAACATTTGGCTGAGGTAGTTTACCCTCCATTCATCATTATAAAATACATGTCTGCATCAAGGCAGTGACAGTATCTTAAAAAACAAGGAACATAAAGTATAAACTCCAGCCCATCTTTTGGGGAATATTAAGAATGGCAGTGGGGTGTATTGAAATACCTGCCTTTTGTTAAAGGAAAGAACACTGGGGATAGAGTAAATTTATAAACCAAAGAAGCAGGCAAAAACTGACTCTTCAGGACTCATGTAAGGGAACTTAATATTACAGGACAGAAAATAAACTAGGAGGAAAAACAAACACTTCCCTGTTTACCCTGTGTTGTCAACATGCCTGAATATTATGTTGAATCTCAGCTTGTGGGTTTGAGTACCCTTGGATAAATCATGTCATCAGCCTGCCTGAAATCCTCCAGTAACTTCCCACTAAGTTCAGAATAAAATCTCATTCCTTCCCCTGGCTACAAGGTCCTGACTGATCTGTTCCTCACTCTTCTTTCTATCTCAGTCCTACCCCTCTCCATTACTTTCATTAAGTCCTAGGCAACTGAGCCTTTTTCCAGTTATTGGAACATGCTGTTCCCAAGCAGTTTCCTACCTTGGGGTATTCACACTTGTGTTCCTTTTTCCATTGACTGACTCTTTATCATTCAGGTCAGATGTCACCACCTCTTGAGAGGTCCTCTCATGACCCAGTCTGAAGTGACCCTATAGACACACTCTTGTCACATACCCTAATTTACTTTATTAAATAGGACTTAATTACAAGCTAATATTTATTTTTATGGCCTGTCTCAGCCACTAACTAGGATATAGGGTGTCATTTATCATTATGTCAACAGAGCCTAGACTGGAATCTGGCATTGAGCTAATTAGTGCTCAATAGATATATGTTGAATTAATAAATGTAAGTATGGAAGGTACTATTAAACTGAAAAGACTGCCTTGGAACAAACATTCCACATCTTCAAATATTAAAAATTCTCTGCAGATATAGCACTCAATACAAAATTAAGATGAATTACATCATTCAGAAAGTTGTGGCTTCTAACAATTTGAACAAAAATGAACCAGGCAGAAATGCCAACTTAAAATGAAAATGTTTATATAAATTAACCCATCCAGTTTGAAGAAGATTTGCTATGTTTAACTTAATTTTGAAGAAGGAAGAGTATATACTTCCCATATTAATAAATCACATCAAATAAGTAGGAAGTTTCAATAACAAGCCTGTCAATACATTGAAACCCCTTTTTATATTAAAAGTTAAAATGAAAGACAAATCCAGATTGAACATAGTTGATTGCAAAATATAATGCAATTTTGAACATTTAAAATTATGAAAATATACAAAATTGATGGGCAACACAACTAGGCATTTATACATTTTCCATTATGTGGAGAACACTAAAAATTTTTCTACTTTTTATCCACATCAGATAAATGATTTAAACCAAATGTTTGCTTTGGAAAGTCTTAACTTAGGATCTCAGTAGTATAAAAAGCATTAATTTTTCAGTCTGTAAACAGTAGTCGTGTTTTTTCTCCTTTCTTTTTTTTTTTTTAAATATCAATTTTTACCACACAAAAACAAAACAAAAAAACCCATACAAACCAAAAACAGCAGCAGCAGCAATGGGTTATTTGGGAATTCTTTTTAAATACCAATGACATAACGATTGCTGGGAGAGGGTGCTTTTTACTCATGTAAGAATATATATAATATATATATATTTTTAAACTGTACACAATTTATAGTGCATGACAGTTTCCAAAAGAACAGATCAATAAGATATTGGCCATTTCTGCATAATTTCATTCTTTTTACAATTAATCTCAAAAGGTGAGAGCTGGATCTAATTGAAATGCTACATTTAGTAGGAAAATCAGCAAGTAACGAAAGAAGCATAACCTCAACGTAACATTATTTGTCATTAAAACCGGTAAAGGTTCCAGATACCTCCAGGCAAGAGACTGGTTAGGTAGACCACTAGAGTCACCCACTGTCCCTGAGGACGAAGGCCAGCCCACTGAGCATACATATGCTAGATTGATCATGGTCAGTTGATAGACTTTTTCAAAGAGCATTTCTACAGTACAGTACTTTTTTGGATATTCAAAGAAACATCATTTCAAGAACACATGCCATACACACACGTACCCCAACCCCCCCCCAGCAGACACACACAATGTTCCATCTAAAATAGGCCATAGTTTTATGAAATTATGATACGTTGTCATTAAATGACATTTAGAATCAATCAGAATTTTCAGTTCATCTTGTTCAAGATAGTTCTTTTTGGGATGGGGTGACAACTGTGGCTACCCATTTGTATCAAAAATAAATTTCTGAAATTACTTGATGGACTAGGATTTCCAACAAGTCTTATTTTGAACAAGTAGTAATTTTTTTAAAATTTCCTTGGAAGTTTTAACAGTTACCGATCACCATATCAAACTGAATCTGAGAAAGTCAAGAAAGGGAAAGATGCAGTTTCCTTGCATACAAAGATTCTCCCAGCTCTCTCTTGGTTGCTTTTAAAAGAAAAAAGTGTCACATTTCACTGGAGCAGTGCATTGGAAAGGACCTTTAAGGTCTTCCAAGACCAATCTTCCATCACATGCTTGAATTTCCACATCAAATTCATTTCTTTGCTCTTACAGAATTACTAACTTGAACTGCATTTAGGTAACAAAGACCAAAAACAGAAGCAGGGATTCAAACACAAAAATGTTATCAAAGAAACTGTGTAACATTTTCAAGAGCAATATATATCTCTTCTATCAGACCAACCTCTGAAGCTATAGTCTTGGGGACCTCCAGGTGAACAAAGTAAACAGCATTCTGGTTTAATTCTCCATGTTTGAAGAAAGTAGACCAAACCTCAAACCCACTGGATAACTTTTCTTTTGCCAATCTAAAACTTAAAACCTAGGTTAAATCCATAATATACATTCCTTCCTTCCCAAACCCCACTTAAAAACACTAAAGTATTAAATCTTAATTATCAAGCATATATATATACACACACTCATATATATATATGACTCATGAATCAATTGTAGTATATGACCAAACCAATGAAGTTAAGTATCAGACTTGCCCGCATAAATTATGTACACCTCTCTTTGTTAAAACAGTGACTCCTATCTTTCCCAAATGGATGAAACACAGCAAGCTAGGCCTCAGCAGGCTTATTAAGTGGTCTGCACTGCTTTCCCCTCTAAACAGCTATAAATTAATAGTCTTACTTGCCTCCCTATCTGAGATTTAACTCTTACAGGAGATAGGATGAAGATGTCTTGGCCATCAGGCAAAAATTAAGCCAAAAAATGAGTGCCTGTGGTCCTCTGAGCTGTGCCCTTTAGTGGCAGGTACTTAAGCCAAATCTCATCTAAGGCCCTTTGTGTACCTGTTCCATAGGAGCCAAGCAGCTAAGGAAGCCTCAAAACAAACCTGCTGCTGTGAAAAGAGGGCCTGCACCCAGTCATGGTCCCCTCTGCTTCCTGTGGCTCAAGGACCAGACCAAAACTTCCACTGCTGTAATGGGAGGGCTATTCAGCTGCTATGAGGTCGATGCTTTATGCTTAATTTCTATTGCTTCTATAGAACCCCCCCAAGATGTTTCAGGTGATGAGAGGGAAGAAAAGTAGGGTTCTCTTGTTGCTGCCATATGCATATGAACATGTATAAAAAGTGGTCAAACCCAGATGAGGGTCCTGCTTCTGATTTATATACAATAATTTAATCAGTTGTATATATTTAATACCTAAAAAAATTAATTCACGATCAAAGTCCTTCATGCATTTTATGAGGAAGATCTGGATTAAAGTGATGGCCAACCAGATGTTGCTTTTGCCTGGGAAGATGGTATCATTTTCTGTTGTAGCAGTTCACACTTCCTTAAATTTTTAGTTTCTTTGTGGTCTCAAGTCTTTTTTTCAGCAGCTCCCCCATTTCCAGAAGTGAATGCAGATAACTGCTCTGCACCTTTCCTTGAACAGTCTTTGAAAATTTTCTTTCTTCCTATAAAGAAGACAAGAGTAATTATTGTTCCTCAGATAAAAGTTAAAACTACTATTACCTTTGGTCTCATTGTAAGTTCTAGCAGAACAGAGTGGGTGGGTCATTTTCAATCTCATGAAATGCAAAGAAAGCTAAAGTTCATCACAAATGTATATTTTTTCATGTGATTTTTCAGAGACCCTATTTATTTAACATAATGATTCTTTAAGGTAACCCTCTGTTACAAGTTATATAAAGTAGAAAAACTGAGATTT
>NW_012154285.1:6562818-6563119 GCF_000956105.1 Propithecus coquereli
ATTCTAGCCCCAGCAACAGAGCAAGACCGTATCTCTATAAAAAAAAATAGTTTTAAGTAAATAAAAATAACAAAATAAAAAGTACAAAAATGGTCTGGGCACATTGGTTCACACCTGTAATCCCAGCACTTTGGGAGGACGAGGTAGAAGGTTCACTTGAGGCCAGGAGTTCAAGACCAGCGTGGGCAACACAATGAGACCCTGTCTACAAAAAATAAATTAGCCAGGAATTGTGGTGCGTGCTTGTAGTCCTAGCTACTTGGGAAGCTGAGGAAGGAGGATTACTTGAGCCCAGGAGTTT
>NW_012154285.1:6566104-6582285 GCF_000956105.1 Propithecus coquereli
AATATATTGCCTAGGTCTCTCCACTGAAAACTACAGGCAATAAAAGCCCCTTAGCAATAAGCACAGTAACACCTAGATCTTGGTTTCAAAATACCATTTCCCATGAAGAAACAAGGGCTCTTGAAAAAATGTGTGATTTCAGTTTAGTGAGAAAATACAAAGTATGTGGAGCATTTTTGCTGTTCCAGAAAGGGCTCAAAAACTGACAAGGGCCATTCAGGGGAGGCAGCGGCAGCCCCACCTGCCCCTTCTCCCTGGACCTGAAAACAAAACAAAACAAAACAAACAACTGACAAGGACATGTTAAATGACCGACACCAGCTTAAAGCGGCTACCCAAATTTGGGACAATTTGAGCATCCAAAAAAAAAAAGTTGATAATAGATTATAATAAAGTGAATTTTAAAAAAAGAGTCCATAGTGATACCCAAATAGTGATACTTAAAATATGTACATATATGTTTTTTATACATTCAAATATATATGAATTAGAGTGGGACAGCTCTATTTTACAAAATAATGCCAGCTGGTAAGTAATAGAGGATAGAATTTTTAAAAATCACCATTTTGGACACTTTAATGTAATAAATAATTCAGGCAATTTCTACTAACAATGGGTGCCAAAACCAATAGATGAAAGGCCATTGGGAAATAGAATTTCACGGCCTCAAAGCATCATCTCATAGCTTACTTATGAATTTCAGAAGAAAAAAAGGCACTGTTGGGCAGGCGCGGTGGCACGCACCTATAGTCCCACCTACTCAGGAGGCTGAGGCAGGAGGATCACTTGAGCCCAGGAGTTTGAGGTCTGCACTCCAGCTGGGGTGACAGAGTAAGCCTCTGTCTCAAAAAAAAAAAAAAAAAAAAAGGCACTGTTACAATGAAGAAATCTGGTAGACACTTCCTTAATCAAATAATGAAATCTGAAATCACAAAAAAGGACATAGTGTCTACATTTAACCTAAACCTAAGGAAGTAATTAGCGAAATCCAGATAGTGGGACATTCTACCAAAACTTAGCTAGACTTTTCAACAGTCAAAACAAAATGAAAGGTAAAGGAAGCGTTCTAGATTAAAGAAGGATAAAGAGAAATAACAACTAAAGGTCATGTCAGATCCTTGATAGCATGCTAGTATTCTGAAAAAGGCTATAAAGAACATAATTGGCATAACTCGAAAAACTTGAATATAAATTTTATTAGATAATATTATTGTATCAATATTAAATTTCTTAAATGTGAAATTTCCTTAAGTATTGTGGTTTTGTAGGAGACTTGCCCTTTGTTCTATCCTGGTATGTTAAGTGACATAAGTCTATACTTTTCTTTCAAATGGTTCAATAAATGAGAAAGGGTGAGGAGGATGGAAGGAGGGGGAGTGGGGGAGACAGACATAAGGCAAATGCGGTAAACTGTTATCAAGTGATAATCTAGGTAAGGACTGTTATGGGTGTAATTGCACTAATCATTCAACTTTTTTGTAGGTGTGTGATTTAAAAAAAAAGTTTGTGGGGAGGAATGTATACAGTATCCTAAGGACTTTTACAACATGGAAGAAAAGAGTGAAAAGAAAAAGTAACATGTGACCAAAATGTTAGTTGTGTTTTCTTGCTATTACCATGATGATGCTGGTTTCTTTTTTCTTCTTTTTCTTTTTCTGTAAATTTAATTTGTATGGTCGCAGGACACTCTCACAGTAACTGGATACCCAAAGGATAATAGAAATAGTCTGAAAGAGGAAAAATTGCAAATTCATGAATAAGGACTGCACTACCATTATCTATCAGGAAGTTAAAGGCAATGGATGAAACAAAGACATTCTAACTGGCAGTTCTGCGCAAATCCCTTCAATTTCTCCCTCGAGTCTCTGCTTTCTACAATCACCACGTTGATCCATGCCTTTGTCATCTCCTGCTCAGAATACTACAATAGCCTAACTCTTTATTATTATTCTGGCTCTCCCAGCTCTATATCCATCTGCCCCTGCACAGTTTTCTTTCACTTTCCTATAGAAGTAGAGATTTATTAACGTCCTTTTCATTTGGTGGAATCTAAAGGTACTTTAGAATATGCCTCTCTCCCCTCACACCTCTCCAGATAAAATACCATCTTACTTGCAAACCTTAACTTACAAACATATGGAGAACTCCCCCCAATTGATCAGCACATATCCTGCACTGTATTAAATTAGCTGTTTACATGTCTTCTCCTACACTACAGTGTTGTGTATGTACATATATTTCCAGTTATTGTTCATTCAGTAAGAATCTCTTAGGCATTTACAATGTGCCAGTCATCGGAACAGAGTACACTGCCTTCAGGAAGCTTATAGACTAATAGGGGGAGAAAAGTAAATAAATATGTGACAGAAATAAAAAGAAAGACAATGGATTATGAGTGTTTGTGATCTTCCTCTTCTCTCTGGCAAAAAAAAAAAAAAAAAAAAAAAAGGGAGTTTTGCTATATCAGCTCCTGGACTTCTTAATGCATAATATTGCAGTAATTAGAAAGTGACAACAACAAATAAGAGAAGCTGGACAAATTAATGTAGACTATGTCATAAAGAGTGAATCAGGGCCGGGCGCGGTGGCTCACGCCTGTAATCCTAGCTCTCTAGGAGGCCAAGGCGGGCGGATTGAGCTCAGGAGTTCGAAACCAGCCTGAGCAAGAGCGAGACCCCGTCTCTACTAAAAATAGAAAGAAACTAATTGGACAACTAAAAATATATAAAGAAATTAGCCGGGCATGGTGGCGCATGCCTGTAGTCCCAGCTACTCGGGAGGCTGAGGCAGGAGGATCGCTTGAGCCCAGGAGTTTGAGGTTGCTGTGAGCTAGGCTGACGCCACGGCACTCACTCTAGCCCGGGCAAAAGAGTGAGACTCTGTCTCAAAAAAAAAAAAAAAGGAAAAAAAAAGAGTGAATCAGAAAAGAGGATGAAGAGAAAATAGCTAGATTTGGAGTACACATGGGGAGCCTTAGAAATGAGTAAAGCAAATATCAACAAGTTTTACCTAAGAATTATGAAAGAAATTTTCTTGGAATTCTTGCAAGGAGTTAGTTTAGAAAATGATTCAAATTACTTTTTTTTTTCTTTTAGAGATAGGGTCTCACTCTGTCACCTAGGGTGGAGTGCAGTGGTACAATCATAGTTCACTGTAACCTTAAACTCCTGGGCTCAAAAAAATCCCCCAGTCTCAGCCTCCTGAGTAGCTGGGACTACAGCATGTGGCACCACGTCTGGCTAATATTTTATTTTTTTGTACAGACAGAGTCTTAACTATGTTGCCCAAGCTGGTCTTGAACTCCTAAGCTCAAGTGATCAGGAGTTGGGAGGCCTCAACCTCTGAAACTGCTAGGATTATAAGCATGAGCCACTGCACCTAGCCTAAATTGCTTTTCAATTAACAAAAAGCAGGAGTAGGAGGGTTAAATTGCAGGTATAAGGTGCCTATTACCTGTTCATTGTTGGAAAATGAATCTTATATACTTTTAAGGAAAATCACTTCTCTCAGCAAGAGAACAAAACCATACCTCAACAAAGAAGACTAGGTTTTCTAAAAGAGTAGGATGTGTTTTCAAGTTACCATCTTCAACTTCTAAGAGATCACCTTTACAGTTACTGAAGACATCTGAAAACAAAAAAATATTTTATGGTTTTATTCAGCTTTTTGTTTCAATGCTGTTTTTAGAAACACAATGCACAATCTAATGAAGAATAAACAACTATAAAAGCTTAATCCACAAAGCTTTTTTCCCTTCATTTCCCATAATGAACCAAACTCCAAAGGATATAGTATCTATTTTAAGCTCTTTATTTTTTCTGCCCCATATGATCTGCAGGAAATTTTATTTATTATTTATTTTTATTTATATTATGTATTTATTTATTATTATTATTATTATTATTTAGATACAGGGTCTCACACTCTGTTGCCCAGGCTGGAGTGCAGTAGCACAATCATGGCTCACTATAACCTCGAGCTCCTGGGCGCAAGCGATCCTCCTGGTTCAGTCTGCCAAGTAGCTGGGACTACAGGTGCGCACCATTTTATTGTACCATTTTATAACAGGTATCTACTATTTGTGTAATCAAAACTTAACTTTTAATAGTTAACAAGTCTTTAAAAATCCCAAAGGCATGCATTATCATTTTCAAATCCTCTTGCAAGATTTGTAGGAAAAAAAAAATTTGAACTACTGCCAAACAACCAGATAATAAATACAGGCATCCTCAGAAAGAACACTTACCTTTTAATTGTTCTAGTAAAGACTTAAGACTATTTTCTATTCGCTCCTGGATCTCCATCGTATCCTCTAAAATTAAAAAACAAAAAATGAAAAACTTTCATTTTCTTTGTAAAATGAAGCAAGATCAATACCTGTAAGCAGTTCATGTGCAAGGACATTTTCTCTTAGCTTAAGACCCCTTGGCATCTAAATCCCATGGTTCAGAGATAAAGATGAAGGAAAGAAAAAGGAAAGAGAAAAGAAAAGACATTAATTACCTTTCTTCCAAGGGTACTACCTAAAATTCTTCAGAAGGACTTGAAATCTATGTGCTGCAAATATTCTAAATAACAGGATCTACAAATCTATGATTTTCAAAAATGGTCTATGGAATATTTATGATTCTCACTGGGTTGAGAGCTTAGGAAAAAAAAATCTCTTTTCCACAAAGTTTAGGGCTTGATTTTTAAAGTCCAACAATATTTCAACAAATGAAGGATTTCTTCAACTGAACCTAACAAGTGATTTCAAATATGGAAAGGTCTTAAGCTTCCAAAACATTACTTTGTAACCTGTAATGTATCCTCTTGGATACTAAATCAGACATTTCCACATTTCTAGAACAGCTTCCATCTACTCCAAACTTTTCCAACTGTGAGAGGTTATAGACATTTTATTGCATTTATTAAGTTTTCAATGACAAAGACCCAGTAAACACACTTGGAAGTGTACACTTACCTAAACCATTGGTATCCAGCTCATAAATATCATTAACAAGATAAAAAGAGCTTATCTGGCACTGAGAACATCCAGAATTAAAGAATCCACCCATTCTGGTAGGTACAGGACCAAGGAAAGGATACTAGGGGGGTTAAAAAAAAAAAAAAAAAATGGAGAGGGGAAACATTATGTCCTTTAAAACCATCTAAATTCATACAAAATAAGAAAACAAGGCATGTTAACATACTGGATAAAAACCTGTTTCAATGATTTGGTTAAAAGTCATTAATCAGCAAACTAATAACTGAATCATTATGGTAAAAACAAAAATGTTGTATTAATTTATTGCTAGCTATTAAAACTTTACCATCTTCCCCCCCCAAAAAAGCTATTTTGCTTGATCTCACTATCCTGTAGATATTAAAGAAGCCCCTGCAATTCCCTCTGAGTCTGTAATATTCCTCTTTTCCCACAGATGCAATAAACTGGGACAAAATGCTATTCTTTGGTACTTACCCACCAAAACTCCTATTTTTAAAAAGACAGTCACAAACATAATTATTGTAGCTACGATGGCAAATACTCATTGATAATACCTGAATTTCCTTCTCAGTAAATCGCTTTCCTGTCTCCAAGGCCACCTCCAGCTGTTGAAGGAGCAAACGAAGAATATCGATCCGGGAAGATACACCATTCTCAGCAGCCTTCTCCGAGTTCTTTGGCTCCACAGGGTGGTTGAGACTTGGAAGTCCACTGATCAGCCTCAGTGTTAAGGATCGGATTCTTAACCACAAGGTCTCCTCCTCCAAGGAAAGTTTCTTATGTTCTTCAGAAACATCCCTTAAACAGAAACATCCCCAAACCATCTATTTTATTGAATCTGTTGCCTTCAAATCAATCAAAGTTTGCTTTAACCAGTCAAGATGCCTCTGAATGGCTCCAGTTTTCATTTACTAGCTGAAAATGACCTTAGACAAGCCAAAATCTTCTGAATGCCCATTTCACCATCAATAAAATAGGAATGAAAGGTAATTTTCCCCTTAAAGGAAACTTTTTTCTCTACTGATAAAATACATGATATAAAAAATTCAAAAGTAAAAAAACAGAAAGAAAAAGTGCCTGAAAACAAAACATCCACAGTATTAACACGCATGGTATAGATCCTTTGACTTTTGCAATATAAATGTATAAAAATGTGTAACTAAAAGTAGCACTGGCAGGGCGCAGTGGCTCACGCCTTTAATCCTAGCACTTTGGGAGACCTAGGTGGGAGATTCACTGAGGCCAGGAGTTCAAGACTAGCCTGAGCATGAACAAGATCCTGTCTCTACAAAAAATAGAAAAATCGGCCGGGCGTGGTGTGGTGGCTCATGCCTGTAATCCTAGCACTCTGGGAGGCCGAGGCGGGTGGATTGTTTGAGCTCAGGAGTTCGAAACCAGCCTGAGCAAGAGCGAGACCCCGTCTCTACGAAAATAGAAAGAAATTATCTGGACAACTAAAAATATATATATAGAAAAAATTAGCTGGGCATGGTGGCGCATGCCTGTAGTCCCAGCTACTCGGGAGGCTGAGGCAGGAGGATCGCTTGAGCCCAGGAGTTTGAGGTTGCTGTGAGCTAGGCTGACACCACGGCACTCTAGCCAAGGCAACAGAGCCAGACCTTGTCTCAAAAAAAAAAAAAATAGAAAAATTAACTGGGTGTGGTGGCACGTGCCTATACTCCCAACTACTTAGAAGGCTGAGGCAGAAGGATCCCTTGAGCCAGGAGTTTGAGGTTGCTGTGAGCTATGATAATGCCACTTATACCCAGGAGACAGAGCAAGACAAAAAAAATAGTATTTACACAACTTAGTTTTAAATAAATTGGTTCACAGCATTTACACTATTTTGCAAATGTCATCTTTTTATAACAGTGCATGCAGTAAAGAGTTAACACAGCAGCAGTTAACAAAGCAGTTAACACAGTTACTATCATATTAGAAGGGCCTCCTTACAAGGTTGGCCCTTGGCTGATATCTGGGAAATTTGTACTGCAACCATTCCCTAAGTGATAAGAGTGGCTCACTGGGCCTATACTATACAAACCCTGTGGTTTATGATGAACACCTGCTTTCCTTCTGGGAGTCTAGAATTTTAATACCTGCTGAACAGAGAATGTGCCTATGTAACCACATGATAAAAACCTTGAGCACTGAGCTCTGATGCGCTTCCCTGGTCAGAAACACTGTGCATATGTTACTGCATTTTTTGGCTACTTAGAGAAAAGAACATGCCCAGTGTGTCCCTTCACAGGAGGGAGAGAGCACTGGAAATCTGTGGAGTCCTCCAGACTCTGCCCATGCCGTTTTCTCTTACTGATCTTGCCTGGTATCCTTTTGCTACAGTAACCTTAGCCACTGAGTGCAACTATGTGCTATGTCCCTTGAGTCCTTCTAGTGAATCACTGAATGTGGTCTTGGCAACCCCAAATCACAGTGTTTTCAGAATACCCGATATACACATCTTTTTATGTTTGAGCATTTATTTCCTTAGGTTCTGCTTTCCTAGAAGTGGATCTGCTGAATTAAATGGTATGTGGCATTTTTTTTAAATTTATTTTTGAGACAGAGTATTGCTCTGTTGCCCCAGCTAGAGTTCAAGTGGCATCACAACAGCTCAATGAAACCTCAAACTCCTGAGCTCATAACCCTCCTGCCTCAGCCTCCCGAGTAGCTGGGACTATAGGCGCGTGCCACCAGGCCTGACTAATTCTTCTATTTTTTTGTAGAGACAGTGTCGCTCTTGCTCATGCTATTCTTGAACTCCTGACCTCAAGCAATCCTCCCACCTTGGCCTTCCAGAGTGCAAGAATTACAGGTGTGAGCCACCAGGCAAGGCCAGTATGTGGCATTTTTAATCTTGATACATATCATTAGAATTCCCTATAAGACAGTTATATAAAGTTTTACTCCCATGTAAATGTACAACCATAAACATTTTCCGTACATCTTTGCTGACCACAATTATTAACCTTTTTGGTTAGAAATAAAATATTTATTGCTATAAGGTGCATTTCTTTGAACTTCCTATTAAGCCCTTTGCCCACTGTTTCTTTCTGATCAATTTATTAAAAGTTCCCTATATCTATGAAGCATATTTGTATGAAGAAATTTACCACAAACCTTTAGAACACATTATTTCTATTTACCGAAGCTAAATCCTTTCTGTTTCCAGATTTGATATAATGCTAAGAAAGGCTTTCCTCACTCATTTAAAAATATTTTCTAGCCTGAGCAACATATCAAGATCCCCTCTCTCCAAAAAATAGAAAAATTAGCTGGGCTTGGTGGTGGGTACCTATAGTCCCAGCTACTCAGGAGGCTGAGGCAGGAGGATTGCTTGAACTCAAGCATTTGAGGTTGCAGTGAGCTATGATGATGCCACTGCACTCTACCCCAGGTGACAAAGTGAGACCCTGTCTCAAAAAAATAAATAAAAATTTCTATATTTTCTTCTAGAATTTCTAAGGAGTTTTAGCATATAGTCTTTAATCCTTCTGGAATTCTTACATATGGTGCGAAGTAGATCTAACTTTTAGATTAGCCAGGAGTCCCAACATAGGGGATGAGATATTTTCTTCATTTGGCTTACCTGTGTTTCCTGATCCCTACAACAAACATTTTATATTTGTGTAACAAGTAGATTTTTTCTTTTTAAATCTTAGATTCATCCCAATTCTTTAAAAATAAATGGCTAAGGGTTAAATTCTAGTTACCTGTCTTTTGGATCCCAGCTGAAGAAAACGTTTAAGTCTCTGTTGTCTCGCAAATCTTTCCATGGAATGTCATCTTCTTCTGGCCTAAGATTCATTGACTTTATACTTTCTGCTAAGCTGGTTGATCTGTGACATAGAAAATTTATTTATGTATTATTTCAGTAGTAAAACAACCATGCAGATGTGTTAACCAGGACTTGGTTTTATTAGAAAGAGAGGAAGGGAAAGAGAAAGGAAGGGAAAGAGAAAGGAAGGATTTATTATTAAGAAGGTTCATATAAAGGAAAAGAGAACCAAGCACAGATCATACAGTTTTGCTACACAGCAAAAGAAAGGCTTCTGGAAGCCCAACTAAAATAAAGGAAATCAGCATTAATTCCTGAAATCCCTTGTTTGTAGGGGAGGGGGAGACCTTGTAAGAACAATATGGACCAGGAGGTGATGACCATGGCCTAGTTGGCTTCTGTACTGGACCTGAGATGTTGCTGGCAGTATGCTATCATTCCCCATGACATGCACCCAGATTCTGTTTTCTCTTTCTTTCTTGTAGGAACCCCCTTTCTCTCTTTTTTGTCCATTATTCCTTAAGCCTGCTAATGACACCCATGAGCCCATTAATGGCTCTCAGCATCTGATCTCTAATCCCTTAGTTCCTTTCCAGCTGTTATGCAATACTTACATATTTGCTTCAAGTAGAAGATCTAACAGCATCCGTTCAGTACGGACTTGTGCAAAGTGAAGAGAATTATTCAGCCTGTTCCTAAAAGCGATAAACTCTGGGATCTTCTCAAACGCACCATATTTGTAAGCTTGAATAATATATTCTGAGGTCTGGGAAGGAAAGACATCACCTTGGTATAAATATTTCACAAGTAAGGCAACGTAAGCAACCCTTGCCAGCCAAAACAAAACACTCGAACTAAAATTAAGTTTTGAATCTAATTGTTAAAGGTCTTGTCACCAAATAGAATGTCACCTTTTAAAAATGTTATTTTTATTCCTTCCTATACCTGAGATAAATGTCTTCTTTACTAATATTATTAATTAGAATACCCAGCTGCTGCTACTATCACATAGACCTTCTCTTGGCAGTCATGTCTTTCAATTCAACAGGACTGGAAGTTCTGTTTTGCCATATCAGTCAAAAATTTGGTTAGTGCCATTCTGGAAGGGATATTACTCCATGTTTTTCTGCATCTAGGATAAACTGTATTTCATACAAAGGTTCTAAAAATACCGGAATAATATAGCTACCCCTCCACCCCAAATAAAAATCAGTCTCCTTCAGAAAAAGACAAGTTGCTCCTTAGTTTTGTTTATTTCCGAATACTGTATCACAAACACAGGGCATATAAGCATTATATCAGAATAAGTAAGACACCAAACAACAGACCTATAAAAATACATGTCATAATCCATTCTGAGGACAGAAAGACTTCAAGAACTAGGTTTCTTGTCCATCTAAACTATAAGACCTCTGCTGGAAATTTCCATAAACAAGTAAGAGAAGGGAACACTCACCACATGTGCTTTAATTGTAGATTAACACGTATATATGGATGAAACATTATAGAACAGAGGCAAGATAAAGAATTCTAAACAGAAATTCTGGCACAATAGAAGAAAATCTCAGTGAAGCACATTTTATGGGTATGGGCAGCACTGCCATCAGGATCAGAAGACAGGAAATTACCCCTTTGGGCCAAAGAAAGTGTTAAGCTCAAAGCTGATGTCTGCCCCAAAGATCCTTTCTGGAAAAGCCAATCTTTATATAGCCTTAGTCAGTCAGCTCTACCCCCATATCTCCATTATGTCTGAATAATTTGCCCAGTAGAAAAATAGGCCAATAGTCAACAACATACCCTCTGATACACAGCCTCGCAGGGTTCATTTCAGGCCGCGGGATTGCGCCACGGGCGCTAATTCAACTGCATTCGATGCGGCTTTTAAACCCCCATGGAACACCTCGGCGAGCTGTTTGCCTGCAGTATCTGGAGAAATTAAAGACGGACGGACACAAGAAAATTAAAAAGATTACTTGTGATCCTGCAGGTTTAAAGAAGGACTACCTGAAAAAGACTGAGTGTACCTTCTAGCTTGATTAAGGGATAGTGATACACCCCATCAAGAAGAGGCCAGGATACTCTAAACATGTATGTCTATCCTATGGCCCCTTGGCTTAGAAAACATACCAAGGTTTCCTATAAGCCCTTGCAATAGGAACTTACAGCTTGGAAAAACTGGCTGGTCAGGAATACGTGATTTAGCAATTAATCAGGAAGAAAATATGATTCTGTTAATTTCAAACAAATTTACAAATTACAGTTCCAAAATATGCTGTGATTAAAGACTAGAATGCAGCCTTACCGAGTGTAGAGGCAGTTTTAATTTCTGAATGGTCCGTGGAATACCACTTTAGAAAAATGGCAGAAGCTTTTAAAAGAGAAAAATACAGGGCAAAAGGGAGAATATAGTCTTTAACAAATTAAGAAGGCAACTATCATTCTCTGGCTTTTCTTTTTTAGATAGTCCTCCTTTAATGCTGCAGTAAAGTACCACTGCAGAGCTAGACAAGAGCCTGGGAAGAGACCAATAGGACAAAGGCTATGAAAGTATTACTATATGAAGAAACAACCCCTGAAGGAACTGCAGGCAAAACTGGAAGCCACAGGCACTTTAAAGACTTCTAAATATCAAAATACATTGTCCATACCTATTTCTACTCATTTATGCACCAACGAGGCTATTTAGGTCCCGTATGGATTCCTGAAATGAACCCTGGTTGCTGTAAAAATTAGCAAAATATATGGACATCAAACCCCTGAATAATGATCTTCATGAATACCTAAAATAGAGATTTTTAAAGGGAAATTTTTATAATGTATAAACATGTAAGTGACTTTTGGAGATATGAAAACCTACTGCTGATTCTTATATTGTAAAAAAAAAAAAATCTATTCCAAAGAAAGATGACAGTAGACAATGACCTTTCTAGAAAGAAAATTCCCATGTAGACCTTCCAAATATAACTTTCAATCCCACAGCACGAACCCTTACTAAGCAGAACACTGGATTTTCCCTTTAGGTAAAAGTGTTCTTTCAAAGAGCTAGTTGGGAATTGAAGTACATCAGTCACCCAAGAAAAAAGCATCTGGGGATCCCCAAAACTACCAAGAATAAAAGATGTAGAGCATTAGAGTTTTGGCCCTGAAGAGAGATGTTTCTCATACTATGAGCAGAAGGTTTAACACATAGTACGACACTACAATTATGATCTTTCTTAGCCTCAGGTCCTTTAGGAAACAGTCCACATCACAGTCTCTATTTTCTTATTCTGGGACTTGGCATTAAGGTGCATTTTCCTTGCTGTATTGTGCTTTTCTTCTGATTCCAGGACTCCCCAAGATTATCTACTTCTATATGATTAAATTAGCTCCATCTTCTCAATTAGTTGTAATAAAAATAAATTTCAAGCAAAAAAAGTCCTAGAACCAGATCAATAAAATGCTACAATTTTATCAGATTCAATATCACATGCATTGAGATGAATTAGTCAATTCTGCTACACTCAACCATCAGCAAAACATTGAAAAAAATGATACAAAAAAACCCACTGAGGATAACAAAGTCTCTCAAATTGCTCCAGGGGATCTCCTTTCCCTATATTATAATATTTTGTGGTTTTGTTTTTTGGATTTTTGTTTTTTCAAAACAACTCTTCAGATACAACATTTGTGGGAAGAAAAAAATTAACTTTCATTACTATAAGATAATGTGCTGGCATGGTGGCTCACACCTGTAATCCCAGCAACTCGGGAGGCTGAGGCAGGAGGATTGCTTAAGCCCAGGAGTTAGAGGCTGCAGTGAGCTATGATTGCATCACTGCACTCTAGCCTGGGCAACAGAGTAAGACCCCATCTCTTAAAAAAATAATAATAATAATATGCCTTTAACGACCAAATCTTCATGAAGTGGCCATATTTGATTCTTCTAGAATGCTTGAAAACTGGAGGAAAACCAGCCACCAGACTTGAATTAATCCCTTATTTACTGCCACTATGTCAAAGCTATTTGAGAAACAAAGCTTTGAAAAGGATTCCTCAGCAAATAAAATGTTTCTTTGATCTCCTTCTTATAAATATAGAAATGAGAGCCAAAATGAGATTTAAGGAAATGAATTCTTTTGATATTTTTACTGAAACTTCTTGAAAACAGAGGAGGGCAGGCACAGATACTTGAACACACAGTGAAAACTCATAGATTTACAACTCAATTGCCCACTCACGCTAGGAGATCTTAGAAACCCAATGTCCTAGAGATGTCCTTCTGACCTCTAAGCCAGGCCAACACCTTCTGAACAGCATGCTCAGATACTAATACCCACTTCCCTCGCTCCCTGATCAGAAGCTGTGCCCCAAAATGAGATCTAAACAGACATATCAATTATTAGAGGAAAGGAGGAAGACTTGGGGGGGATGCCGGGCTAAAAACCAACTGATGGTACACAGCTCACCATCTAAGCACAAGAAGAAGCTTTCCACCGTTCAGAGCCATCCTTCGCTACTCCAGCCCTCTAGGCCACTCCCTGAAGCTTGTCAAAACATAATTATCACAAGCTGAAAACAACAAACCTATATTCTATTCTGCAGAAATATTTCTGCCCTGCCTTCTATTTAATACACCCGTAAAGAATTAGATGGAAGATAGATTAGCCATAGCTGTTATAAAAGGGTTTTTTTAAAAAATCCTCACGAGTGTTTGCCAAGAATCCCAGATACCAATTCCCTTGCCAAGTTCCTTAGTAGCTGATAGACCATGAAAATGGAAAGCTACGGGCACATATCTGGCATGGCCAAATTCCAGGCAATGAGTCTTAGAAGTAACGAGAACCAAGTAGGCAGTGCCCACCCTAAAGATATGCCTTCTCTCCATACTCCTTGGGTAGTTTGGTGTGGTTGATCGAATGAGTAGAGACCATATGGTTTTTCCACAAAAATTTCTACTTAACCAGTAAGTGGAGTCCAAGTCTGCTTGCAGTGAAAAATATGGTGCAAATCCCATCCTTTCGTTATGGCACAGAGACACTTTGTATCTTGTTTGTTGCTACTTTAAAAACCGTACCATTGACCTAAATATCCTGGAATGTTCTTTAATTTTCTAGAAAATATGTGTACTCTATCTTATTTGTTGCTACGTTAAAAAACATATTATTGACCTAAATATCCTGGAATGTTCTTTAATTTTCTAAAAAATGTAAGTGTACTCACTGTTGGCAAAGGGTACAGTAGATAAAAACGTCAGGATTAAATAAAGGTAACAGAGAGCAGCTGCTATCACAGAATCATACATGGCATCCCAGGCTATAAACTCTTACGGGCTGTTTCTCATACCCTTGGAAAAGTCTCCTAGAGATCAGAAGATACATCTAAGAAGCATAACACTTTCTAGTCTGTTAGTATCCAATTTGAAATGCAACTTTCCAAGGATTCTACTAAACACAGGCATTCTAACAAACACAAATAACTCTTTACCTCTCCCTAACAGCCTTGGAAAGTAAGCTGTGGCCTAAGGGCACTTGCTAGTACAGCATGGTGCACCTCAACATGTGCACTTGTGACATGAGGTAATGCACTCTCTGAATTGTGTGTAGTCAGCAGGCAAGACCACAGTAAAAAAAGTTTTTCACTTACATCTTTCTGGTTGGAGTGGAAAAACCTGAGTGCGAAGTTACAGGACTGGGACGCAGCAGCATACTGACCTAGAGATTCCGCGTATCGGGTCAAAAGATAACTAGGTCGGAAGGAAAGAAAAAAAATACGTGTTATATTTACCCACCTCCAGTATCAAATACTACACTTAGAATACACCTGGCAAAGAAATAGCTAGGCATAAGGAAAAAGTAAAACATCCTGCCATAGAAATGATCTAATTCACAGGATGAAATTAAAAAAAAGAAAAGAAAAACAGCAAAGTTAATTCATTTTTGTGGGAGACCTAAAGTTCTATGCTATGCCTTCTTACACTCTGATGATTAATGGAACATAAAAGTTATAAGAGAACATAATACTGTCTTCCTAAAATAGCACTACAGGGAACAGAAAAATGCCCTTAAATAATCACAAAGAGTAGTCAAAAGCATCTCTGAGGTCAACAAACAAAATACATGCGTCAACATCGACTGCAGGGCAGAAGTAAAGACTTCAAAATTATGTATGCCAAGAGTAAGGATTCAAAGTATATTGCTGTTTGCCATTTATAGGGAAAACTTGTTTACCATTTTTTTTTTTTTGAGACAGAATCTCACTGTGTCGCCCGGGCTAGAGCGTCCTGGCGTCAGCCTAGCTCACAGCAACCTCAAACTCCTGGGCTCAAGCGATCCTTCTGCCTCAGCCTCCCAAGTAGCTGGAACTACAGGCATGCGCCACTATGCCTGGCTGATTTTTTCTATATATGTATTTTTAGTAGTCCAGCTAATTTCTTTCTATTTTTTTTTTAGTAGAGACCTCGTCTTGCTCTTGCTCAGGCTGGTCTCTAACTCCTGAACTTGAACGATCCGCCCTCCTCAGCCTCCCAGAGAGTGCTAGGATTACAGGCGTGAGCCACCTGCCTGGCCTCACTCTTGTTTTAACTTTGCAGCATAATCATAATACCTTTCTGCATTTCTCAGTAATGCATAAGCACCTAAAGTTAATTTTTTTACCCAAAACTGCTAATAAGAGAAAATGTCAGGTGGGAGAACCTAAAGAAAAGGCAATCCCATTTGCTGAATCATCCTCCTCTTCCTCAGTAACTCATAATGTTTCCTTTATTATGTATTAAATTTTTGTCTTAAATGAGCTACTCAGAACTGTATTTCAAAAAGAATGCATTTTCCTGCATATAAAATTTTTAAAGTGAATAAAAAGGGATGTTTGGTTCCATAAGCCTATACATCTATTTATGAATCAGTTTCATTATATTTTAATTGTTGTAGCTTTGTAATAGGTTTTTTACAGTCATCACTCATTATTTAGAAACATTAAAAAACAGAACAAATATCTATTGATTTAAGATTACTCTGATTACAGGGAGGGGGATAAATTGGAGACTTGGGTTCTTCTAGAAGCAACCTGGAAAAAGGGAAAGGAAGAAAGACCTAAAAGTATAAATCAAATTCATGGATTGTATACTTAATCTAAGGAAAGAACATAGTATTTATAATTTAAAAAAAGTTTAATTGAAATCACTGCTGCTTACCCGTTTCTCTCCATATATCAATAAGCACATGGACAGCAAGGAGACAGTAATAGTCAGAAAATTGCAATTCTGTTTTCAAACAGGATTTTCCTATAGGGGAAAAAAAATATCATATAACTTTTAACATTTGTTCAACTATTACTGCCCCAAAGAAGGTTTTTAAAGCAGAAAAGTGACAGGAAGGAGAAGGGGAAAAGGAAAAGAAATTAAGAATAAGATAAAAAATACAAAAAACACCCCATATA
>NW_012154285.1:6582335-6583853 GCF_000956105.1 Propithecus coquereli
TCTCGCTCTTGCTCAGGCTAGTTTTGAACTCCTGAGCTCAAACAATCCGCCTGCCTCAGCCTCCCAGAGTGCTAGGATTACAGGCATGAGCCACCATGCCCAGCCTTTCTTTACCATTTCTAAATTGTACAAATTTTAAAATTACCACAAAATGTTACGAGATATAAAAGTCTTTCTCCTTTGCAATAAGTCATAATGGGTGATTATCTAATCTAAAAAGCTTAATGTCAGGAATAATTTTATTGCTGAAATCTAAAAGTTAAAGAGTCCTACGTATGCGTATCCCACACTGGTGCAGCTGGCTGTTCATTATTCAGAGTATATACTACCAACCCAATGGTATCGTGCTGGATATGCTTAGCATCAAGGCTGGAGTAAAGATCCACTACTGGTTCAAATGCACCCAGCATACAGTAGATTCGAACAAGCAGCAGTTTGAATTGAGCATTGGAAGGGCTATGGGTTAATCCCTCTTCCAGCAAAGTCAGGGCCTGCCACACAGCAGTCTCATCACCTGGAACCAAAATACAGCATTATTCACTGAGCTTGACAGCAAATGGAGGTTTCTTTAAAAACAAAACCTTATTGACAGCATCACCTCCCTTAACTATTTTATAAATGAGTTCAGATGGCAGAGGACAAATTTTAGATACACCACTGGAACCAAAATAGAGAATTTTCCTAATCGACAGTCTCTCGCAACAGTTAGGTCAGCTATTAAATACGCCCTCTGCAAAACTAATGCAGATCTTAAGTAGCCAGGTCATGTGGGGGGAAGTTATAGAATCTCGTAGAATTTCAAAGAGATGAACTTTGAAGGAGAACTGGAGTCCACCAACCTTACCCCTGCAGGATTTTTTCTACAAGACTCTAGAGATAGATGTTCTCTATAGACATTGTTGTTGTTTTTTTTTTTTGTATGTAGCTCTAACAGAGTGTCAAATAGGATATTTTTCAAAACTGTTGATTAATAATCAAACTAAAATGATACACGTTTTTGGCCTACCAAATTTCAAAAGGTTACATGTATCAACATTCTTAAAGATTAAGTAACTTGTCCATTATTATCTATCTAAATTCTATAAAATATAAAGTTTCATATATAAAACTATTCACATACTGTGTAATGATGAGAGAATGGCTAATTATAGTAAAATCCACACATGGAAACACTGTACAGCCATTTGAAAATGTTAATATGGAGCTTTTAATTACAACGGAAAAATATTTGTGCAATAATGTTCAGTAAACACAGACACAAAAATTCAAATTAGTATGAAGATTTGATCTCAAGTCAGCAAAATATGTACAGAGGAAGAGAAAAGAAGAAAATAGGAAAAAATGTTAGAGTGCCTTTGGGATCTAAAAAGGAGAGATTTCAAATAAACTGTTTTCCAAAATTTTTACAAACTCCTGTTATAGTTAGTAAAAACAGCTAAAATAGATCTCCATGTAATAAGATTTTAAGGTCATATTCTATTTGCTTTTTTCCAAAAGAAAAGAAGACATAACCAAAAA
>NW_012154285.1:6585487-6585999 GCF_000956105.1 Propithecus coquereli
CTCAAAAAAAAAAACAAAACAAAAAACCAAAAATTGGGGCTTTAGATAAATATCACCTATAATCCTACCCAAACTATGAAAACTACCCATAATCTACTCAAATTACCATTATTATTTTAATGTATTTCCATTCAACTATAATTACTTTTACACAGTAGTAAATGATAGCATACATCTGATTCTGTATTCTGCTATTTTACCTTTAAGAGTTTCCCATGTTGCTACCTGGTCTTCACAATCATAATTTTATTTAATTCAATATTCACTGACTGAAACTCTGGAATAGCACTAGATATAAGACCTAGAGATAAGAGTTACAGGTGGTTCCAGGCCTCAAGAAGAGTCGAAGAAACAGACAATTACATAGATTAGATCTTTATAACAAGTCTAGGTTATTCAGGGATAACTGGTATCAGGAAAAAAAAAAATCTGGAAACAAAATTTTAAAGCAAGCAACAAAAAAGTGGTTTAAGTTACACCTCTATCAGAACTATTAAAACCAATATGAAGAT
>NW_012154285.1:6586519-6587667 GCF_000956105.1 Propithecus coquereli
CATCAGACAATTCAGATTTCTATCACATATATCCAGCAAAGGCCAGGCCAATCTGAAGATCATCTACTTACTAAATATCTTACAATCTACAATATTCCTTTTGTTCACTAACATGGTCTATATATTATTAAGAATATTAAGGCCTATAAGCAGAAAAATGTGACAATTATCATAAAGTATGCAACTTATATGAGCCCCAATATAATAAAGACTAAGCTCATCAAATCAGGAAGTATATGGACAACTAGAAGCCAAATATAATTATTTAAAAGTCCAAGCCTAAGAAAGGCTTTTCATCATACTGCTTGGATGGTCTTACCACTTGACAAAATATTCTCCTTACCAAATGCATTGAAACAGGGTGCTATGGATGTCTTAAAAACTGACTTCTAAGTCTTAGTAGATAAGGGAACTACTGTACATTGGAACGGTTGCTCACCAAACTCCAGTCCATGCTGGTACCTTAACATCAGTTCTCTGACCACACTCAATTTCTGACTTTTATCCATGGTGTGATACAAGCCAAGTAACCTTGTCAGCTGCACCACACACAGATGTTGCTGCAGAGCTCTGATGTCAGCAGGCAGTGCCAGCTTATCCTCTGTTGGTGTTGACAAAGGAACAACTCCAAGTAACTGATTAATAAACTGCGAAGTGGAGAAAAAAGGAGCACAGGTCTCAAAACACAAATCTTCCATAATTAACAGAAATTGAAACGGTCTACATGAAGACAATCAAGGAATAAAAAATTAAAATTCCTTTAGTATATGGGTATAAAAGCATAACACATGGGCGGGGCACAGTGGCACACACCGGTAGTCCCAACTACTTGGGAGGCTGAGGCAGGAGGATCATTTGAGCCCAGGAGTTTGAGGTTGTAGTGAGCTGTGATGACACCACTGCACTCTAGCTGGGGTGACAGAGTAAAACTGTCTCAAAAAAAAAAATAAGGATAGTATGTGCGATTCTCGTGGTGATACTGTTCTGTATCTTGACTATGGTGGTGGTCACATGAATCTGTGCACTATATACTGCACTAAATACACACATGCCAAACACATATACACACAAATGAGTTGAGTACATGTAAAACTGGTGAAATCTGAATAAGATCAGTGGATTGTATTAGTGTCAGTTTCCTAATTATG
>NW_012154285.1:6590372-6593448 GCF_000956105.1 Propithecus coquereli
CAAATGAGAATAAAAGAGAATTATGAGCATATTCCAACAGACAACATAAGATTACTGCCAATTTTGACATTTGATTAATGCAGTGACTAACCACCTCGACTTCTTTCTTTAAAACAAAAGGATAATTTTGTATGTATAAAATATTGTCAATGGCCAGACATGGTAGCTAATGCCTATAATCCCACCACTCTGGGAGGCCAAGAGGTGAGAGGATCACTTGAAGCCAGGAGTTTAAGACCAGCCTGGGTAACACAGCAAGACCCCATCTCTACAAAAAAACAAAAAAATTAACTGAGTGCAGTGGCGTGCACCAGTAACTTGGGAGGCTGAGGCAGGAAGATGGCTTGAGCACAGGAGTTCAAGGTTGCAGTGATCTATGATCATGCCACTGCATTCTAGCCTGAATGATAGAGTGAGTCCCTGTCTCTCTTAAAATAAAAAAATTGCCCAATAAAAATATCAGTAAATTTTATTTTATTGCTTGAAGAATGAAAGTTGAGAAAAATTAGATAACTTAGTTAATCCTGAAGTTACTCCTAAAGTAAGCATAAGTTCATAATCGGTATCTTAAATTTTATTTCTGAATTCACTTTTTTAAAAGATCCCATTTATGTTTATTGTAGTAGCCCCTAACAAAGGACAAAAGAAAGAAAAAAGGAAATCCGCAAAAATCCAAGTACCATCAATAGAAGAAGTTCAATGAATTATGGTACATCTCTAAAATGCAGTACTCTTGAGCCACTAAAAACAATGAAAGAGACCTACATGTACCATATATGGAAAGAAGTCCAAGATGTATTTAAAGGAGGAAAATACCAACTTGCAGATCATTATATCTAATGCAATCCCATTTTTATGTTAAATAATAAGAATTATGTTAGCATACAGACAGAAATAAATCTAAAGGAAAAGACACCAAACTGTTATCAAGAGTTATTTCTGGAACGGTAGCGTAACTGGGAACTGCAACATCACACATTTCTGCACTAACAAGATTTTAATGCGACGGGCCCTCCATGCGCTGCGTGTGGGAGCCACGGATGGCAGGTGGGCCTGGGCCTTCACCCCTGACACTTCCTCCCCCACTGGCAGGCTCACGGCGGGTGGATGCCCGGGTCATCCTGGCCCACTCAGCTCACGCCGGCCTTCTGGCCTGAGCAAGGGGCAGGGCTCGGGGCTCTGCTCTTCAGGCCCTGGGAGGGAATCGATGTCGGTAGAGTCTGGGCCCAGAGTCTCCAGTTGCAGCCCACGCGGAGGGAGTGTCCATCTATCTGGTTGTACTCATTCATTCATTCAGCGTTGCTTAGGAGCCCACCCGGGCAGCATCTTTAACACCCTGAATACGGTCTCCTACGCACTTCCTTGACTGTAGTGCGGGATGGGCTATATTTGCCTTGGCTTCTCCGTAAGGCAAACGGGCAGCCCCAGGGCTTAGGGTGGGTGAGTTGGAAGTTAGTTAGCTTTATAAGATAAAATCTGAACATTTGGGTCTGTTCAGTGGAGTAAAAGGTTCTTTTCTGTTCTCCCATGTGTTCCATGTAAAGCCAGATGAGGAGAAAAATTGTGTTTCGGGGTTACCATAGCCATAAGGACCTAGAAATTGCTTAAGTCAGGTTTTGTAGATGGAGAAACCAAGGCCCGGAGTAAGAGACAGGATTAGCCAGTGGCAGATAGCCTGACTCGGGTCTAGAAATTTTTCTACTACTTCACCCTCCCTGGATGTTCCAGTCTCCCATTATTAAGGATTCCCTTCGAGGGGTCAGTGAGATGGGGAGATTAGTTAGTTAGAGTAATAGATTTAGTCTTCAACAGAGTTTCCAATCTAGTTGCTGACAGCTCAGGTAAGGTAGAAGCTTCATTAGTGGTACCGTAACCTAAACGTCAAGAACTAAACTTTACTTAAAAGTTAGTTAAAGAATGTCAGTGATATTGTGTATTGGAAAAAAATCAGTAAAACTGCAAGTCATTGGCTAGTTTCCCTTTCAAAAAAAAAGATTTTACTAATGAACATGTGTATTTTAAAAAAATAGGAAAAAAATCTCTTACTTTTAAAGGAGTACATTATTATAAATAATGAAAAAATTCAATTGGCTTACAATGAAATTCTTTCGCTACAACATATTTAAAAGCGCCACTGTAATTCAGGAAAGACGACAACTTACTGTTCACCTTCAGCAGGAGGAGTCCAGGCCTCTTCAATTAGTCGAAAGACAGAATCGAAATAAGTCAGATAGAACTGCCAGTCATCTGAGCTAAAATCAGATTGAATGATGCACAGAGGATTAAACCCAAGTTGTGACAAATACACCTTAGGAACCACAGTATTCAACTTACGTTCTAACAAGATATATTTTAGGATGTACTAGGAGTGGCCCACCCCTCCCTCTGGGTTTCCTTTGCAGCCCTGAAAGGGCATTTTCCAGAGGCATTTTCAAACTTTTAAGAGATTACTCTTTATTTTAATAAAATGGCTAGGCATAGAAAACTAATATTCTTAATAGAAAACTCCCAACATAATCACTTCCTAAATGTGGGGGTTGAGGGGAGAGTGCTGTAGAAAGAAAGCCTCTCTCTTTTAGGCCAATACTGAATTTGATGAATTAATGATTTCCAGCATTCATTCTCAAGACCTAACTAATATTCAGTACCATGGTCACTGAGAAAATAAAGTAACATTATATCTCTTTATTGAAAGATGAAGGCTCCTTGAAAACTTTAAAAACCATCCAGGATATGACTACTAATAGAATACTTTATGCCCAGAAATCTCAAAATGCACAGACACAAACAAAAACTCAATACTGAGGCCTTAGAGCCTCACTACAATCTCAGGGTACAAAAGAAGCATCTACTCACTTTTTCAGTAAGAGGCGCCGGGAAAGGGCATTGCACTCTGGCCACCTGCTCAGCTTCTTGTACATAGCCATGCATTTATTTTCTCGACTCTGAATCTCACTTGTCAACTTCTCTACAATTAAAAGGTACAAAAGTTGGGAAACTGGTTTCATTTTACTCAAAAACCAGAACAGGCCGGGCGCGGTGGCTCAGGCCTGTAATTCTAGCACTCTGGGAGGCC
>NW_012154285.1:6604553-6605447 GCF_000956105.1 Propithecus coquereli
CAAGACAAAAATTTCATGCCCACACTCTACCATCTTGCAGACTCAGATAATCTGCTATAGCAGAAAATTATAGATGACAGACAAGGTTTAGAAACATGGTTCTAAGTTGGTGACTCAAAGAATGGAAATGTCACTTACGGGAAAGGAAAAATCTAATCACCATATATAAATGATTAGCTAAGGAAAGTCTAATCGCCATATATAAACGACTAGCTATTCTTCATTTATAGTGGTTTTAAATATTACTTGCCAGAGATGTCATCTGGGGCAGTAGAAGCTCTTAAGATTCCTTCCCTCCTACCTCCACCAGTTTATACAAATCATTCATTTATTTAACAAATATATATTGTGCAAATGCTATTCTAGGTGCTGGGGATTCAGCAGTAAGCAAAATAAACAAAAGCCTTCACCTTTATGAAACATAACATTAAATCTGTGAAGTACCTATTACTTCAGACTGCCATACCACATTCAAAATAAACATACATATAAGCTAAGGAATCATAGCTTCCTTAAGCAGGAACAATGATAGTACAAAAATTAGACATTCCATTCTGAAACATTTAACAGTAGACTACTTCATTTTTCCAATGCATTAGAATGGAATAAAACAAAAACAAGTTATAGTTAAAACATATTAAGCAACTATGCCAGACATTAATAGCTCGTGTCTGTAATCCCAGCTATTTGGGAGGCTGAGGCTGAGGCTGGAGGAGTGCTTGAGGCCAGGAGTTCAAGATTAACCTGGGCAACATAGTGAGACCATGTCTCATATTAATAAACATTTTTAAAAATTAAAAAAATATATTAAGGAGCTATAATTCTTAAACCGCATCAAAGCAATATTTCCAAAAAGCAAGATACAAAACTGTATATGTTGTATCTCTGGCAACA
>NW_012154285.1:6605497-6606152 GCF_000956105.1 Propithecus coquereli
CAGAGGATTAAACCCAAGTTGTGACAAATACACCCATTATCCTTATAAATTTTCTCTGCAGTTGTGAATTGCTCTAATTCTGCCATATTGTCTTTTGTCCACGGTTTTGTGAGTACTTAGAACAGATTTTTAAAAAACCTTTCATCCACTTCATTAAACCTTTGCAAACTGGCAATTTTACTTTGAAATTGATTTTTACTTTATTATTGGGTCAGCAAGAGAATGTCTGACAAAGACTCCAATAAAATAGAAATGTTAAGCCAAGTTGAGTATGTAATTGATGTCTAATTTTATAAGTGGTCCATTCATTAGAAGTGTTTTCAGCTTATGAAGATGTTTGCTTCCCAAACATGACTTTGTCACTGCAGGCCTCACATAACAAATACTTCATTTAGGTACTGAGGGCATCCCTGTATCTTCTCACAGATCCCAAATATTATATGGTTTCTTACCCAGTTTATACTCATCATTACAACCTTGATTTCGTAAACGCCTAATCAGCTCCAGTTTAGCTAGATGTGGTCCTCGGAGATGGCGAGAACTTTTAGACTCTTCTGTTATCCGATCTTCTATAAACTTCACAGCTTCTTCTGTGGAATAATGTACTTCCCCTTCTAAAGAACTGGGTATAAACACATGAAAAAGGCATTTTATT
>NW_012154285.1:6616883-6619586 GCF_000956105.1 Propithecus coquereli
AGGAAAAAAAGAAAAATTTCTACAATAAACATGTTATATGTTTAAATAGGGATTTTAAAAAATTTTAAGAAAGCTTTAAAAACTTACCTCCTAATTTCCCTCTGATGACATCCAAGGCTTCCTGGTACTTTCCTAAACGTTCCAGGATCATATAATAAAGTTCAACCTTACAGAAAAAAACAAGACGTGCAACCATTGAAACTTCTCAATAATAAAGAGATGGTCATTTTTATGTTTTTAAAAGTTACTTAATAGTAAAGAACATTACCATCAAATGAGATAAAACTGACAATAAGAAGCAGACAACAGTGTTTCCCCCATTTGTATACATCTCAGCCTAGAGTATTTGCTAGAAAGAGCTCAGTGTTCATTATATATATATAAGCTGGGGGCTTTCAAAGCTTCACATTTACACAAAAGCCAACACTGAGGACCCAGCTATCAAGCTGGAATAAAACAACAGTTCATAATATTGTAACATAATATTGTAGCACTATGAAACTCATGAAAACACAAAAGTAGGGCTTAAATTACTCACTTCGGCCTCAGCTTCTATCTTGTCCTCTTTCACCATTTTTTCTACCATTCTCTCAGCAAGGGGCAGAAACATTGTTTTCGAGAGGTTTTCATCCTGAGCAGATATGGACTAGAGGGGGAAACATAAATATTTCATTCTAATTTCTCCCCTGCTTGCACTATTTATATTAACACAGAGACCATTACTGTGACTCTGGAACATAATTATCAATCCACTATGTCAAATCAGACCCTCCAATTGTCAGGAGGGTACATTAGAGAGTGATCTGCCTTAAAAGAGATTTCTCTACTAAAGTTTCATCATCCCATGCATTCTTAAAATACTAAGCTTCCACAATATGATCTAATTTTTAAATAGGTTATTCATACATTTTTCTGGAAATATGTTAAGAGAGAGGATGCCTATGTTGTTTATTATACATGAAGAGTATCATCAGGTATTTGAAGAAAGCTTTCAGATCTTTTTGAGATATTCACGTATTAGAAGGGAAATGCCAATTCCTTCCACTTATACAGTTTACTAGTAGCTACAGTTGCCTTAAATTGATAATTATAATGCATGATATTAAAAATGTTTATATTGCCAGATTCTGCTCACTTAACCCTTGTAAACAACCTTTCAAGGTATATGTTATGCTTATTTTATAGACAAAGGAACTAAGATTAAGAGATTCCTCTTCCCCCAAAGGTCTCTAACACATGTGGTAAGGCCAGTATATGAAGGCAGACCTGTCTGACCCCAGAACATCTATTCTTAATCACTATATCTTAACTCCTTCCTCCCCATCCTCTTCTATACAGAATCTTACTATGGTCCCTACAGCAGTTCTGGGAGATAAATATCTCCATTCTGCAAAAGAGCAAACTCAGACTCAGAAATGAGAAGTGATAAAACAAGGCCACCCAGTTCAATGACCTGTACACTAATCAACAATATTGTCTTTAAGAAAAAACTCAATTCGACAAATAACCTAGTAATGTATCTAAGGGTCAAGGGAAATACAGTTGATGCTGCATACAAATAAACTGATAGACCAACTCATAAAGAATACCAAAAATCCCCAACTTAACAAGTCAACTGACAATACGTAAATTCCTGGTTTGACACGTGCTGCAACATACTACCCAAATGTTCAGAAGATACACTAAGGACAATGACATAAAAATAAAAACAAAGTTCAATACCAGTCTGAATGCCATACTCACTTGCATAATTAAGCTCATCACAGACCAAAAGTAGTAAGGGTTTTTGGGGACAATCTTATATAGAGCCATGCCAGCCTGAAAGAGAGCCATAAATACTTAATTTAGAAAACACCATACAAAGGGTAATTAATGATCTAGATAGGTTGACGAGTTTCCTAGGACAACAACAACACATTTACATACACATTACTACAGGTGTGGTGGCGCACACCTGTAGTCCTAGCTACTCGGAGGGCTGAGGCAGGAGGACTGCTTGAGCCCGGGAGTTTGAGGTTGCTGTGAGCTAAGATGACGCCACGGCACTCTAGCCCGGGCAACACAGTGAGACTCTGTCTCAAAAAATAAAATAAAATAAAATAAAAGAATCTGGAGTGCCAATGGCACAATCACAGCTCACTGCTATGATTGAGCCTCAAACTCCTGGGCACAAGCAATTCTCCTGCCTCAGCCTCTCAAGTAGCTGGCACTACAGGCATACGTCACCACACACAGCTAATTTCTGTTTAGGACATCTTAAAAAAAAAGACATCTGGCTAAAACAAAGGATTAAGAGGAGGAAGAGGAGTAGTAGTAGGGGAGAGGGTTGAAAGGCAGACTGAGGTAACTTTGTTATAAGGCACTCAAAAACGAGTCTATAGAGGCTGGGCGCAGTGGCTCGCACCTGTAATCCTAGCACTCTGGGAGGCTGAGGCAGGCGGATCGTTTGAGCTCAGGAGTTCAAGACCAGCCTGAGCAACAGCGAAACCCTGTCTCTACTAAAAGATAGAAAGAAATTAGCCAGACAATTAAAAATATATAGGAAAAATTAGCCAGGCATGGTGGCACATGCCTGTAGTCCCAGCTACTTGGGAGGCTGAGGCAGGAGGATCGCCTGAGCCCAGGAGTCTGAGGTTGCTGTGAGCTGGGCTGATGCCACGGCACTCTAGCCTGGGCAACAGAGTGAGACTCTATCTCAAAAAA
>NW_012154285.1:6623036-6635569 GCF_000956105.1 Propithecus coquereli
ATCATATTTACAACATGCAAGACCCTATAGGATCTGGCTTCAGTCTCCTTCCTAACTCTCTCCCCAAATCAATGCAATCCCTAAATAATCAGATATAATACCCCACCTCTTAAGTTTTATCTTTTGCAAGTATTAGAAATAAAATTAAGCTATAAAATAACATTTTTTGCCCACCAGGTTGACAAAAATTTTAAAGGTTAAGAATAGTGTTGACAAGGATGTGGAGCAATCAAAATTCAGAAACTGCTAGGATATTGAGAAAAGAAGTTGACATTATCTTTCTTTATCTTGAAGCTAAACATACACTTACCCTATGATCTGACAATTACACGACTAGACTGCAGTGTAGTCGCCCAACAAAATATTTTGTAGCAGTAAAAATGAATCAACTACAGCCACTTGGATATCATATGAAAAATGCAAGTCATAGAATACATATAGTACAAATTCACTTATATGAAGTTCAAAATTAAACAAAACTAATAATGTATAACTTAGAGAAAAAATTGGATAAATATTTTTTAAAAAGCAAGAGAATGAAAAATATTCAGGATAGCAAGTTCCTCTTGGGAAGTAAAAGGGGAACTAAGATTGATGAGGTATATATGCAGAAAGCCTTCCTAATATTGATAATGCACTATTTCTTAAGTTGGATGATAGGTTCATTGAGTGTTAATTATTACACAACAAATTGACCAGTATGTTACATAAACTATATTCTTTCATAATATGTATTATGAAAAATATGTATTTCATAATAAAATATTTAAGAAATCAATAATGAAAATCTTTATTTACAGATGAAATCATAGACTGTCTAGAATAACCTCTGAAATAATCTGGCAGGAGGAGGAGTATAGGCAAAATAAAATTGGCTATGTCTTAATAACTGCTGAAGGTGGGTAATGGGAACAATGGAATTTATTATACTCTTCTATTTTTGTCTGTGTTTGAAATTTTCCATACTAAAAAGTGAAAATAAGGGTAAGACCTCTATTTACCTAATCAAAATATCATAACGAACTCACTTTAATCCTCATTTCAATTCAAGGATCCTAATATATGTAAACTATCCTTTCTGTCTACAGTCCTCACAAACCACTCCTAATGCATTATTCTGCCTGTTGCCATCCATTCAAATCATGAATGACAAGTAAATTAGACAAAGCTAACTCGAAAACTCAATCAGAAATATCCAAAAACTTTAGCTCAGGTTGAAAAACAATGAAAAGAAAGAAACGTACGTCGATGCATCTCCCGGTAAAGAATAGTCAATGCTTGCAGTGAGTTGTCATCTGTGGGTTCAAGGGCTGCCACCTCCTGTGCCAAGGTGAAGGCTTCCTCTTGCTTTCCAGTTCTCTGCAAACCAATTGCCTTTAAAACCTGATAGAAAGGAAAGAAAAATCAGTTTTCAAAAGGACCAGAAAAAGAAATATGAACCAAAGAAAGCCAATCTGAAAGTACAAGTTATAAGGTATACCTAGGTTGCTAATAAACTGAACCTATTTTTACTAAAAATATAAGCAAATCAAAAGTCTTTCCTATTTCAATCATATTAAGAGTACACAGTATGGCTTAAAAGAACCCTGTGAAAATAAAAAATTAGATTAATAATATCTAAAGAAATAAACAGCTAGCTTTTAATTAAATACTATTTATGGCATGTAAATGACCAGGAAACTAAACGGTCTACAAAGTACTCTGAAAGAACACAAAGTCACTAAAGAGATTAAACATCCTTCCCCTTTAAGGTGAAGAATTACAGATATAACCCACCAAATATAAGTAACTCAAGGGCAAAAGAACTTACCTTAGCACAATGAAGATCCTTATGTTTCTTCAACAGTTTATCTGCTTGCTGAATTGCCATTTTATTATTACCATTATCAAGATAATCTGTGAAAAAATAAATTATACAATAGTTATTATTCCTTCAACAATGAATATGAAAAATGCACACGCTGGTATGTTTCAGAAAGTATCTTTTTTTTTTTATTTCAGCATATTATGGGGGTACAGATGGTTAGGTTACGTATATTGCCCTTGCCCCCCCTCAAGTCCGAGTTTCAAATATGTCCATCCTTTGGGTGGTGCGCATTGCACTCTTTGTGTATACAAATACCCATCCCCTCCTCCCTCTCCCCTCCCCCCTCCCCAGAAAGTATCTTAATTTACTATTAAAAACATCATGGACCTGATTTTAACTCTAAACGGCTAGGATGGTCAATACAATCTTACATTTCTATAGTTACCTCTCATCCAAAAGCAATATAATCGGGTTATATTAGTCCTTAACGAAGATTCACGATTATACATATTTGGATGACAGATGACATTAATACTTTTATCTATAGAAAATTAATGGGTTTAGGCCGGGTGCGGTGGCTCATGCCTGTAATCCTAGCTCTGTGGGAGGCTGAGGTGGGAGGATTGCTTGAGCTCAGGAGTTCGAGACCAGCCTGAGCAAGAGCGAGACCCAGTCTCTTCTAAAAATAGAAAGAAATTAGCCAAACCACTAAAAACATATAGAAAAAATTAGCCGCGCATGGTGGCACATGCCTGTAGTCCCAACTACTCAGGAGGCTGAAGCAGTAGGAGCGCCTGAGCCCAGGAGTTTGAGGTTGCTGTGAGCTAGGCTGACGCCACGGCACTCTAGCCCAGGCAACAGAGCAAGACTCAGTCTCAAAAAAAAAAAAAAAAAAAAAAAAAAGCTATTAAGCAAATTAACACAGCTATCACCTCACATACTTTTTGTATGTACTAAGAGCATGTAAAATCTCTTTGCAAATTTTCAGTATACAGTACATTATTAACTCAAGTCCTCATGCTGTACATTAGATCTGTAGACTTACTCATCCTACATAACTGCAAGTTTGTATCCTTTGACCTGTGTCTCCCCATTTCTTCCCTCTCCTCACCCCTGTTCCACTGTTTCTGTGTATTCCACTCTTTTTAGAGTCCACATAGAAGTGAGATCATGCAGTATTTTTCTTTCTATGTCTGGCTTATTTCATCTAGCATAATGACCTTCAGGTTCACTTATATTGTTGCAAATGGCAGTATCTCCTTCTTTCTGAAGGCTCAATAATATTCCATTAAGTTTCATGATTTCTCTATCCATTCATACAGCAATGGACACTCAGGCTATTTCCATGTCTTGGCTATTGTGAAGAATGCTGCAATGAACATGGGAGTACTACAGATACCTCTACAGGGTGCTGATATAATTTTCTTTGGGTAGATACCCAGCAGAGAGGTTGTTGGGTCACATGGTAGTTTTATTTTCAATTTTTTTTCTTTTTGTTGAGACAGGGTCTCGCTCTGCCACCGAGGGTGAAGTACAGTGCCATGATCACAGTTCACTGCCACCTCAAACTTCTGGGATCAAATGATCCTCTTACTCCAGTCTCCAGAGTAGCCAGGACTACAAGTGTGCTTCACCACACACAGCTAATTTTTTTTTTTTTTGGTAGAGCCAGGGTCTCATTATATTGCTGAAGCTGGTCTCGAACTCTTGACCTCAAGCAATTCTTCCTATTTTTAATTTTTTGAGGAACCTCCATACTGTTTTCCATAACGGCTATACCAATTTACAGTCCCACCAATGATATACAAGGATTTCCTTTTCTCTATATCCTCACACTTGTTTCTCTTGTCTTTCTGATAATACCTATCCTAATAGGTGTGAGGTGATATCTCACTGTGGTTTTGATTTGCATTTCCCTGATGTTTAGTCATGTTGAGCACTTTTTCATATGCCTGTTGGCCATTTTTATATCTTTTATTGGAAAATGTCTATTCAGGCCCTTGGTCCATTTTTAAGTTAGGTTATTTGTTTGTTTGTTTTTTTGCTATTGAATTGTATGATCCATTCCAAATTTTAAGAAACACAAAGACTCACTATAACATTGCATTAAGGAATAAAAGCAATCAATCATTATTCAAAAGCCTAACAAAAGTCAAGATTCATTTCCAGATCAGAAGATCTAGAAGAAAATAGAAGTGTTATAAATGGGAAACAGGGCAGTGGCTGTCAATTCTAAATATAAAAAGATGTTCAGCTATTTGAAAGCTCTAAGAAGAAGAAAAAAAAAAAGAAATACAAAAAGATGACAGTCAACAGGCCAGACCATAACCTACTACCACTAGCAGGCCCTTCTTTCTTCATAAGGTCCCAAATAAGTATGGGAACAAACGAGGCACAGACAACCCAAAACAATCTACAGCCAGGCACGATGGCTGACGCCTATAATCCCAGCACTGTGGGAGGCCAAGGCGGGAGGGTCACTTGAGGCCAGGAATTTGAGACCAAGCTGGGTAACACAGCAAGACATTGTCTCTACAAAAAATAGGAAAATTAGCCAGGTGTGGTGCTATGTGCCTATAGTCTCAGCTACTCGGGAGGCTGAGGCAAGAGGATTGCTTGAGCCCAGGAATTAGAGGTTGCAGTGAGCTACAATTGCACTCTAGCCTGGGGGACAGAAGGAGATTCTGTCTCTAAATAAATAACCAATCTATGGACCAAATGTTGGTGAGAATGTGGAGCAACAGGAACTCTCATTCATTGCTGGTGGGAATGCAAAATGGTACAGCCACTTTTATAAGAAATCACCAAAGTGTCTTTCAAACTATGTCTTTCAAACTAAACAAACTCTTACCGTCTGATCCAGCAACCACACTCCTTGGTATTTACCCAAATGAATTGAAAATTACGCACACACAAAAATCTGCACATGAATGTTCATAGCAGCTTTATTAAATGTCAAAACTTATAAACAACCAAGATGTCCTTCAATAGGGGCATATATAAACAAATCGCACAATGGAATTTTATTCAGCGATAAAAAGAAATAAGCTATCAAAACACAAAAAGATATAAGAGAAAAAATACACAAACAAAAAAAAAGCCATGGAGGAATCTTAAATGCATATTGCCAAGTGAAAAAAGCCACTCTGGCCAGGCAAGGTGGCTCACACCTGTAATCCTAGAACTCAAGGAGGCCAAGGCAGGAGGATTGCTTTGGAGACCAGCCTGAGCAAGAGTGAGGCCCCATCTCTACAAAAAATACAAAAATTATCCAGGTGTGGTGGGGCACACCTATAGTCCCAGCTATTCAGGATGCTGAGGCAGGAGAATTGCTTGAGCCCAGGAGTTTGAGATTGCAGTGAGCTATGATGATGCCATTGCACTCTACCCCAGGTGACGGAGCAAGACTTTGTCTCAAAAAAAGAAAAAAAGTAAAGAAAAAAGCCAATCCTAAAAGGCTATATACTATATGATTCCCATATGACATTCTGGAAAGGCAAAACTATAGAGACAGTAAAACAATCAGTGGTCGTAGTTGGGGAGAGATGGGGGTAGATGCAGAGAACAGGGATTTTTAGGGCAGTGAAACTACTCTGTACACTACTCTAATGGTGGATACATGTCATCACACATTTGTCAAAACCTACAGAATGCACAACATGAAGAATGAACCCTAATGTAAGGTAATATATGGACTTCAGTTAACAATAATGTATCATATTGGATCTGCAATATACCGCACTAACGCAAGTTGTTACTAATAAGGAAGCGGGGGAGGTGCTTATGAGGGAGTATATGGGAACTCTCTGCTTTCTGCTCATTTTTCCATAAACTTAAAACTGCCATAAAGTTTATCAATTTCTTTTAAAGTCTAACAAAAGCAAATACTCATTTCCAGAGAAAGAAACTGAGAAGTGCTATAAATGGGAAACAGTACAGTAGCTGTCCATTCTAAATAGACAAAGATGACTGAACACAGGCCAGTTTACCATCTACTACCACTACCAGGTTCTTCTTTGAGCATCAAGGTCCCAAATCAGCATAGGCATGGACAACTCAAATAATCTATGACTCCAGTGGTCCAGAGTGCCCCAAATAAAAGAAATAAACTATCATTTTACCACATGATTTAAATTTTTCTCCATTGAACACTTTACTGAAAACTTTTAACAGATGGCATGAACACATGAGTTTTATCTCTTCAATGCACTTAATATTGATGAGCACCAATAATGCTAGGTAAAAAGATAAGCAGCCTTACTCTGTAGGGAATCACAATCTAGAAAGGAAGGTCAAAGACCTAATACTCAGGTAGAGGGGCCAGGCACAGTGGCTCACACCTGTAACTCTAGCACTTTGGGAGGCGGGAGGGCTGCCTGAAGCCAGGGACTTGAGCCCAGCCTGGGCAACATAGCAAGACCTTATCTCTACAAAAAAGAAAAATGGCCACATGTGGTGGTGGGCACCTGTTATCCCAGCTACTGAGAAGGCTGAGGCAGGAGGATTGCTTGAGCCCAAGAGTTTGAGGTTGCAGTGAGCTATGATGTCACACTGCACTCTAGCCTGGGGAACAGAGCAGGACCTTATTTAAAAAAAACAAAAAAAGAATATCTGACAGATAAGCCAGTTCAATAAATGACGCTCTCTCTTCTTAATAATGATGCTTACCTCATTCTGAGTCAGTTCTAAGTTACTGCTGACTTGGTAATGCAAGGTTCCAGGTTCATAGAACATTATCTTCATATCTTGATAAGACCTAACTCTGAGGGTCTGCCCATAAATGGATCAGATCCCAGAGGTCAGGACTATAAGGATATTTTCCTTTTCCCTCTGTAGTTGACAAGGTTCTAATATACTGTATCTATTTGCCCATGCCGTCTTCTCTGGAATTGGTTTCCACTACCCCTGCCGAAGGGATAAGGCTAGATGACTATGTCTAGACCAGGTAACTGCAGCCTATCCCAGGTGGATGGACATTTGTCCCCAGTTGAGTAAACCAAGTCTCTCCCTGGTAATCTTAAATCACAACACGGAAAGACCAAGTCGGCAAGCTATGGGGAACCCCAGTCGAGAAATCATAAATATTTTGAGCCTGAGGCTGCCAATGGCAGCTCCAGAATTTCTGTCTTGAAGGAGCTATAAGGCATGCAAGTTGGTTGACAGGGAGCAAAGAAAAAGAGCTATCTTTTGATTCTTCATTCACACAGCATTTATATAAAAATGAAAAACATCAATTATCTATCAAAAAATATTGAGGCGCCGGACACGTTGGCTCACGCCTGTAATCGTAGCACTCTGGAAGGCCGAGGTGGGCGGATCGTTTGAGCCCAGGAGTTGGAGACCAGCCTGTGCAAGAGAGAGACCCCATCTCTACTAAAAAAAAAAAATAGAAAGAAATTAGCTGGACAACTAAAAATATATAGAAAAAATTTTAGCCGGGCATGGTGGCGCGTGCCTGTAGTCCCAGCTACTCGGGAGGCTGAGGCAGAAGGATCACTTGAGCCCAGGAGTTTGAGGTTGCTGTGAGCTAGGCTGATGCCACGGCACTCTAGCCCGGGCAACAGAGTGAGACTCTGTCTCAAAAAAAAAAAAAAAAAAAAAAAAAGATGATCACTTGAGCCCAGGAGTTCCAGGTTGCAGTGAACTGTGATGATGCCACTGCACTCTATCCCAGAAAACAGAGTGAGACTCTGTCTCAAAAAAAAAAAAAAAAAAAATTAAAAGTCTAGGGCTTTTTCAAGGGTCATATTTTCAGAACAGAAGAGAAGAGGTTGTGCCAAGTGACCTCTCTACAGAAAAGCAAGATAGTCTTTACTCACCAAGACACCCCGTCACTCCTGGGGCAAAACAGGAGGACAAGACTCGCATACCTAACACTGCCCAACAGGAGGTGAGAATAAATACCACCTTTTATTGAGGATATCAGAGTTTTTATTAACAAACTACAGCAGAATAATTACTGAGCTTATGTTTGGCGAGGCACCCAAGAGAAATGTCCTAACTCACTAAAGAAGTGATTGCCATTGGAGACACAGCTGGGAAATATGCTACACCTGATTCAAGCTAGCGCCAGAATGCAGGTTAGTAAGACAGGATCGTGTCGGTGTGGGTGTGTGTATTCTAAAGCCCATGGAAACATTTTTTTTCTTTTCTTCCTTTCTCTTTATCAAATCTCCTCTTAAAAACCTTTTTCTTTTTCTCTTTTTCCATCATTCTCAGGGAAAAACATTTTTTCTATTATGAATACTTCTCTACTTTGTAATTTGCTGACCTAGTAATTCCCATATCCTATATTAAGTTATTACGTGCCATATCTGATTATCATTTCCATTTCCAATTATTTAAACACAATCAAATATTTATTATGTCTTTCCATCCCTCTTCTTCCTTGCCTCATAATCTCTAAAAACTTTTTTGCGGGAACAAGGTCTTGCTATGTTGCCCAGGCTGATATCAAGCAATCCTCCCACCTCAGCTTTCTGAGTACCTGGTATTACAGGCATGTGCCACAATTCCTGGCTTAAAAACATTTAAAAATTAATAATAATGGTACAGGAAAGCACCAGAGCTCACCCAGTCATACAAGAGTGCAAAATCTGCTGAGAACTATGTAGCAAAAGAGATTATTCATTCTTTGCAAAAGGAGAATGAATAATAAAGTAGGAGTTCTAATAAGGTCATGGGTAGAGGTTTTCAAAAACTAAAAATGCCATATCCAAACTTATCAATTTATGATGAGTAATGCAAGATGACTGTGAAGAGGTTTCAACTAATCAAATCTATACACAGAAAAGCTATTCCAATCCTAGACACAAGCAGAATTTCAATCCACCACATCTCAACCCACCACAATTTTTCAATGAATCACTTCATAGCCCCGTCCATGTCTACCCTCAATGATATCCAGGAAGACGTGAGGTCCCAGGCAAAGTTTTCAACAGTTGTAAAATCCTTAAACCTTGGCAGTCAGTACAAATATTGCAGTACCAAGACAGTGGTGCTGCTGAATCTGATTTTGACGAAGTGCTGGGTTCTCCAGTCAGAATGCCTGTTTTAGAATCCCTGCTCTACAACTTACTAGCTACAACCGTGAGCAAGTTAATGGCCTTCAGCTTCCTATGATCACAATAATCTTACCTACCTAACAGCCCACAAGTAAGCACTAATTAATGCTGATGGTTGTTGAACTTACGGCTGGTGGGTGAGCACCACCATAGATGAGTTTGTTCATTTGTCAGGTAGTGAATGTCTGAGTTTAAGGAATAATAGTTGTTTAGGGGTACTAATGTATTTAAACAATAAAAGTCTGGAGTTCAAAAGTCAAAAGTGCTGAATTCAAGGACAGTCTGTACCCATTCTTTTCCTATTCCTGCCAGTTTAAACTAATCACCTTAGAATTCCTAAAGAAAGCCTCTAATCCTCTTCCCATGTAGCTATAACAAAAGCTACATAACTCTGACTTCAGTTTTGAGAACATAACCCATTAATATATCCCAGTTAATATGTCCTGATGTTTAACAATGTAAAATGGACATGGTGTTTCTCATTGGATAGTCAAAACACTCCTCATTCTCAATGGCTATGGTACCAAAGGAATTCTCTTTGGTCAAGAATAATTTTAAAAATCCAATTATTCTTGAAAGCAAGTCTTTTTGGTTAAAAAAAAAAAAAAAAAGTCTGCAGGCAGCTGCTACACAAAGCTGAAATTAGTCCAACTATGAACCCTGGATTCAATTCTCACCTTCTATCGCCCACTTTGTAGCACTTTGTATGTATCATCTCTGCCCTCTGAAAATGTACACTGAGGGCAAGCGCATGAGAATATGCAGCCGTAGGGAAAAGAAAATCAGAGTCTTCAGCTCAAAGTGAGGGGGTTTCTGGCATAATGGTTAAGAGAGTGAGCCCGGAAAAGCCCACAGGGGTTTTAATCCTAACTCCAAGAAATATTAGCTGAGTGGCCTTAGACAAATTACACATCAATAAATACCCAGTTTCCTCAACTGTTTTAACAAAAGCGGGGGGCGCTGGAAAAAAACAGTACCCACCACATGAGAATGCGTGAAGATTAAATGAGATAACCTATATAAAAGGCCAAAGACAGTGACAAATGTCAGTGTACAGTGGTCTGTACACTTTAGCCATTATTATTACCCATCTCACAGTGGTGGTGTTGCTAGAATCAGATGAGATATGAAAGTAAAACATCACAGAAATTATGAAGTAAAAGCAGGACCGACTGTGCCAGAAATATAACGTGAACATCGCCCCCCCCCAAAAAAAACACTAAATGATTCCAGCCCTGAGAGGCCTCCCTTTAGCATCATCCAGTAGACGTGAGGTCTACTTTTGCAAAAAACCACTGACCTTCAAGCTTCCTCATCATTAACTGAAATAGACCAAGACCATACAACTATCTAAGAAGAAAGGAAATGCAAAAGGGACCGTCGTCCAATTACAGAACATCTCCGTTATTGAAAAAGCGTTGCTCCCAAACACAAATCTGTGGCTTTTCACTACCAGGTTAGCAGGATGACATCAAGGTCTTAAAGCCTGCGGGTTGAGGTAAGCGGTGTCGAGAAGGATCTACTTAGCACGCGTAAAGGAAGCTGCAGAGAAAACCACAGAGAAGCTGCAGAAAGGAAAAGCATTCCAGCAGCCCCGCATGCCCCTCTGACACCGCTATTTTGGGCCCAAGACCCCCTCCCCCCGCCTCCCACGTGTGCCCAGAGCAGCTGTTTCTCCACCAAACAGCTCTGGATTAGGAGCTTGGGAATCCTGGGCCTGCTCTTCACTCGATCAGGGTGACCTTGCGTCAGCCCCCCTTCCCCTCTCTGGACCTCGGTTTCTCCATGTACGGCGAATCCCACCTAGTCAGACAACCTCCTAGGCCCAATTCCCGTAAATAAAAACTCCCTGGTGGAGAGTTTTCTCTCAGGTGGGATGTCCCACCCTTATGCCGGAGCCGGCTTCCACCTGCGGGAAGATCTTCCGTCTCCCTTGGAGCGGCCCTATCAACGCAGCCTGTGGACAACCCAAGTGTCTACGCGAACCACCGCGCCTGCCAGTCGGGCCAGCTCTGCCGACCAGCCGCTGCCCCAATCGCGCCGCTACCACCTCAGGGCTCAGGAAGGCAGGGCCGGCGCCTACGCGAGGCCCGGGGCTGCGGCCTAGTGGCCCGCGCGGCCCGCCCCCAGCGCCTGCCTGTCCTGCGCGCGGGCTCTCAGCTCCCTTCTTGGGCCTTTGCCCCGGCCTCGGCAGCCCTCAGCGCCTCGGACTGGCGACTGGGCAGGCCGCAGGCACTCACCGTAAATGGGCCGGAGGCGCCTGTCGTTAGGGTCCTGCACATGGCCCCGCGTCGCCATGATGACAAGCGCAGAACCGCTGTGCGCACGCGCGGGGCAGGCCCCCGGGAAGGGACTGTTAAAGGGCCAGCGTCGATCTCGCTGAGTCTATCGCGATAGTCGCGAGGGCTGCAACTGAATGCGCCTGCGCGGAAAGGGGTGTATTTCCCCCAGTCGCCGCTTCCATAGATGTGCTTTGTGCTTCGTAGATGGAATCAAGCTGGCAAGAGGAGGTGCCTGTTGCGATGGAAATCCCTTCCCAGTCACCTACTGGGAAGTGAGGAGAGAAGGGGAGAAAGTTCTCGGTCAAAATTCGGGCTCGGCTGCTCCTGTTTATTGTATTTATCCTCTGTCCTGAAAAACCAGTTAGGCTTGGCTATGATTAATTGTTGAGGAACCAGGAACTCCTCGGGGACAGTGACCCAGGGAAAAGTAGGGGGAAGGGGGCTGATCAGCAGTAAAAATCTGCCCCAAAATTTCGAGAACCCTCCACCCGAGAGGGTTTAGCCGACTAAGAAGCATCCTAGATGAATTCAGTATGTGCCTAGAGCCCTGCAGAGACAGTGTGTTGCATGGTTTTTAAATGTATTATTTAATGTTCGTAACAGCTCTAGTATCTCCCTAGGAGGTAGGTACTATTATAGTATTACCTTCCTTTTTACAGATAGATTTATTCATACAAAACTTATTGAGTGCTTATTGTTTGGTATGCTCTGTTTTACGCTTGGAGGATACATCGGTAAAATAGACAAAGCCTTAATGCAGCTTTATTTGTACTGGGGGAGACAAACAATAAGCAAAGTAGACAGTATATTAGATGGTGATAAATGCTACTGAGAAAAATCAAGAAGGGACTTGGGGGAGGGGGTGAGAGATGGAGACAATTTTATAATAGATAATGTGGTCAGGGAAAACCTATCTGAGAAAGTGACAATTGTTAAATACTTTAAGTAGGAGAAGGAGCCAGGTAGGTGATCAAGGCTCAGTGGGGTCATGACCTAAGACCACATAGTCACTGTGATTCAAACCCAGTTTTCTCCGAGAACACTTATCCCCTCCATTACATTGTTACGGGCCCAGTGTAGTATCCCCAATGTCAGCCTTAACCAGCTGGGGTTCATCCCTACTACTGATGTTCCCTCCTCCCATTCTGGGCCTTTTAGTGTCCAAAAAAATGATTCTCCAACTCTAGTGGACATCTGAAACCCCTGGGGAACTTGATAGCCATGAGTTTCCTGGAGTTCTACTCCCAGAGATTCTGATTCAATCTGGGGACCACTCTTTGAGAAATACTAGTTAGGGGATCTAGATCAAAAGTCTTCAGAATCCAGCCGGGCGTGGTGGCTCACGCCTGTAATCCTAGCTCTCTGGGAGGCCGAGGCGGG
>NW_012154285.1:6636477-6644226 GCF_000956105.1 Propithecus coquereli
GCCTCGGCCTCCCAGAGAGCTAGGATTACAGGCGTGAGCCACCGCGCCCGGCCCATCACATTTTTTAATATTTTAAAAGTTTTAAAATGTATGTTTACAAAAATGGCACACAAAAAAGGTAAGCATGTCAAACCTTTTGATCTAATAATTTATTCCAAGGCCATCATTGGCAGAGTGCAGAAAAATATAAAACGAAGGTTGTTTCCTAATAGTCCTAAGGTCCTAACTGTCCATCAATAGGGACTGGTGAAATAAATTATGATATACCATGAAATGGAAAAAATGCAGCCATTAAAATTAAAGAAGTAGAGCATCATTTACACATATGGGAAGATGCCCATGACATACTGAGTTTATAAAGCAGGTTACAGAAGAATGTGTATGGCATGATAAAATAATGTGGACAGTTAACCATCTGGCTGACAAAGATAGACAGGTGTCAGCTACCTAGAGAGATGTCTGAAAGGACACAAATGTTAAGTTTCCTCATTGCTTGATGATAGAACTTAGAGGCCAATCTACTTAATTCTTTAAACTTTTCCTGTTTGAATTGTTTATAAAAACAAACAAAATAGTATTCCAGTAGAAGTGAGCACGTTCAGCACTCAGATCTTGGTTTCTAATACCACTCTCCAATAGAAAGAAACCAGGGCTCCTTGTCTGATTCTAGGACAGGGGCAAGGAATATACCAGATGAGGTTTGAGCATCTTGTATTGTTATAAAGTAAGAAAGTGTAGGCTAGGCATGGTGGCTCATGCTTATAATCCTAGCACTTTGGGAGTCCAAGGCAGGAGGATTGCTTGAGCTCAGGAGTTCGAGACCAGCCTAAGGAAGAGCAAGACCTCATCTCTATTTTAAAAAAAGAAAAAGAAAGTGCTCAAAAAACAAAAGGATAGGGAACGTGTCAAAGAGACACAGGAGCCAACCTGAAAGAGCTCCTAATGACCAAAACTAGAACAATTTGAGCAACAAAATAAATAATCGAGTATTAGATTATAACCTAAATTATAAAATAAACATACATGATCCCAGGCTGATATGAACAATTGAATAAATAAATAAATAGGGAGAGAGACAAATCTTCCTTGTAGAATTCCAAGCAATATGTGTAGATACTTCCCCACCCAAGGTGGAGCTTAACCTCCCCCCTCTTCCCAACCTCACCCGCCCTCCACCTTGTGTATGGGCTGGAATTAGGGCTGGTGTCCTAACTTTTAGTGTCCTAAGAGTTGAGTATAGAAAGGAAAAAGTAATAATTTTGCAGTTGAGAAACCTTGTAAACCCTACCTCGACTAAGTGATCCAGGTCAACATTATCAGTGCTAATTCATGTTGTGTCGTTGATATTATGTGGTGAGAAGGACACTGTAACTCTGTAGTATTCTTCCCCCAAACCTATAACCCCAGACTAATCACAAGGAAAACATCAAATGAACCCAAATTAAGTGACATTCTACAAAATGCCTTGCCAGTGTTGTTCAAAATTGTCAAGGTCATGAAAAATAAAGAAACAAGAAATTGTCACAGACCAGAGGAGACAGAGACATCACAACTAAATGTGATATCCTGGTTGGGATCCTGGGACAGAAAAAGGGCATTAGTGGAAATACTGGTGAAATTCAAATAAGGTTTAGAGTTTAGTTAATAGCATTGTGCCAGTGTTGGTATCTTCATTTTGAGAAATGTGCCGTGGTAATGTGAGAAGTTAACATTAAGGGAAACTGGGTGAGAGATATATAGAAACTTTACCCTCTTTTCAACTTCTGTATAAATCTAAAATTATCCCAAAATAAAAGATTTATTTTAAAATGCATCATTTTTCATAATGGGGAGAGCTATATTTTTAAAACCATATGGCCTAGAAACTCTGAACTCTGTCCCTAGGCTAGCTAAAAGAGAAAATTCCAGTACCAAGTGCACAGAGAAATTCCTGTTGAGAACTGGAATCCCTCCACTAAAGATAGGGTCTGTGATCCTTGTGGAAAATCATTCCTAGGGCCTAGGAGGCTTTAAAACACCCCAAATACAGAGGTTGGGGTTAGAAGGAAGTGAGTTTCTAGGTCAACAGTTCTCAAAGCGTGACCCCCAGTCCAGCATCAGTATCATCTGAGAACTTAGAAATGTCGATTCTTAGGTGATGCTCCAGACCTATAAAATCAGAAACTCAGGGACTAGGGCCCATCAAGCAGTGCTTTTATAAGTCCCCTGGTGATTGTGATTCAGGAGAAAGTTTGAGAATTGAACTTTTTCTTTTCTTTTTTTTTAAGAGACAGGGTCTCACTCTGTTGCCCAGACTAGAGTGCAGTGGCATCATTACAGCTCACTGCAACCTCAAACTCCTGGGCTCAAGCAATCCTCTTGTCTCAGTACCTGGGACTACAGGTGTGCACCACCATGCCCAGCTAGTTTTTCTATTTTTTGTAGAGATGTGGGTCTCACTCCTATTCAGGCTGGCCTTCAACTCCTGGCCCCAAGCGATCCTCCCACATCCGACTCCCAAAGTGCTAGGATTACAGGCATAAGCCGAGAATCAAACTTTCTGATGGCTAGATGAGGTGGCTTACACCTGTAATCCTAGCACTCTCGGACTCTGAGGCAGGAGGATTGCTTGAGCTCAGGAGTTCAAGACCAGCCTCAGCAAGAGTGAGACCCTGTCTCTACTAAACAAAATATATATGTATATCTATATTTATCTCTCTCTATATATGAATAAAGAAACAAACTTTCTGGCCTACCTCAAAGGTGGGCAAACAATGACCCATGGGCCAAATCTCACATACCACCTGTTTTTGTATAGCCTGTGAGCTAGGAATGGTGTTTACATTTTTAAATGCATGAAAAAATCAGGAAGAAGAAGAATATTTCGTGGTGTGAAAATTATTTAAAATTCAAATGTCAGTGTCCGTAAAAAAAAAAATTGCATAGAAAACAGCCATACCTGTGCATTTGTGCATTTTCTGTGGCTTTCATGCTTCAACAGCAGAGCTGAGTAGTTGCAATGGATACCATATGGCTCACAGCTGAAAATATTTGCTATCTGGCTCTTTACAGAAAAAGTTTGCTGACCCCTGCTCGAGGTTAATGGAAAGCATTTAAATACGCCCAGGATAAAGTTATAAGGCAAAATACACACAATCCTTGGGATATACTTATGCATTATTCATTGTTTATCCAAAGTTCAAATTTAACTGGGTCACTTGTACTTTTATTTGCTAAATCTGGCAACCCTACCCCAGGGAGAACTCCATGCCCCCAAAATCATGCTAACCAGCAAGAATGAAGGGTAGAAGCCTCAGGCAAGCTGACCCCAGCATCACTGTGAGATGGTGTAGCCAGATATCAGCTAGCTGAGGTTGGACTTAGACGGAGGAGAGGAGGGAGGAAGAGACATGGGGTTCACCTTTGGTGCAAGTGAAAGAGATGCTGAGTCACCTGAGTTTCAAGAATTTCCCAGGAATGGAAAAATACAGCACCTTCAGCAGAGGCACATATGAGGCTCCTGGCCAGGGCTGTGGTTGCTCAGCTATGCTCATAGGTTACTTTTGTTGGCCCGTCTCCTGAGGAATGCTGACAGGCTTGCCACCCAGCTCTCTGAACTTGGCAAGGCCACGGTGTGATCTGGACCTAACTAACAGAGGCCCCTAGATCTTTAGGTCACCATCCTTAGTGGGATGTATTTTCCTCCACTCCGAAAGCCTGTTTCCCATCCAAGGAGGATGAATTGGCCTTTTTCTTTTCTCATTCCTACCACTTGTGCTCAGAGCCTACGACTGAAGCAGTGACCCGGCCCCAGGGGGGCCTGTCCTTACCTGCCCCTGGGAGGCAGCTTCCACACCCTTTGGCAGGCCTGAGTCACTTCAGGTAACAAAGGATGACCACCAAGAGGGCCAAAAGCCTGACTCAGAAGTTGGAACTCTTAGAGATGACATTATGGAAAAATTCTCAGCATACAGCAGGTTTTCATGAAATGGTGGTTCTATTTTCTCGACTTAGAGCTGGGGAGTACACCCTTTATTTGGCGAAAGATTTGCTCTGGTGAGAAACACTTTCCCTAAAGGGCAGTGAGGCACATGGGTGCATTGTACCTGAGAAACTGGGGACACAGGGAGAAGGACCCCATTGCTTGGGTGTGGTGACGTAGGTGTCCCCACCCAATGACTCGTGTAGTCTTTCTTTGTGTTTCTTTTCTGTCTTCATGGACTTGTTTGAAAACCTAATCCTAAACAGGACAATGACATATTGCACAGTTTTTATGGTTGATTTCCTGCACTTTTGACATGGAATAAACAGCAACTCTGGCTCTGAAATCAAACAGGTTTGGCTTTAAATCCAGGCTCTGACATTTATAAACGCTGTGATCCTAAGCAGATGATGGAACATCTCTGAGCCTCAGTTTCTGCATTTGTAAAATTAGGATAATAAAATAGCCAGGCACAGTGGCTCAGGCCTGTAATCCTAGCACTCTGGGAGGTCTAGGCAGGAGGATTGCTTGAGGTCAGGAGTTTGAGACCAGCCTGAGCAAGGGGTGACCTACACCTATTTTTTGTCTATACAAAAAATAAAAAAATAAGCCAGGCCTGTTGGTGTGTGCCTGTAGTTCCAGCTACTTGGGAGGCTGAGGCAGAAGGATCGCTTGAGCCCAGGAGTGTGAGATGGCAGTGAGCTATGATCACGACACTGTACTCGATCCTGGGCGGAGGCCCCATTCCAACACAATCCCTTCTGTGCAGTGGCTGTTTCCCCAGCACTTCTAATTCTGTCCACCAGGTGGCACATGAATACCAAAAAGCCCAGGCCAAACCAGAAAGGATTCATCTAATTTTGTTATTCTTGTTTAACAAAGCGTAGCAAATATGATACTCTTGTAAGCTATATTTTTATAATTTTATAGTCAACTTTATTGAGGTATAATTTACATGCCACAAAATACACAGGAAAGCTGAAAATTGTGCTTTTTAAGCGCACAATTTAATGATTGTGCAACCGTTACAATAATCCAATTTCAGAACATTTCCATCGCCCTATTAACATCCCTCTGTAAGCTAGTGTTTTTGCTTTTAAAAATTATGTAATATTTCAAGATCTGTAAAAGTAAAGAGAATATCAGCCATATATACACATCACATGGATTTAACAAATTGTAACATTTGGCAAGTATAGACTCATATTGCATGCACATTTCTTCTCCCCACCTCCCTGCCTTTCCAGAGATAACTGATATTCTGCTCCCAGGGTATCCCTTCATCCACGTTTTAATATTTTTATTATATGTGTATGTTTCTATAAACAATATGTGGTATCGTTTTGTTTCCTTTAAAAATCCCATAAATGTTTTCATGTTATTCACATGCTTTTGTAAGTTGCTTTTTCACCTGCTGTTTGGATAAATATTCCCTAACTGCACTTCGATAAGTTTGTACGAATTTGCACTCTCACCACCAGCATGTAAAAATGCCAGTTTCTCTTGCCAACACACTGTGCACTCAAATTTTGGGATCTTTGATAATCTCATAGTGAAAAATATTTCCATATAATTCTAATTCATCTTTCCCTGGTTACAAATGATATTTAGCATATTTTCATCTGTTTAAGAACAGTTTGTATTTCTTTTTCTTTGATTAGTTTGCTCATGTCCTTAGGCCACTTTTTTCAGCAGGTCGTTAGTCTTTTCTTTCTAATTTGTAATCACTTTTCTTTTTCTTTCTTTCTTTTTTTTTTTTTTTAAGAAACAGGGTCTATCTCTGTCACCCAGCCTGGAGTGCAGTGGTGCGATCATAGCTCACTGCAGCATCAATCTCCTGGGCTCAAGCGATTCTCCTGCCTCAGCCTCCTGAGTAGCTGGGGCTAGAGGTACATGACACCATACCTTGCTAATTTATTTTATTTTTTTTAAGGAATTTAAAAAAAAAATGTTGGCTGAGTGCGATGGCTCACACCTGTAATCCTAGCACTTTGGGAGGCCCAGGCTGGAGGATTGCTTGAGGCCAGAGTTCAACACCAGCCTGAGCAAGAGCAAGATCCTGTCTCTACAAAAAATAGAAAAATTAGCTGGGCATAGGGTGGACACCTGTAGTCTCAGCTTCTTGGGAGGCTGAGGCAGGAGGATCACTTGAGCCCAGGAGTTTGAGGTTGCAGTGAGCTATGATGATGCCATTGCTCTCTAGCCCAGGTGATAGAGTGAGATCCTGTCTCAAAAAAAAAAAATTATGTTACCATGTTGCCCAGACTGGTCTCAAACTCCAGACTTCAAGCAATTCCCCTGCCTCGATCTCCCAAGTAACTGGGATAACAGGTGTGAGCCACTGCGCCCAGCTGCTATAGGGTTTTTTTGCAATGAAGAAATGTTTAATTTTTTTTGCAGCCTTTCCCCACTTCGATATCATTTTTAAATTACTTTATTAATTCTTCTCGTTTTTTTTTTCTTTTTAAAAATAAGACAAGATATCGTCAAGCAGTCTCCTAGTATTTTTATGGTTTCATTTTTAACAGGTAAATCTTTAATCCATTTAGAATCTATTTCTGTATAAATAACAAGATGGGTTTCCAGTTTTATCGTTTTCAGGTGTACCAAACCCAAGTTATTTGAATAACCCATCTTTTTCACGAAGCACAGAATGCTATCATTATCATATGGTAAATTTCCATATGCATGGCTATCTAGTCATGGAGCAGTTTACAGGCTCCATTCAAGGGAGGTCAAAGGTCAAAGCTGGGGGCCGGCAAATGGGAATCCGTGCAGCTGGCTGGATTCTCTGTTCTTGCTGCTGGCCTCTTAAGAGACTCTTGGCAGCTGCATTTGGCTGCCGGATGCCAAGAAGGAGGCCCTTGATTTGAAATGAAGGAGGCTCGGGGAGGTAGTGATGCTATACGGGTGAGTTCCCTGGTAAAACAGAGCATAAGAGATAAGGGATTAAAACCAGCCAGGAAATTGACAAACTGATTCTAAAATTTATCTGGAAATGCCAATGACCTACAATAGCCAAGATAATCTTGAAAAAGGGGAGGAAGAAAGTAGGAGGGCTTGTTAGGTAGATAGTTTCTCCAGCTCTTCTCGGGACAAGGGTTCCCTGTTTTGGTGCTGTTTCCAGCAATTGCCCCACCTGGGAAGAAGGATAAGGGCGGGCACTCCATTTTGGCATTGCCCCACCCTTAATCCTATCCTGAGCAACTGCTGCACCTGGGGAAGGAGGGAATGCTTTATCAATCTAGGAATTCCCCAGCCTAGGTATAATAGGCTTTAGAAAGTCACCTAGAGTAACCTAAAGGTAATTAATATGCTATTAGCTCGAATCTGCATTACTGTTCACCTGTCTCCCTGCCCCATGGGCTTTCTTAGAGGGAGCTCCTATATGCATATATATGTTCCCTGCCTGAGGTTACTGAAGTTACTCTGTCATATTGGCCTTGCTGGTGATTTTTCCAGGAAAGGAGTCAGGGGACCAGGATAATAGTCTGGACTTGCCACTTTTGGTGGTCATTCTTGGGCCAAGAGTGCACCAAGAACCGAGGGCAGACTCCCACCCTGACATCTTTGGTGCCGAAACCCGGGATTCTGACAGACTTATATTACTAGATTTCAAGACCCAGGTGTGCCAACACACCCGGCTTAGGAACATTTTATTTCTGACCAGAAAAGGCAGCCAGGGCATGGTGGTCATAATGGCAGCAGAAAGGATTCAGATTATTAGGCTTGATGAAGATCTATTTCTTGGGTTACCAGGAGACATCTGTATGAGAGGATTAGATGGA
>NW_012154285.1:6645321-6647985 GCF_000956105.1 Propithecus coquereli
CTACTAAAAATAGAAAGAAATTAATCGGACAACTAAAAATATATAGAAAAAATTAGCCGGGCATGGTGGCACATGTCTGTAGTCCCAGCTACTTGGGAGGCTGAGGCAGTAGGATCGCTTGAGCCCAGGAGTTTGAGGTTGCTGTGAACTAGGATGACGCCACGGCACTCTAGCCTGGGCAAAAGAGTGAGACTCTGTCTCAAAAAAAATAAAAATAAAAATAAAAATAAAAGACTTGCCATAAAGCTACAGCCATAAGAAAGTGGAGAATTGGCATAGGATAAGCAAATAGATTAGTAGAACAGAAAGTCCAGAAATAGACTCTACATACACAGTCCCTTGATTTATGACAAAGTCCCAAGTGCAATTTAATCGAGGAAAGAATTTTTCTCCCAGTAAATGGAACAAAACCTTTAACTCACACCATACACAGATATGAATTCAAGATGAGTCATAGACCTAAATGTAAAAGCTAATAAGGCTTCTGGAAGAAAACACATCTTTGTGACCTTGGGTAGGCAAAGATTTCTTAAATGGGTACAAAAAGCACTAACCATAATACATAACTCTTCCCTTTATTCAACACTTCCTTGTCTTTTCTTTCTTTTTTCTTTTTTTTTTTCCAAGACAGAGTCTTGCTCTGTCCCCCAAGCTAGAATGCAGTGGCATCATCATAGCTCACTGCAACCTCAAACTCCTGGGCTCACTCCTGCCTCAGCCTCCCAAGTAGCTAGGACTACAGGTGTGCACCACCACGCTTGGCTAATTTTTTTTCTATTTTTACTACAGACGGAGTCTTGCTTGAACTCCTGACCTCAAACGATCCTCCTGCCTCAGCCTCCCAGAGTGCCAGGATTATAGGCGTGAGCCACCGCGCCCAGCCTTTACTCGACATTTATCGAGTACCTACTGGGTGTACTGCCCTATGCTAGGTTCCAAAGACACACTTGTAAGATGTCAGCCCCGCCTCCCAGGAGCTCGCTCTGTCTAATGGGGCAATGGGCACATACCCAGGCAATAATACTGCAGCTTTCTTAGGGCTCGGATTGGACACTCACAGGAAGCAATGGGGTGCAGAGGAGGGGCAGCTTACCCAGAGTTCAGGGAAGGCTTCTTGGAATATGTGAAATCAAAGGCAAGTCTTGAAGGCTGAGGGAAGTCAGGTTGTGGCAGAAAGAAACAGTGTTCGGGAAGTCCTGGCGGAGGGAGGGGTGGATGGGTAGAACTGTAAGATATTCAATTTGATAGGAGCAGACGGGCGGGGCTTGATATAGTCTCAGGAATGTGTCTGTGTTATTAATTTCCCTTTAATTCATCATTTAAGCCAGGGGTTGTCCAACTTCACTGAGCACAGGAATCACCCTGTAACTTCTAAAATGAATATTCTGGGATGCCACCATAGAAATGTTTATGCGGTAGCTGCAAAATCGGCCTAGGAATCTGCATTTTAACTAGTCCTCTCCCTCTTCGCCTTCCTCCGTGCTGCTACTTACCTTGCCAGTCCTCAAACCACTCGCTGAAAAATACTAATTTAGCATGAAGGTCTTTACCCCTGGGAAACTGGGAAGTACTTCCTTAGGCGGCATAGGGGAGGGAACTGAGGGCTTTCTTGGAAAATCAGACTATGATGCAAAGGACCTTGCTAAGTCTCCTCCCCTGGACACAGGAAGGGTCTGCGCAGGCGTCTGAGGGATGGAGCTGCCTGAGGAAGGGCGGCAGCTCCTGAGAACTCTGCCCAGCAACCCCGCAGCCTTGAAAATGTCCCAGCATGCTCTGAGGCCTCCCAGCCAATCCCAGTCCTGCTCGTGAATATGCATGAGTCCCAGATGTCAGCTGGGGTTTTGAGCCTCCTCCTCCCTGCTCAAACACCACACTACACACACACACACACACACACACACACACACACACACACACACACACACTCTCCCTCCCTCATCCTTCCTCTTCACCAACAATAGTTGACAACATCTTTAACTCCCTACTTCAAAACTGACACACTAATGTAAACATTTTGGGGCCTGAGGATATACCAACAGAATGTTTCAGGGCCTGGCACCTCCATTAGCAAACTGGCTTTCAGCACTGGTCTTACAAAATATTTCTCTAGTAATAAATGAATATACTTGTGACTATGTGCAAAGAAAAAATCGAACAAAATGGATATTTAAAGTCTACCCTGAAAGAGCTGAGTCCACAGGAATATAAGGGTGTGCAGTATGTGTCCTTCCATGGCAGACATTGTCCTTTGCCTCCCTAATAGCTATGTTTCCCCTTATTCCCTGGTAGAGGTCCTACTTCCCCTTCCCACGTTGTCAATTATCTAAGCCCCTCTGGGTAATCACGAGGTGGCCGGCTAATGGGTGAGTGCCTGAGTCACACCCTGAGTCACTGAGAAATAAAAGAAGATGGAACCCCAAAACTTTTAGGTAGAAATTAAAAGGCTAGTTGAAAAAAAGGCCAAGGCTAAGGATTAATAACTCATGCGAGCTGGAGATATGTGTGTACACATGGATGGCTGGAACTTTTAATAACCAAAAGCTAAATAAAGCCATACTCGGCTGGGCACGGTGGCTCACGCCTGTAACCCTAGCACTCTGGGAGGCCGAGGCGGGAGGATTGCTTGAGCTCAGGAGTTTGAGACCAGCCTGAGTAAGAGCAAGA
>NW_012154285.1:6651650-6653198 GCF_000956105.1 Propithecus coquereli
TTTATTAATAATGTATTTACAAATATAGAATCCTATTTATATATTTGGTTTGTCAATTTTGTTTCTCAGAGAACAATATATTTTGCATACCTTTCCAGACTTGATTCTTATACTTTTTGTATGGTTCCACTGAACCATAATTTCTATTTAACTCGTCCCATTTTGAGAGACAATTTGGTACTTTATTTTTTGAGACAGTCTCACTCTATCACCCAGGCTGGAGTGCAGTGACATGATCATAGCTCACTGCAACTCCCAACTCCTGGGCTCAAGCCTCCTGAGTACCTGGGATTACAGGTGTGTGCCATCAAGCCTGGCTAATTTTTCTATTTTTTGTAGAGACAGGGATCTCGCTCTTTCTCAGACTGGTCTCAAACGCCTGGCCTCAAGCGATCCTCCCTCCTCAGCCTCCCAAAGTGTTAGGAGTGAGCCACCACGCCCAGCCAATTTGTTACTATTTTTCATCCCTTAAACAATAATAGACATCTTTGTAATTACACAGGATGAGTATTCCTGTAGAATGGATTCCTAGAAGTTTCTTTGGTCAAGTTATCTGGTCAAAAGACTTACACAGTTTTAAGTGGGGGGAAATTGTTCCCTTTCTGTGGCTATGGATGCAGGATATGTGGGTAGGGGAAAAAATATATTCTCGGGGATTCAGATTATTATTATTATTGTTATTATTTTTTGAGACAGAGTCTCTGTCACCCGGGCTAGAGTGCCATGCTGTCAGACTAGCTCACAGCAACCTCAAACTCCTGGGCTCAGGAGATCCTCCTGCCTCAGCCTCCTGAGTAGCTGGGACTATAGGCCTGCACCACCACATCAGGCTAATTTTTTCTATTTTTAGTGGAGACGGGGTCTTGCTCTTTGCTCAGGCTGGTCTTGAACTCCTGAGCTCAAGCGATCCTCCTGCCTCAGCCTCCCTAAGCGCTAGGATTACAGGTGTGAGCCACTGAGTCTGGCCAGGGATTCAGATTATTATAATGTTTTTTCATCAGATAAGATTATTAATTGTTAGACACAAACACCCAACTCTGGCTGATTTAGCAAACATGGATTTTTGTAGAAAGGATACTGTATAGTGCACAGAATTGCTGGACAGTTTTTTTTTTTAACAGGATGAATGAGTTTTGTGGGCCAGATACAGACTTGAATCACCACAATTCTACCTCTATGAAGAAATCTGTTACAAATCATCTAAATTACTGTTGTGGACCTCAAGACTTTGTGGATCATCATTGTGGGTTGAGTGAGTGGTCTCATAGTTAACTGGGTTTCCCCACTAAAGCATATAGCACTCTAGTAGTCATTGCTATTGAGCGCCTCTCACTTTGTAAACTCTGGAAGGGCAGGATCTTGCCCTCTTGTTTGCCAGTGAAGCTCCCAAATCTTATCTGGGACCAGTCATGTAGAGTGTGCTATATACATTTGCTGAGCAAATCAATGAGGGTGGTGCTGAAGTTGTTCTGAACTTCAGGTATTGGTTATGCTGGATTTGAAAATAGCATTTTTCTAGAACCAAACCCACGATAGGAAAAAAAAAAA
>NW_012154285.1:6653248-6656362 GCF_000956105.1 Propithecus coquereli
TGTGCCTGTAGTCCCAGCTACCTGGGAGGCTGAGGCAGGTAGATCGCTTGAGGCTACGAGTCTGAGACCAGGCTGGGCAATGTAGCAAGATCCCATCTCTACAAAAAAACAAAAGAATTAACCAGGTGTGGTGGCATGCATCTGTAGTCCCAGCTACTCAGGAGGCTGAATCAGGAGGATTACTTGGGCCCAGGAGTTTGAGGCTACAATGAGCTATAATCAGGCCGCTGCACTCCAGCCTGGATGACAGATTGAGACCCTATGTCTAATAAAAAAAAAAAGATGTATGCACTTTATGGTGTTTAATTATACCCCACTAAAATTTAAAACAAAACAATAACAGCACCTTCCTACCAGAGGTTTTTGAGAAGATGGGTGGAGCGGAAGAAGGTATTTGGGCTGGGGTGCTTGCTGGACGCCAGGGAGAGAGGGACTCACTGCCAGAGTTGCCTCTTGATGCACCCAAAAAAGTGCCAGGAAGATCAAGCATGGAGCAGCCTAAAAAGACAGAGGGAGCTGAAGAAGGGCTGATGTAAGTGCAAAGGATACAATGCCAGAGAGTAAAAAGCAATCCAATTAGATGAAAACAAATTTAGTTTCGGCCAAACAAAACTGCCTTTTAATGTTTATTATAAATCGGCACCTGAACAAAACCATCAACTACTTCGAGCCAGAGAAAAAAAATCATGAGCACCTTGATGTAATTTTGCAAGTATGAACTGAGAGCCTTCCATGTGTCCGAATCCATGCTAGGCACGGGGCCAGGAATCTGTGACTCTACTCAGCTGCTTTCTGGGAAGTAAAAGTGGGAGGAAGCGAAGAAGTTGGCAGTTAGAACCACAAGGAAAAGCTGCATTGTGTCGGAGAAAATCCCTAGCGTTGAATAGGGGCTGAGGCTGAGGGGAGCAGAGGACAGTTCAAGAGAGCAGGGACAGGGGGAGTTTGGGGCGCAGGAATCACACTGGCCTCTCAGACTCGGTAGTGACAGCTTTGGCTATAAGAGAGGGATTCCCTTCCCCCAACCCGGGAGGGCCCTGAGTTTGGCAGAGCCTGGGGGGATAGGGCAACACCTCTCCCCTAAGACTTTATCAAAATTCCACTGCTGAAAATTCCACTGCTGAATCTGCCAGAGCCCAGAAGGGCCTTTTAGATCATGACACCAGAAATTCAGATTCAGTTAAGCTGGTGTGTTGGGATAATGGGGGGTTGTCCAAGAACAGAAATATAAAATATTATTATTTTTTTTATTTTAGAGACAGGGTCTTACTCTGTCACCCAAGTTGGAGGGGAGTGGCATGATCATAGTTCACTGCAACCTCCAACTCCTGGGCTCAAGTGATCCTCCTGCCTCAGCCTCCCCTGGGCTACTTTTTTTATTTTCTGTAGAGATGGGGTCTCACTATGTTACCCAGGCTAGTCTTGAATTCTTGGCCTCAAGCAGTCACAGGCCACTGGACTGACCTGAAATTTAAATTTTTAACAAGCTCTCTAATGATTCTGATGGGGGGGTGGAGGGATTTTTTTTTTTTTTTTGGAGACAAGTGTCTCCCTCTGTCACCTGGGCTAGAGTGCCCTGGCATCAGCCTAGCTCACAGCAGCCTCAAACTCCTGGGCTCAAACGATTCTCCTGCTTCAACCTCCCGAGTAGCTTGGGATTACAGGTGCACACCACCACTCCTGGCTAATTTTTGTATTTTTGGTAGAGATAGGGTCTCGCTCTTGCTCAGACTGGTTTCTAACTCCTGATCTCAAGCAATTCTCCCACCTCAGCCTCCCAGAGTGCTAGGATTACAGGCATGAGCCACGATGCCTGGCATGAGAGATGTTTCTTAAACTGTGGTTGGAACAACTCTGAGGAGAACTCCATCTAATCCTCTCATACAGATGTCTCCTGGTAAACCACGAAGCCGATCTTCCTCAAGCCTAATCTAAACCCTTTCTGTTGTGGGTTGGGGTGCTTTTCTTTAAAAAAATAAAAATAAAAAATAAACCCTTTCTGCTGACATTGTGATCAGCATGCCCCTGCCTGCCTTGTTTGGTCAGAAATAAAATGTTTCTAAACTGGAGTGGTGGCTCATGCCTGTAATCCCAGCACTTTGGGAGGTGGAGGCAGGAGGATAGCTTGAGGCCAGGAGTTCTAGATCAGCATGGGCAACACAGCAAGACCCTGTCTCTACAGAAAAAAAAAAAATATAGCAGGGCCTAGTGGCATGTGCCTGTAGTCCCAGCTACTCAGGAGGCTGAGGCAGGAGGACCACTTGAGCACAGGAGTTCAAGGCTATGATTGTGTCACTGTGGATTGTGTCACTCCAGCCTAGGGTGACAGAGTGAGACATTCTGTCTCAAAAAAAAAAAAAAACAAAAAAAAAACGTAAACTTTTTTTTATTTCTGCTGCTGGATGTAGGCCAGTAAAAAATAAGGCACCCAAGGGGTTAAGTGAAGAGTTTGGGCTTCTCATTGTTTCTACTTTATTCCTTGCTACCCTAAACCATGTTGTCTCTTCTCACTGTGAACTACGAATTTAGAGGAACTTCTGGGTCACCTGTGCAAGGGGAGATAGTTGCCCCCAGGAGACAGAATTATCATTCTCTTGCTTATTTATTCAAAACGTGTTTGTACCAAGTTGGCAAGTAGGTGGAGCAACTGGAAACCCTTGTACACTGCTGGTGGGAATGTTAAATGGTGCAATCACTTTGCAAAACAGTTTGGCAGTTTCTTGTAAAATTAAAACATAAACTTACCATATGACCTAGCAATTCCACTTCCAAGTATTTATCTGAGAAAAATAAAAACATATGTCCCCAAAAGACTTATACAATAATGTTCATTGGTGCTTTATACATATTAGCCCCAAACTGGAATCAATTCTAATGCTTATCAATATAAATTGTGACATATCCATATGACAAAATGCTATTTGGCAATAAAAAGGAATAAATTAGCATGGATGGGTCTCAAAAACATTTTGCTGAGTTAAAACACCTTATTCACAAAAGGACACACTGGATGATTCCAATTATATGAAATTCTAGAAAAGACAAATCTCTACTACAGTATTAAAAAGTAGGTTAATGGCTGTCAGAGTCTAGGTGAGAGATTGGGGATTAACAGAG
>NW_012154285.1:6656412-6658950 GCF_000956105.1 Propithecus coquereli
CCCAGAGTGCTAGGATTACAGGCGTGAGCCACCGTGCCCCACCTACACCAACATTTGATTTTCTCCTTCTTGCGAATGATCCTCTAGTTGTCCAGATAATTTCTTTCTATTTTTTTTAGTAGAGACGCGGTCTCACTCTTGCTCAGGCTGGTCTCGAACTCCTGAGCTCAAACGATCCACCACAGCCTTGGCCTCCCAGAGTGCTAGGATTACAGGTGTGAGCCACCGCGCCCGGCCTTGGCATCTTTCTTGTTGGTTGTGATCAGCTCTAACTTGAAGAAAGTAAGGCTGAGCTTTTAGGGGTAGTGCATAGCACTGATAACTCAGAATGGTGTACAGAAGATGTAACTTGCAGGATTTAATTCTTTTTTTTTTTTTTTTTCCTTTTCCTCCAGACAGTCTTGCTCCGTTGCCCAGACTAGAGTGCAGTGGTGTCATCATAGCTCACTGCAACCTCAAACTCCTGGGCTGAAGTGATCATCCTGCCTGAATCTCCCCAGTAGCTGAGACTACAGATAGGCACCACTGTGCCCAGCTAATTTCTCTGTTTTTAGTAGAAATGGGGTTTCGCTCTTGTTCAGGCTGGTCTCAAACTCCTGACCTCAAGCAATCTTCCCACCTCGGCATCCAGAGTGCTAGAATTATAGGCATGAGCCACTGTGCCCGGCCAGGATTTAATTCTTAAAAAGCACGGATGGTAACAGTCATAAGAGTTTTTAGACTAGGTATTCACTAGAGAGAAATAATCGAAACTAAAGATTGGACAGATTTCCGTATTACAACTACTGTGTAAGAAAAGGCATAGATCAGTCAGTAATGCCTGCCTTTTGTGTTGTTCTATTTCTGTAGCAAGAAAGAAATTCCTGTGTTTAACTTTACCATCCATGAGATCCACTGTCAAAGGAACATTGGTATGTGTCCTGTCTGCAAGGAACCATTTCCCAAATCTGACATGGAGACTCATATGGCTACGGAACACTGTCAGGTGAGCCATCAAGTACCCAAATGTTCATGAATGTGTTATACTTGCTGTTCATAAGTGTATTATACTTGATATTGTGCAATAGCAAGTGTGTGTGTTGTCACAAAGCCAATTTATTGATTCTCACTTCTTAGGTGACTTGCAAATGTAACAAGAAGCTGGAGAAGAGGCAGTTAAAGAAGCATGAGGTTAGTCGTCTTGCACTAAGAAGGGAGTAAGTTACCATGGGGCTGGTCCTACTGAGATTGCAGAGCAGAAAGCAAGTCTGGCTGAGTCTTTGTTCTCTACCAGCTCACATGCATACTGCCTCTTAAAGCCTATTTGAGGCTTTGACTATTCATCTGCTGCCAGATTTGGCTGCCTGGCTTTTTTATACCCCATGCTCAGGCCTCAGAGACTTTCCTTTTGGAACCAAGTCTGTCATTTGGGGTTTGGCTATTGGCAGCCTTGCTGATATGAAGCCAAGCTTATTTATGGTTGCCAGTGTGGGATAACCTTTTAAGTTTTAATTTTTTCGAGACAGGGTCTTGCTCTTTCACCCAGGCTGGAATGCAATGGTGTGATCATAGCTCACTGTAGCCTCTAAACTCCTAGCCTGAAGTGATCCTCCTGCCTTGCCACCCAAAGTGCTCGGAATATCAGGCATGAGCCACTGCGCCGGGCCAGGATAACCTTTTTAGCACACAGCCCTGCCTTCTTATAATTTCATTTTCAATTTTTGATCATTTGGATACCATGCTATTTATACCTGAAAAAATTCCTCAGCATTTGGTGAGCGAGAACGTGGGTATCATTTGGTCCCTAGTTGAGATAAAACTGGCCAACATTGAATGAGTATGTTAATTAGCCAATTAAAAAATTCCAACAACTATAATATTTAGGTGGTGGTCACACAGGAGTGTGTATACATATGTAAAAATTCATCAAGGTAGGTGTTTAAGATTTGTGCATTTCATTCTATGTACCTCAAACTATAACAACTAAGGGGATGGGCACACTTGAAACTCGGACTTGGGGGGGAGTGGGGAGGCAAGGGCAACATACATAACCTAAACATCTGTACCCCCATAATATGCTGAAATAAAAAAGAAAACTATAACAACTAAGTTTTATTAATTTATAATTATGTTACTCTTAATTTAAAAGGTAACTAATATTCAGTGTAGAAAAGTTACAAAATAGAGGATAAATAGAAAATAAGAAGCACTCCTAACCCCACCGCTTAGAGAAAAATATCTCACAAATATCTTGCTACTCTTAATTTGTAACGATTTTTTTTTTTTTTTGTCCTGAGTCTCGCTTTGCTGCCTGGGCTAGAGTGCCATGGCGCCAGCGTAGCTTACAGCAACCTCAAACTCCTGGGTTCAAGCTATCCTCCTGCCTCAGTCTCCTGAGTAGCTGGGACTACAGGCATGCACCACCACGCTCGGCTAATTTTTTCTATTTTTAGTAGAAACAGGGTCTCGCTCTTGCTAAGGCTGGTCTGGAACTCCTGAGCTCAAGTGATCCTTCCACCTCAGCCTCCCAGAGTGCTAGGATTACAGGCATGAGCCACC